>NC_138883.1:170062474-170450295 GCF_965194825.1 Balaenoptera physalus
TGTCCTTGGCGGGGAGACAGCTGCACTCTTTGAGCCTTTTAAGAAGGCTTAGCAATACCTACCAGCATGAGCGGCATATAGGACTGTTATTTTTATAGCTGCTAAATCCAGATGCCACACAAATGGTGGGCCCAGTCTGCTCACAGCATCCTGCGGACTCCAGGCACGGCTGTTTCGAAGCGTTGGCTCGGCTTCCAGTGGCGCCCTTCCCATCAGGTCTCGGCTTGAGTGCTTTAGAGAGTCTGGACTCTGGGGATTTCATAGGTGGCCCCAGCCGTCCCCTCCCCTGAGGCCACGGCCTGTCCTCTGGCCTGCAGGGCTCCTGCTGGACCGTGGTTTTCTTTTTCTGTACGTCCGAATTCTCATTTTTAAGTCTGAGGCACACTGTCCAGCTCAAAATACGGCCAGGCTGTGGCTGTCACTGGGTGTCTCAGTCCGGCTGCTGCTTCCTCGTGATGCACGTCTCAGCTCGGAAGTCATCCCTTCAGCGGCCTTTCCTGCCGCCGCCTCTGGAATCGCACTGACCCCTCCCTGCCACCTCAGCTCGCTGCTGGCCTTCGTGTTTGGTCATTTGTCTGCCCGCCGTCGGCTGAGAGCACCCGCTGCTTCTGTTGGGCTTAGAGCCTACCTCTCCCTCCCGTAGCAGAGAGCGGAACTTGCTGCGCTCGGGCAGGGACAGCTGCCAGGGGGCGTCTCTGAGCAAAGGGGATCTTGCCTGGGGTGTCAGAGAGCGTGGGGCTCAGGGATTTCAGTCCTTCTTGACCGGTGAGAATGGGTCCTAAGCCAGTTCTGATGGACCCTTGCTGCTGTGGCCAAATAACAACCAGAAGCTGTTCATCCCCTCCCCGCTGTGAGCTCTCTGAAACAAAGGACCTTCTGTCTTGTCCGCCTCAGCACTGGCGCCAGCTTCTCCTGTGCTGGGAGGGCCTGGGGAATTGAACTCTGAAGGGTTGAGTGGAGAAGATGGAAGGTGGGGTAAGTGCCACCCGGGTTCCAGAGGGTAGGGCCTCAGCCAGCAGTCAGGGCCAGTTCCACGGCCGGGGGTTTCTGCCTAGTCTAAGGAACACAACCTTGAAGGGTGGCGGCCACGTGTGGAAATGTCAGCCCGGCCGTGGATTTGATGGGGAAGAGCCTGACTCCTCACCAGGTGAGCAAGGCCCTGACCCTCGGAGACCTGTGGGCTGGAGACAGATTTGCTTTCTCTACTGAGCAGGTGCCTGCCCACCTGCACGTCTTCCCACTGTTGTCATCAGAGTGGCAGAATCAAGGCCTCTGGCACCAGCTCCTATTCACCGTTCGCAAAGACACTGGTAAGAAGTGTCCCCTCTCCTTGCCCCAGGCCTCGCTGCCAGCGTCAAAAGGCCTGGAGACCAGGGACTTCCCTGGTGGTCCAGGGGTTAAGACTCTGCGCTTCCACTGCAGGGGGTGCAGGTTAGATCCCTGATCAGGGAACTAAGATCCCATACGCCTCCGGACGCAGCCCCTGCATGCTCACGCCAGCTGCCGTCCACTGTAAATGACCTGTTCCCCCCTTCTCTGGGTTCTGCTAGGGATTTTAGAGGAGCCCCCGGCCTGGATGCCTTGCAGCTCAATTCCCAGATCCCGAGCACCGGGCGCTCGTGTGGACGTGTGCTGTGTGTGTGTGTGCCAGGGACCTGCTCCACATCTTCTGCGTCGGTGCTGGGCCTGGATGCAGGCAGGGGAGTGGGAGTTCGAGCACAGAGTGGGGTTCGGGTGCTCGGGCCGAACCCCACCTGGGAGGCTGGTATTGCTCGCTGTCTGGAGCCCATAGATTCTGTCCAGGTCACCCACTGGCGGCGACACAGTCTTGACAGAGCTAGTGGTTTGGTAGCAGCACGTCGTCCCTCCGGCTTCCAGGCAAAGGTCTTCCTGCCCCGTTGGAGCATTTACCCATCTCTGAGCTGGGTCTGGGCGGGCGGGACGCACAGATACGCTGACACTGACCCGCCGCCCTCCTGGCTGAGGAGAGAAGCCAGCCGGCTCCATCCTGTCCTGGGCCAGACCTGACCACCTTCCCCCTTAGCTGCTGTTCTGCACGTGTGAACATAAAACAACCCTTAGGAAGGGCCTTAGGGAGCATCTTGTCCAACATACACACTTGACAGATGAGTGACTGAGGTCACGAAACTCTCTGGGAGAAAACTAGGATTGATTGATTGATTGATTTCATATGCAGTGTTTATTGACAATTTTAAACTGAATCTTCCCATTAAAGGGGTTGAAGAAATTTACGAAAAGACATATGCGGTAGGACTTATAAAACAATATAAATAAAGTGCACAGAGAATATAGGGGAGTTGTTATCTCAGAAAACTAGGCTCATATGGTTACTACATTTGAGCATTAACTTTACCTTTTTTCAAGTCTTGGTTAGATAAAGGATATATATATATGCGCATATATAATAATTTTTTCCAATTTTTAAAAATTGAAGTATAGTTGATTTACAATATGCTAATCTCTGCTGTACAGAAAAGTGACTCAGTTATACACATATATACACTCTTTTTTCCTATTCTTTTCCATTGTGATTTATTTCATGAGATTAGATATAGTTCCCTGTGCTATACAGTAGGACCTTGTTGTTTATCCATTCTAAATGTAATAGTTTGCATCTAGCAACCCCAAACTCCCAGTCCATCCCTCTCCCTGCCCCCTTGGCAACCACAAGTCTGTTCTTTATGTCTGTGAGTCTGAAAACTAGGATTTTGATGGTTTCAGACACACCCCATCCCCGAGCAGCACTTTGCCTGCTGAACCACAATCAACTTCAGTTTGCACACGTGGTTGTGAGATGGAGGAGAGTGAGTCTGTGATGTCCGTGGTCCGGGGTCGGAGGTCTTCTCCGCATCTGCCAGCTCTCCTGCCTGATGCCCTGGGGCCAACGGGCTGGTGCCACCAGCATGACCCATGTTTCAGTACTAGTCCCAGTTGCCCTGTCCCTGCATGCTCATGCCAGGTGGGCACGACAGTGGCTGTCACTGCCTAATGCCAGCTGTATGGCCCTTTCCCACGACTCACTCCTCTCTGGAACCCCAGTGTATGTGGGACGGAGACACAAGGATGGGTCTGCTTTAGTGGAAGACATTCCACCCACTTAGCAAGACCTGAAAAACCGCCGTCAGACCTTAAGGTTCAAAGAAACAAGTTTGAGCATCACGTCTTGCACTATTTTTCAAATTCCCCAATTCTCCTATGCAGTGCTCTTATTTCCCCCAGTTTCTAGTTGAGGAATCTTAGATGAAGAGAAGTTTATGAACTTGAGGGTGATACAGCAAGGATTCAAACTCAGGCCGGTCGGATTCTTAAAGTCTCGCTCCAAATCCCTCTACCCTCAGGAATTCCCTGGCAGATCAGCAGAGAATTGCAGTTTGGGGTCCACAACCATGGTGAGGCGTGTGCAAGACCCTGCACAGCAAAGGAAGGAGGATGCTTTTATAGGGAGGAAAAGGAGGTGGGTGTGGCGGCTACAGTAAACAAAGAGTCCGTGGCTTCTCATTGGCTGAGCCCTGCCAGGAAAGAGGCGGAGTCTTTCTTCTTCCTGTTGGGATCTGCTATCGTCGCTGGCTGTGAGAGCTCCCCCTGCTGGTCTCCTGATTCCATTCGATTGAGGCTTCTGTTATTTATTAATTTTTTTATATCCTGTGTGTCCTAATCTCCTTTCTCATAAGGACAGCAGTCAGATTGGATTAGGTCCCACCCCAATGGCCTTATTCTAACTTAATTGCCTCTTTAAAGGCCCTATCTCCAAATTCAGTCACATTATGAGGTCCTGGGGGTTAGGGCTACAACATATGAATGTCTGGGCTGGGGTGTGGCGGGGAGCGGACACAATTCAGCCCATAACACTTTTCTTAACTTCATTACTTTTGCTCTTTGATGTCTGAAGGCGTTGAGACAGTGACTTCGGACTCCTTTCTCTGTCTACGGATGCTGCCTGAGAGCGTGTGCCTCTCTCTCTCTCTCATGAGGTTATAAATACTTAGATGGCACTGCCCGTGGTGTTCTCTTTCTTCATGTATTTCCCCACCTGAAGATACCACCCTCCCCTTCCACTGTCAGCTGCTGGTGTTGCCACTGGCAAGGTTATCCCAGGTGGCTCCTCTCCGCCTTGGACTTCAGAATGGAAGTCAGGAACTGAACGGCGCTCATCAGGGCCTGAGCCCAGCCATGGCGTGGCCGCTGTGTGCTCCAGCTCCCCCAGGGCACAGGCATCATTCTCGTGAGGGTGCCACCGGTCGCAGGCACGTTAGAGACAGGAGGCACCGGCATACCCCTGCTCTCTTCAGATCCTCGTTCGGAGGGTATGGATCAGAAAATGCACCCACCCCCGCAGGTACTGACCGGCTCCCACATCTTCAGTGATCCCAGCCTTAGTTTAGAATCAATGAGTTCTCCCTCCTTCCGAGCTGCTCTCACTTACTAAGGAGAGGGGTGGACCGACCGGGAAGATCCAGCAAACACACGTGTTGGTGGCTAAAAGAAGTGCTTGCTTGAAATTGTCCTTTAGCGAAGGCTTTTCTTTTCTCAGCTCCAAATAGAGAAAGCATTCATGTAGCTAATGTCAGAAGCTCATGCATGTATTTGGTCACTTAAACTGCTGCCAATGGCCATGTTGAAATAGCTGTACTTTGAGACATCGTTTCACATCTTCAACTCCTGGTCTGCCTTAGTGACCCAATTTAACAAAAAAGGAGAAACAAGGAACAACTAGTTTTAGATTTTGCTTGTCCCTGAAAAATGGTAGAAAAACACTCCCAGGAAATTCCCTGCAATTCCCAGACTGTTCAGTCCAATTGCTGAGGCTTTTTACCGAAGAAGGGCACTTTTTCCCCCCACTAAGCCAAAAACAAACAAACAAACAACTACAACGTCACAAAAAAAGCACATTAAATTTCCAGCTGTCTTTTGTCAGAAAAAATACCATCACTTTTGATAACTAGCATAACTCTAGCAACTTTGGCAACAGTATGGGTTTTGTTTCCAAAGAGCTAAGTCTGGAATGCAAGTAAGAAATCAGAAATACAAGTAAGAAGGAATAACTCAATGCCTGTTGTCTTTTAGGATGGGTTATTTACTGCTGTCGTAAACTACACGCAGTGAGCCGTTTTTGCTACGGAAGCTGAGAGGAGCCACTTTGCCTTGACTGTATTATTCAGCGCAGCTAGAACTTATTTAGAAACAGGCTCAAGTCGCAACCGATGTCTCCAGCACTCAATACCTCTTCACTCCAATGCCAAAATCCGTTGTCTTCATTTGATAACTTTGCATTTTAAAAAATTTATTAAGTTAGAATATTTTCACTATCACCATCACATTTCACTGTCTTATTGTAAGGATTTCTTTTATTATTTATTTATTTATTTTTGGCTGCATTGGGTCTTCGTTGCTGCACGCGGGCTTTCTTTTTAGTCGCAGAAGCGGGGGCTACTCTTCTTTGTGGTGCACAGACTTCTCATTGCAGTGGCTTCTCTCGTTGCAGAGCACGGGCTCTAGGTGCGTGGGCGTCAGTAGTTGTGGCACGCGGGCTCAGGAGTTGTGGCTCGCGGGCTCCAGAGCGCAGGTTCAGGAGTTGTGGCGCACGGGCTCAGTTGCTCCGCGGCATGTGGGATCCCCCCAGACCAGGGCTCGAACCCGTGTCCCCTGCATTGGCAGGCGGACTCTGAACCACTGCACCACCAGGGAAGCCCTGTAAGGATTTCTTACCATAAATATGCCCTTCCTTGCAAAAGGGAGAAAATGCAATGATCCAAAAGACATATTTTGGCCCCTTTTCTAGCCCCTACTGCTCACAGCAATCCTAGTGAGCCTCAGGGCTGAGGCATAAGTGTTCTTATTCTTTTGAAAAACTTAATTCATGGAGATGTAAATTTCTTGTTCTTTTCCTTGTCTGTTCTTCTTTTGTAATTTATTTTCCTCCTCTTTCTCTTCCCTTTGCTCTTCCTCCTCTTCATTCTTTCGCTTTTCATATCTCTTTCTTCCCTAAGAGTACACAGGTCGGCTCCCTAGGTGGTTATACCCAGGTTTATCTATCATTTTCACGGCCTGGTTAGAAGGCTTCAGGTGAAGTTGTTTGCAGAGCTCTGACAGCAAGTACACAGCTCCATATAGCAAGAATAGATGAAAGATTAATGGGAGGAAAAATCTTGCTGTTTCTCTATGTCCTCAGGGTAAAGGGAAATTGGGGTCAAGGTTGACACAGACCATTAAGTAGGGTTTTTGCCCACAGTCATGACAGAATAAATGATACTGGACTAGACCACTCACTGTAAGTAACTTAAAAAACTGGATGCAATAGTTGAAGTAAAAGCTTTCAGATGTTGAAAATAGACAGCAAAGGACTGTGGTCCCTGACGTAAGGGAAACAAATGAAGTCACCCTGATGATTCTTCTAGCTTTTTGTCTGGAGGCAGTTTTTGGACAGCTCCCAGGGGAAACCTAAGCAGATCATGGAGGCCTTACTGAGTTGAGAAGACAGATTAGAGGAAGCTATATAGAACCCCAGAAATGTGCATAGAAGTTCCCTGAGTCTTTGACTGAATACTGAGCTCTACATGTAAAGAGAAAAACTCTATACAGTCAGGAAATAAGCAACTTCAAGGAAGCTTTTTAAGGTGAACAATTCCTAGGTCTCACATAGGATAGGAAGACATTTAAATTCCATCCAGCCAGAGTGAGGATACCTTGTTAAACCCCTGGGTAATTCAATAAAGACTGTAGAAATGTAATACCTTAGTAGTAGGGCCAAACTGAATTCACTCTAACAAAGCTTAAAATGAGTCTCAGAAGGAGACATGGGGATATATGTATATGTATAGCTGATTCACTTGTTATAAAGAAGAAACTAACACACCATTGTAATGCAATTATACTCCAATAAAGATGTTTAAAAAAAAATGAGTCTCAGAAATATCAAGCTAATCCTCAAACAACTCAACTGTCAGTCAAATCAAAATTCAACATTTTTGAATGAAGATAAAATCCAGACATCTAACAATGTAGCATACACAATGTCCAGCATTCAATAAAAATAACTAGACGTGTGAAGAAGCAGGAAAAGGTGTGACTCATAATGAAGAGAAAAACCAGTCAATATCAATAGACCCAGACATAGTAGTTCCAGAAGATGGAATTAGCAGACAAGGACTTTTTTTTTTTTTTTTGGCATGGAAAAGGTCTCCAATTTATTATTAAGCAAAAGAGCAAGATACCAGAACATGAAATTTAGTGCAAATCTACTTTTGTTAAAAATTCAACATAGATGGAAGCAGCACAGTGAAGAACTTACGGCATGGGCTTGTGGAATTCTGTTGACCTGGGTTCAAATGCCTCCTCTATGGTTGCTTGATGTTTAACCTTGAGAAAATTGCTTTCTCTCTGAGCCTCTATTTCCTTCTCTATGCAACATACTTAGGAAAATATAAGTTCTCTTGCAGTTTTGTGTGAGACTAAAACGGAAAACCCCTGAGATACACTGAGGACTATGTCCGAGGGGTCTCCCTTTGTTGACTTGGAGCCCAGTGGAAGGGCCATGGCCTGGGCACCAGGCTGACGTGGGCTCAAGGCCCGCGTCCAGCATTGACAAACCTGCTGATTCTGGGAAGGCCACTCCCTTCCTCTGTTTTGGTTTCCTCTTTTATGAAGCATGATTCCACTTTTCTGTGTCTGCTGTGAGTTTTAAATGAAGGCACAGGCTTGTCAAGGACACAGAGTGAATGTTGTGATGGTCAGAATCAGTGGAACCATTTTATGTTGATATTTGCATTAACTAAGACCTGGCAGGATATAACAGCCAAAACTTACACAGAAGCGTCTGTTTGCCACACACCACTCTAAACACTTAAAAATGAACAACACATTTAATTTTCACCACAGCCCTCATAAGGCATTATTACTTATCCATGTTTCTAGACAAGAAAACAGAGGCACAGAGATGTTCAGTAACTTTTCCAAAGTCAAACATGGTATAAATGATGAAACTTGGATTATGAAGCCTGGCACATTGGTTTCAAAATATATTTATGCCTTTAACCACCTTACTAGATCACCTTTCAATTGAAATGTTAACACCGCTGGGAAGGGAGGAGTGCCTCATCTGTCTGCCTGGGTCTGGGGTCAGCGGTGGGGAGAAGGGAGAGGACAGGCAGGATTAGCTCCCGCATCAAGAATATAATCTTTTTCTTTCTTTTCTTTTTTTTTCTTTAACAGATTTATTGGAGTATAATTGATTTACAGTGTTGTGTTAGTTTCTGAGGTATAACAAAGTGAATCAGCTATATGTATACATATATCCCCATATCCCCTCTCTCTTGCGTCTCCCTCCCACCCTCCATGTCCCAGCCCTCTAGGTGGTCGCAAAGCACCAAGCTGATCTCCCTGTGCTATGCAGCTGCTTCCCACTAGCTATCTGTTTTACGTTTGGTAGTGTATATATGTCCATGCCACTCTCTCACTTTGTCCCAGCTTACCCTTCCCCCTCCCCGTGTCCTCAAGTCCATTCTCTATGTCTGTGTCTTTATTCCTATCCTGCCTCTAGGTTCATCAGAACCATTTTTTTTTTAGATTCCATATATATGTGTTAGCATACGGTATTTGCTTTTCTCTTTCTGATTTACTTCACTCTGTATGACAGACTCTAGGTCCATCCACCTCACTACAAATAACTCAATTTCATTTCTTTCTATGGCTGAGTAATATTCCATTGTATATATGTGCCACATCTCCTTTATCCATTCATCTGTCGATGGACACTTAGGTTGCTTCCATGTACAGACAAGGACTTTAAGACCAGTTATTCTAAATATAGTCAAGAATTTAAGAGAAAACAAATATAATGAGGAGAACGGCTATATTAACACCAGAAAAATATACTTCAGGAAATGGAATATTACTAGAGATGAACAGGGACATTTCACAGTGATAAAAGGGTCAATTCATCAAGAAGACATAAAAATCTTAATATGTATACATCTGATAACAAAATTTCAAATTACATGAAAACAGTCAACTAGGAAAAAACAACAGTTGTAGTGGCTGTTTTACATTAAAAAGAAAAATACTACACAGCTATTTGCAAGGTCATCTTTATCACCATAGATTGATTGAGTAAGGGAACTACCCTGGGACGTTTTTGGGGTGACAGGAAAACAGCTTAACAGATTTGACCTCAAAGAGCTCACAATAGGGCTGAAATACAGAACACATACACACAGATTAAAATATTAAGAGGTATGTCTTATGTATTTTCCTTAAACTTCTGCCTTTCAATTTTTGAATCAAATAAATCATTAAGCTCTTGTTGGCTGTTTTCCATCTTGAAGGATTAGTGCTCGACCTTACAAACATCATAGTAACTGCTTAGTCATCCCGGCTATGCCCAAGTGGCTACATGACCATCCCCTCCCAGGTTCAGCTAGAACCCACAGAACTGGAGGAGGATCACTGTTAACATGACATGAGACCAGAGATCAGCGCTGGGGTCCCAAGAAGGCTTGTGATGAGCTACTGCCGGCCCCTTGCTTTCAGCTCTTCTCGAAGCAGGCTGTGAGGCATCAGTGCACTCCGATAAGGAGAATAGTTATCAAAAAAGAAAGAAGATTCATTCTCAGGGTGATTCACACTCATTATGGTTAATTAAGCCAGTAAGGGCCCCACTTAAGATGAGACCAGAGCCACACCTTGGGAAAAATCATTTTTAAAGATTCACTTTGTACACACAACTCAATCTTTTCAAGGAAACTGCCTGGAGGTAGTGCTGGGATTAGAATGGATTACCCCCTAAAAGAGCCTTTCCAGAAATCCCAACTCAGCTAGCAGGAGGGGCTCTTTGTTGCCTTTTAATAAATGATTGAATTTATTTATGCCACTTCTTTCCAAGAAAGATGAAAGTAGCTCACCAAACAAAACTTCTATGAGCTTAGCTCGTTCCAGAAAGGAAAAGCAGAGGCCCAGAGAGATGTCTGTTCTGGGCTCGGCTGAGAGTGAGAGCTTCTCTTTGGATCTTCCCCAGTTTCCCCAGTTGTTCCCAGCTCTGTGTCACATGGAAACACCAGGGACTTTGGGGTCAAATAATGTGGGATGGAATCCCAGCCTTGCACTTACACCGTGTGGGCTTAGGCAGTCATGAGATGTCACAGAACCCTATGTTCTTCATCTGTAATGTGCCTCTCTCTCTCTCTCTCTCTCTCTCTAGTGTGTGCGCACACACGCACATACACACACACACATGCACACATTGCAGATATTTGTTTTCTCCTTCACACCCTCTTTGTGCCTCTATCACAGGCCCATCATTCATTACTGTTACTTGACCATGTCTTAGCTCTCTTGGGATCTGGAAAGTTGGTCGCTATTCTTACGGGTAGAAAAGTCCTTGTCTCTGTCCTTGAAGGAAAGGGCTGTGTCTTACTCACCTACATCCCTAAACCTGGCCCAGTGTCTGGCACGGAGTAGATGTCAATATCTTATTGTTGGATGAAACCCTCACTCTTTTTCAGAAGGACTCAACAAGCTCTCTAGTACCTTCTTTAGAAAACAAAACAACTGCTCCAGCTTCCTCTCGTGGCCCCTCCCAGAATCTGTTCTCTCCTAGGCTGAGGCCATCGCACCTAAGGGGCGAAGGGCGAAGGGCTTTGATATCGGGCCCTGCGTTGAGTTCCAGCTCCTGCACCCACCAGCTGGGTGACCTTGCGCCGTCCAGTGAGGGAATGTGTGCCCTGGCCGGGGCGGGCCTGCCTCCTGTCTCTGTGATAACTCCGCTCCTACCCGGATCACACCCTTAGATGTAAAGTGGTCCTTTGCCGTCCCATCCCGCTCTGCTGTATCTCCCATCACTCTGTCTACCCTCCTGTCCATTTTCTCACACTGACTTTCTCTGCTTTGTGGTCTGTCTTTGCTTTCACAGGTGAGTACAGTGTGGTCATGGCCTGGCCGGCTTCCCCGGAGGTCCAGGCGGAACCAACCACACCGCAGCTGATGAGACGCATGTTCCCTCCTTCCTTAATTTCTCCCTTAGGAGAAAACTTGACCTGAAAACACTGTCTGGGGAGACCCCTGTGTCTTGCATTGCTGGTGGGTGGGGAGGACCTCGGCTCAGAGCGGAGTTCCCTGTGTCGCCTGCCTGTCCGGGCACCGCTGTTGGGGGTTTCCGAATATATCCTTCAGTCAACGGACAGGTTCAGCACTCGTCCCAGATTAAAGTGCTTTGAATGCTTGGGGGTTAGCGTTCAACAGTTGTTGAGTTTTAAAATAGATTGAATTCCTTCATTCCCCCTCCTAGCATTTCATGGTCGAGAACAGGCAGAGACACACACAGAGGGGAATGGGGACGGGTTTGTGCTCCTGACAAGACTTGTTCATCTAATCCTGGACGCACAGTCACAGCCACCCCGTGTCTCCCTCCCTCCCTCCCTTCCTCCCCACCCCCACCCCCATTACCTAAAACATAAGAGGAAAATACAAGCGCTAACGAACCTGAACTGCTCGGTAACGTGGCAGCGTGTTTATGACACTCCATTGACACCTCTTCCCTAACCGAGGTCCTCACCTTCACAGAAAAGCCTGCTTCCAGGACCGGTGCTTCTGGACTCACTCTCTAGTGAAGGTGACTGGTGAGGATTCATGTGTTGCCCCTTCCAGAGGCTTTCATTGTCATCGCTTGTAGAAGCCAGAGGACGGCAAGCATTTATCATGTGATACTGAACAAGAGGTAGAGGTGTCTGAGGCAGGAGGTCCTACTCAGGGCCTGAAACTGCCTCTCAGTTATCCAGAGAGAGAAATCATTAACACAGCTATCTTTCTCTCTCTCTTTCATCTACCTTTATTGGAGAAAAACAAATGTAAAAATAAAACAATTAAAAATTCGTGACTCAACTACTGAGCCCGTGTGCTGCAACTACTAAAGCCCACGTGCCTAGAGCCCATGCTCCGCAACAAGAGAAGCCACCACAATGAGAAGCCCGCGCACCTCAACGAAGAGTAGCCCCCGCTCGCCGCAACTAGAGAAAAGCCCGCATGCAGCAACGAAGACCCAACACAGTCAAAAACAAATAAAATAAATAAATTTAAAAAAAAAATCGTGACTCAAAATGTTTTCAAAGACAAAGCACACACTTGTTCCAAACCCAGAGACAAGCTGGTCATCTGTGGGACATTTGGGGCCCAGTGTGGTCAGACTCTGCCTTACATGCAGGTGGCGCAGACATAGGGCTGGGTCAGCATGCCTTCTGGGACAAGTCTGCTCCACACAGCGGGGCTTCCAGTGGTGTCGGGGGAACCTCAGGGCACAGGATTCTGTTTTCTCAGAAATGATGCAATCCACAGTGGCTCTGGGCCATTAGGATCCGGACAAACTTCAGGAGCCCTAAAGCTTCTGGCCTCAACACAGGAAAGTTGGGGCAAAATAGTTCATGCCAAATGTCTGATCCCAAGGAAAATTGAGTCAGGAAGAGCTCAAAGTGCAAGACACAACCTCTGGTGTGTGGTGAGTCCCCCTGTCACTGAGCAAAGGGAAAGAACCCCTCTGGCTCGTTGGCCACGCCAAAAAAGGGCCAACCCTTTACACAGAAGATGGACGATTGAGAGAAGTAGGAGAGGCAAGAAAATGTGAACTTTGAGCTACCATTATTGACTGTTTCCACTGCGTCAGGCAGTTTACATGGTTTAACTCATTTAATTTGATTAACGACATGAGAGGTTGATGCTATTATTACCTCTGTTTTACAGCAGAGGAAATAAGACCCAGCATCAGTGATGGGACTAAGACTCAAATCCACATCTTTTCTTGTGTTCTCTCTTCTGATCCTTAAGGTGAACTGACTCCCAGCCCAGAAGCAGAGGGTAAAGAAGGCTCAATGGCTGGCATCTGGCTGTGTCTGCCGGGCCAGGGTGGTGATGGCGGGGTTGGGGAAACCAACCACTGATGATGTCCAGGGTCCCAGCCACGAGAGGAGCACGGATGCCATGTGCGCACCCACTAGGGCACCGACCCCGATCTCGGCGAAGTAGAAGGAAGTCTCTGGAAACCAGCCAGAGAGGGTAAGACACCCCGAATGGAGGCAACAGCTGTGGCAGGTCTAGAAACAGCAGAGATCCCAGGAGCTGCCTGAAGGGTGGGATGTGGGAGTGGAGCAGGCCTCTGGGGCTTGGTGGGCACAGCTGGACCTGGTCCCAGAGGCGATGGGCCACTGCAGAGGGAAAGCAGTAAAAAAAAAAAAAAAAAGTGTTTCAAGCAAGTTGAGCCCTGGGATTTTGGCTCGGGTGAGATGGATCTTGGTGTCACTCACCCAGAGAGAGAACTGGGGAAAAGCTCGATCTGTTGGGACGTGTGAGTTTGAAGTGTACGCTCTCCAGGTCTGTCCAGAACGGAGCTCCTGTTTTCCTACCCAGCGCCTGTCTGCAAATGCGCGTTCCATTCCATATGGGAGAGATCAGTACCATCTTATTGTTCCTGGAGTGTTTTAAAAAAGGAATCCCTAAACATATTTTGTGTTTAATAGGCCCTTCTCATCTTGATCTTTCTCCTCTAGATTGAACACAGCTAACTGGCTGAGGTCTAAGTAACTCTTGGTGGAGGCCCGAGCATCTCTCTGGTTCTCCCCAGGGACCCCACCTCTGGCTCAGAACTTTACTTCTGGTCACTGTTGTATCGCTTTCACTTTCCAATTTTCCACTAACTTTTCCAAAATAATAAGGGCAAGTCATGAACTTGGGGAGGAATTTGGTGACTAGCCTCACAACCTGCTTTCAGATCCTGGCTACCTGGCTTCTTCCCCCACCTCCCCCGGGGTGGGGGTCTTCCCTGAACCCTGGGAGTAGGGTGCCCTCTTGTGTTCCCCCAAAGCAGCCCCCATCACGGTGCACTGTAACTGCTCCTTTACTGCTTATTTATTTATTTTTAATTGAAGTACAGTTGCTATGCAATATTATATGTTACAGGTGTACAATATAGTGATTCACAATTTTAAATGTTCTACTCCATTTACAGTTATTATAAAATATTGGCTGTACTCCCTGTGTTGTACAGTACATCCTTGTAGCTTATTTTATACATAATAGTTGGTACCTCTTACTCCCCTCCCCCTACTTTGCCCCTCCCGCATTCCCTCTCCTTTCCTGCATTTTCAAATTCTCTTTCTGCTGAAGCAGGAGCACATCACGGTATAATTGATTTACAGTGTTGTGTTAGTTTCAGGTGTACAGCAAAGTGAATCTGTTATACAAATACATATATCCATATCAAACTACCACTGGCATTTTTCACAGAACTAGAACAAAAAATTCACAATTTGTATGGAAACACAAAAGACCCCGAATAGCCAAAGCAATCTTGAGAAAGAAAAACAGAGCTGGAGGAATCAGGCTCCCTGACTTCAGACTATACTACAAAGCTACAGTAATCAAGACAGTGTGGTACTGGCACAAAAACAGAAATATAGATCAATGGAACAGGGTAGAAAGCCCAGAGATAAACCCACACACATATGGTCACCTTATCTTTGATAAAGGGGACAAGAATATACAGTGGAGAAAAGACAGCCTCTTCAATAAGTGGTGCTGGGAAAACTGGACAGCTACATGTAAAAGAATGAAATTAGAACACTCCCTAACACCATACACAAAAATAAACTCAAAGTGGATTAAAGACCTAAATGTAAGGCCAGACACCATCAAACTCTTAGAGGAAAACATAGGCAGAACACTCTATGACATAAATCACAGCAAGATCCTTTTTGACCCACCTCCTAGAGAAATGGAAATAAAAACAAAAATAAACAAATGGGACCTAATGAAACTTAAAAGCTTTTGCACAACAAAGGAAACCATAAACAAGACAAAAAGACAACCCTCAGAATGGGAGAAAATATTTGCAAATGAAGCAACTGACAAAGGATTAATCTCCAAAACATACAAGCAACTCATGCAGCTCAATCTCAAAAAAACAACAACCCAATCCAAAAATGGGCAGAAGACCTAAATAGACATTTCTCCAAAGAAGATACACAGATTGCCGACAAACACATGAAAGAATGCTCAACATCATTAATCATTAGAGAAATGCAAATCAAAACTACAGTGAGGTATCATCTCACACTGGTCAGAACGGCCATCATCAAAAAATCTACAAACAATAAATGCTGGAGATGGTGTGGAGAAAAGGGAACCCTCTTGCACTGTTGGTGGGAATGTAAATTGATACAGCCACTATGGAGAACAGTATGGAGGTTCCTTTATAAACTAAAAATGGAACTACCATACGACCCAGCCATCCCACTACTGGGCATATACCCTGAGAAAACCATAATTCAAAAAGAGTCATGTACCAAAATGTTCACTGCAGCTCTATTTACAATAGCCAGGACATGGAAGCAACCTAAGTGTCCATGGACAGATGAATGGATAAAGAAGATGTGGCACATATATACAATGGAGTATTACCCAGCCATAAAACGGAACGAAACTGAGTTACTTGTAGTGAGGTGGATGGACCTAGAGACTGTCATACAGAGTGAAGTAAGTCCGAAAGAGAAAAACAAATACCGTATGCTAACACATATATATGGAGTCTAAAAAAAAAAAGAAAAAAACATGGTCAGAAGAACTTAGGGGCAAGACGGGAATAAAGATGCAGACTTACTAGAGAATGGACTTGAGGATACGGGGAGGGGGAAGAGTAAGCTGGGACAAAGTGAGAGAGTGGCATGGACATATATACACTACCAAATGTAAAATAGATAGCTAGTGGGAAACAGCCGCATAGCATAGGGAGATCAGCTCGGTGCTTTGTGACCACCTAGAGCGGTGGAATAGGGAGGGTGGGAGGGAGGGAGATGCAAGAGGGAAGAGATATGGGGACATATGTATATGTATAACTGATTCACTTTGTTATAAAGCAGGAACTAACACACCATTGTAAAGCTGTTATACTCCAATAAAGATGTTTAAAAAAATACATATATCCACTCTTTTTTAGATTCTTTTCCCATATAGGCCATTATGGAGTATTGAGTAGAGTTCCCTGTGCTATATAGGAGGTCCTTTTTAGTTATATATTTTATATATAGTAGTGTGTATGTCTCAATCCCAATCTTCAATTTGCATTCTCAAGACTCGACAGAGTTCTCAGGAGGGGCCTCAATACATTTGGAAGGAATGAATCCTCAACTCCGTGAAGAGAAGAAAACAAGCTCAGATGGGTTAGTGTTTGCTCAGGGTCAAACACTGGTATGTGTTTGGAACCAGGTCGGAACCTAGACCCTCTGACCCGGAAGTCTGTACTCTTTCCCTAATGACCTCTTTGACTATCGGCGACTGTTTTGATGACGAATTTTGAACTGTTTGGACATGATCTGGAAACAAAACCCCCCCAGGTGTATCTGTGGCAGGTGCAGCGACCCCGTGCTGGATGCCGGGGAACAGCTCCACTGCGTCCCCGGTCCCTGCTCTGCAGTGTGGTCCCACTGCTTCACCCTCGGACCCACATGTTCAGTGAGGGTCCTGAGAGGTTGCACTGTGTAACATGGTGCATACACAGGCCCTGGAAAGGATTGGGGGCCATTTAGTAACTTTTGCTACGTAGGCCT
This sequence comes from Balaenoptera physalus, assembly GCF_965194825.1. Taxonomy (NCBI): domain Eukaryota; kingdom Metazoa; phylum Chordata; class Mammalia; order Artiodactyla; family Balaenopteridae; genus Balaenoptera; species Balaenoptera physalus. The sequence goes on from NC_138883.1 coordinate 170,079,076, forward strand.
GGGTCTGGGCAAATTAGAAAAGAGGGTAGGGATTACGAGGACTCCCTCCCTCCCCTGCCTCAGTCTTGGTTCAAATGTGCCCTCCTTAGCGAGGTTGTCTCTGGCCGCCCTACTACTCCTGGGCATCCTTTACTCCCGTCTCCACTTTATTCTCCTCTCCAGCACTTACCACCATCTAATTAGTAATTTACTTTGCTGAAGATACTTCTCTTGTTTACTGTCAGTTCTTTCCACTAGAATGTAAGTTCAACGAGGGCAGCAATTTGTTTCATTCTCTGTGCCGAGAACAGTGCCTGAGACATAGTAGGTGCTTAGTAAATATGGACTGAACTGTGTTTGTCACACTAGCAATCATATTTTAAAAGGCACCCATAAGTCACAGCACATCAATAGTAACGAGTAAGAGGATGCCTCCCTCCTGCCCGGATGGTGAGAACATCTGTTGGATTCCATTTCAGCTGATATCACAGTGTCTTATTCCATTTGGGCTGCTATCACAAAATGCTATACACTAGGTGGCTCAGATACAATAGAAATTCATTTCTCACAGTTCTGGGAGAATAAGCTTTCTTTGGCCTCTTTCAAAAGGGCACTCATTCCATAAATCACCTCCAAAGGTCTTACCTCTGAATATCATCACCTCGGGGGTTGGGATTTCAAGGTATGAATTTTGGGGGGACACGAACATTCAGACCACAGCACTCAGGAAGGGTGTTCTGACTGACTGCGTGACACCTTGGAACAAAAAGCAAGCTGGTGGTGGAGACTTGTGTTTTCTTCATAAGGAAAGCCTGATTCTAAGTGACTGTTGGTACCCGGGCATCCCTTCTACCCGTATTGTCTGTCCTGCCCATCCCGTCTGCTTAGATTCCAACGGTGTCTTAGAAAGACTTCCATGAAAAAGTTAAAAAAATACAATTTCAAATACTTGAAGTGCTAACATTGTACGATGCAGATAATTGAATTTCTTTAACATTCTGGAGAGTTGAAAACTTTTTTGTACTTTTAATGTTTCATGGATCAAACATTCTCTGGGACACTGAGAATGGTTTGTGGTTTATGGTTTTCTCAGGGCAGGGACACCGAATGTCATGTAAGCGCTCTGCTGAGGCCGGTGGTCTGGGCCATACCTTTAATTTCAAGATTAGGAAGATTAGGAAGGGGGCTGAGTGGATTTTAAGGTATTTTCTAAATCTGCATGAATCAGCAAGTCTGTGGAGAATGGAATTTGGGGGGTTTTGTATTCCCCATGGGGACCAGTCTGTGCTGTCTTGTGGGTGATATGGTTTCGTGGACAGATGCACATCTCAGAAGTCAGTATGGAAAAAGGAAAAAGAAAAGGAAAAGGGGGAAGACGGAAGTGTCCCTGACTCCTGCTGGGTTTCTTTTCCACTGGGCCGAGCACAGGACTCCCCTGGATATTCGCTCCACCCCACAGGCACACGAATCAGAGTTCCCCGTCGATTCTGGGGTAATTTTATGGAGGGAGAGGTAGTATCTGATGCTCCAGTTACAGCCCCTCCTCTCTGTCCCCATCTTGTTTCTAGTATTAGAAACTAGGGTTAGTATTTCCAGGAAAAGCAAGAATGCCCTCTAGCAGGAGAGGAAACAAAGCAGAGAGAGGAAGAAAGACAGAATGGGGACCAGGTAGACTTAGAGGAGGGAGGGCAAAGTGATGAAGGAGGGGGAGGGGACAGGCAGCCAGAAGATGCTGTGGGAGCAAAAGGAAAGGCTGGGGGTGGGAACCCAGAGGAGCAGACCCTGAGATGCACCACCAGCCACTCCCATGCGTAATTCTTTATGTTTTTTAACCATTTTCATGCCTATGATCTCACTTTGCATGTCACAGCCACTCTGTGGAGGTAAGAGGCACATTTTTTTTTTCTACTTCACTGATGAGAAAACAGGCATGAAAAGCCCTAGTGATTTGCTCAAGGTCACAACATTCTAATTGAATCCCCATGCAGAATAGGCTATTTATATCATACAGCAAAATTCAGTCATTGCTTTCCTGGTCTTTCCATTTTTAAGCCAATAACCTGAACGGTCTATTAGGAAGTGAAGATATTTTCCTTTATTTTATACTTGAACCCTTGAAACAAGTACTTCAAAATTTTAATGTGACTACAGTTTCTCTAAATTTCATTGTTCGTGTCAAAGCGTTTGACTAAAATATAGCAAAACTACTGTTCCTTTCAAGGGGGTCAAAATGTTTTCTGTGGGTGGAAACGTGTCCTGTGCATGAAGATGAAAGCATCTTTGTTGTACTCTTCCTTGGGGACTCTTTCTAGGGTTATTACTAAAGTCAAGAATAGATCAGAAATGGAGAAAAGGTAGGATATCAAGAATAGCTTTCATGGAAAATTGAAATCATTCCTTTTAAAGTTCACAAATTCCACTCTGAGGATAGACCCCCAGCCTTGCAGGATGGGCTCTTCCCAGATAGAAAGGTGGCAGCCACGAGAGGATTTTGATGCAACTGTGATTGATGTCAGCAGGTCCAGACGGTGATATTTTATGACAAATTTAATGGACATTTGTTAAGCTGATTCAACGGCACCAGCCCTGGGCTCGATGGGGCCGGGAGATACAAAAGGAGGACATCATTTATGAAGGTCTTTGGGGCCAGTTAGGGATGGAAGTGCCACTGATTCGAGTTTTGCACACCCTCTGCATGCTAGGTGCTCTTAACACCATCGTTTCATGTCTGTCTCCCACAAACCCCACTGCAGGACAAGGCTATCGGGAGATTCAGTGACTCCTGGTGACCAGGTGGCTGCCCCCAGTTTTGCATCCAGGTCCTTTGTCTCTGCGTGAAGGGCTCTCGTCACTAAGCCAGACAGGAAGCAGCTACGGAATGACTGTGTCACAGCCTAACGCTGGGACACGCATCCCAGGTGCAGATTCCTGCTGGCACCCATGGTATAGGAATTCAGAGTTGAGGACACGATCCTTTGGGGCTCGAGTTATGGTGGGTTATGCTTCATAGAAGAGACGAAATATGGACATTTTAGCACTTCTTTAAGCAGTGAAGAAGTGCATGTGGAAATGTTTTCAAGGAGGAAACGCCTTTTTAATAGAGACTTGGCTGGTTAACAGAACTTTTCTTTCTTGGGATGAACGTCATTGCTTCTCTTATATCCTGAAGCATCAGTTCTCCTGGTGGAGACATGTGAGCACTGCCAAGGGCCTGGAATGTCCCAATAGGGTAAGAATAGCCACGATGAGAGACGGCTGCTTCTGGCCTCTGGGCACTGCAGTTGTCAGGAAGGCTTTGCCTCAAACAGCTCGGCACCGTCTCAACTGGAGACAGAAGAACGACCTTGTGCTCCTGGGCTTGAATCTTCGCTTTTGTATCTCCAGCTCTCACCTGGGAGTCTTTTGTAGTTAAGATACATTTTTTCCTACAAAGACTTGCCACCTCCTTGGAGAACGCAGGCTCTGGAAGTCTGCAGCCACCTTGCCTGTGACCCCCTGAAAGCATGGACCAGCTGGACCTGCTGGGGTTCCTCGTAATCACCCTAAACTGCAATGTGACCATGGTGGGTGAGTAGCGCCAACCCCTGCAGAACACTTGTTCTGCCTTGGGTCACTTTTCCTGGCCCTCCCCCATGAGTAAGGCCTGCCTATCCCTGGAGGACAGGGAGCCATGGCTCAAGCTTTCCTCTAATTCTCCATTATTTAAGGAGGCTCCCCCATCCTTTAAGGATGTCTTGGGAATGAGCGATGTTTCTCTCAAGGGGAGTGTCTTTTTGCTGACTTCGGGGGCTGAGCAAATGGGAGGGGTATTTTTGTGTAACTCTTCTCTGGCTACGTTACTAGGAAAAGGAACAATACAGTCAAAGTTAGAGAAATTCATGCCTTGAGTAAGCTTTCTTGTTCATCTTTTTAGGGTTTATCCTTGAAGCTCCATTTGTAAAGATTAGTAAGTTCTCTGTGCACTTTAAACCAAATCCCAATTTTAGTTTAGTTTTTATTTTTTTGACAAAGAAAGTAATACGTTTTCTGAGTTTGGTGTAGCCAAGTTAAATTTTCAGAGAGGTATGGATATCCTAGTAAAGGGGATTGAGAAAAGGATTAAAATATGTCTGTGAAGTGGTTGATATTTTTCTTCTTCATTGCTTTTTAGACGAAGCCAACTTGGTTTTAAAAGTTTGAGTTAATGAGTTTATCACATAATGGTCACATAGTCCTTGAGTTGAACTGCCTTCATTTATAAGAGAGTTTAGTTTTTCTGATGTCAGGTGATGATTTCTGTATCTCCTCACAAAACACAATATTTACAGATTATTTTGACTGGGTCTTCAACACACTCCAAAATAGTTGACTCATGAAATGAAAATAGGACTTGGAAGTTATTTTGATTTCTATGTTAGCCTCATTTATTCATGATAAATTGAAGAAAGACAAACTTCAATTCATAATAGCTGGAATAGAGGGGAAGGAGTTCTGAATTATTGAAGAGTCTAAAAAACTGAATGTTCTTCAAGAAATTCGATTTCAAGGGCTACAGAGCAAAATGAAAGGGCTACAGAGCCCACCGATTACATAAAGATCGTGTGGACTCTTATCATAGAGAAAACTCACTGAAATTAGTAACTTGTATTTGCTCTACACAGTTGCAGGAATGCACTAACATCCTTGAAAAAGTTCACTCTTTTTAAGAGGAAGACTTTATTTACAGCCACCCAATTTTCTTTCTAGAACTTTCAGCCCAAACTCTGAACTAGCCAAACTAGATTAAACATTTTAGTGTCCATGCTTCTTTAAATCTGCCAATTTCAAAGCATTTTACAAACACGTACAGGCATACCTCGTTTTATGGTGCTTCTCAGATACTGCATTTTTTTTTTTTAACAGTTGAAGGTCTGTGGCAACCCTGCCTCAAGCAAGTCTATTGGTGCCATTTTTCCTACAGCATTTGCTCACTTCATGTCTATGTGTCACATTTTGGTAATTCTCACAATATTTCCAACTTTTTCATCGTTACTATATTTATTCCGATGTGCTGTGATCAGTGATCTTTGATGTTACTACAACCAGTGGCTGAAGGCTCAGAGGATGGTTAGCAATTTTTAGCAACGAAGTATTTTTTACTTACGGTATGTGCATTGTTTTTTATCATGCTATTGCACGCTTAATAGACCAAGGTATAGTGGAAACATAGCTTTTATATGCACTGGGAAACCAAAAGATCCGTGTGACTCGCTTTTTGGGGGGTGGTCTGGACCTGAACCCGCAGTATCTCCGAGGTGTGCCTAGTTGAACACACTGTCCGACACAGTGTAAGTGCTCGTTAGACATTCGTCCAATGAGCTAACAGGCTGATACCGTTGCTGTGACTAAAACACATGCTTACACACTTAGTTCTCCAGGCTCAGTACCAGTAAAGATTTACAGCTGTTGCTGGGAGGAGATGTGCTTGTATGGCTGTGATGGTGCCCTCCCCGTTCCCTCTTTCCAGGGAAGATCTGGCTTATCTTCATGGTGCTGCTGAGGTTGGTGGTGCTCATCCTGGCCGGGTCGCCGGTCTACCAGGACGAGCAGGAGAGGTTCGTGTGCAATACTCTGCAGCCCGGATGCGCCAACGTTTGCTACGACATCTTCGCCCCCGTGTCCCACCTGCGGTTCTGGCTGATCCAGAGCGTGTCTGTTCTCCTTCCATCCGCGGTCTTCAGTGTCTACGTGCTGCACAAAGGAGCCGAGCTGGCGGCACGTGGATCCCGCTGGCTGGGTGATGACTCGGTGGACCACGACGGCCCCGAACTGACCCCTGGGGCCAGGCGCTGCCTGACGGTGCCGGACTTCTCCTCGGGCTACGTGGTCCACCTCTGCCTCCGGACCCTGACGGAGGCCGCTTTCGGTGCCCTGCATTACCTCCTCTTCGGATTCTTGGTCCCCAAGAGATTCTCGTGCACGCACCCTCCTTGCACCAGCGTGGTGGACTGTTACGTCTCTCGGCCCACGGAGAAGTCCATCCTGATGCTTTTCGTCTGGGCGGTCTGCGCGCTGTCCTTTCTGCTCAGTGTCGCCGACCTTGTCTGCAGCGTGCGCTGGAAGACGCGCAGGCGACCCGGCGGGGCCCGGAGGAGGCCGTGTCAAGGGGCGGGGGGTGCGGCGCGGGAGGGACACGGGGCGCACGGGGGAAGTGGGGCGCACGGGGGAAGTGGGGCGCGCGCTCGCCGGGGCCTGCGGACTGGAGGGCAGGGCGCGTACAGCCCCGCAGCGGAGCCCACCGTGCCGGGGCACCCGGAGCTGCCAGGGGAGGACGAGAGCGACTCGCTGTCCTCAGCCAGCGACCAGCCGCGCGGGGCCGGGCCAGGAGCGGCGGCCCCGGGGTGGGAGGAGCGCCCCTGCGCGCCGAGCGCCCCGCTCCCGGGCCCCAGCAAGTCCGAGTGGGTGTGAGCGGCCGGCGTCCCGCCCCGGGAGCGAGGCGACCCGGACCGAGAACATCGACCCGCGGAAAGGTGAGCTGGCGGGACAGACCGACTTCCCGAGAGGCTCCGGTGCAGCGCAGCAGGGATTTAATTTAGATAAAGCCTTCTGGGGAACACTAACCTTGGCGTTCAAATGCGGATGGAAGCTCCAAGGATTAACCGGAGAGCATCAGGTCGAGTTTGTCGCACTCTAGCTCTATTGTCTTATTTTACCGCAGTATGGGCTTGAGAAGCATGTTCTTTGGATTTACAGAGCTCATGAATATTTTAATGTTTTCGGGTGAATTATTTTGACGGTTTGTTGTTGTTTGTTTTGGTTTGTTTTTCTGCTTAGCCAAAAAGGGCATCTGTTATGCACGTCATTCATACAGGGATATTTAACTTCTCCAAACCCCTTTAATAAAATTAATGCTGATTGCGTTGCCATATCATGCTTCCTACTTCACTGTGTTAAAGGAGAAACCACAAATGCAGGAAATATGACTAAACACTTTGGGGTATTTCGGGGGGCATCTTGGGTTGTTATTGCACGTGGGTGTGAGGTGCACAGGATGAAGGTGGCCGCTGGCTTGCTTTAGTGTCGCTGGGTGTGTTGGCTGGGTGGCTGTCCTCACTGAGCAGAGGGGAGCCCTTTGGCTGCTGATGACAGGCCTAGAGTTGCCACACGGCTTGCAGTGCCGGCTCTGTGTCCTTGAGACAATCATACAGTGAGGGCTGCCCTGAGGGTCTCATGCCCCAGGGGAGCAGGTGAGGAATGCTGCGGGCGTTCCAGCCTTGTGGTCTGTGCTGATGCTCTGCGGGGGGGGCGGGGGGTACCCTAGAGACACGACAGTCTCACCTCTCAGGGGAGCTCCTCTGCTCTCCTCTGCTCGCCCTGGTTTCGGTGCAGGTGCTGTCCAGCTGGAGTGCGCGTCCGTTAGAGCTTCCATGCTGCCTTCAACTGCCACGCGGAAGACACGGTGCAGCAGAAAGACGGGGCACGCCTGCCCCTCTTCCGGCGAGGAAGAGCCACTGGGTGTCCCCCCAGAAGGGATGAAGAACCTCTGGTCCCCAAAGCCCCAATGCTGAGGAAGAGGAACTGCCCTCCATGCCAGCAAATAGTAAAAAAATGTGAACCAAGGCACCCAGGGAACCAGTGGGCACTTTTAACTGTTCTAAAGATGACTTTGACAGTGAAATATCAGCCGGGATGGGGAATGACATCCTCCTTGATCTATCTACAGAGTGTCAAAGCCATTGGTTAAAACTTAAAAAAAAAAATCATCCAAAATTGGTTTTGGCATAAAGCTCTTTGAACGAATGTACCTGTGTTTAACATATGCAGTAAATCTCTCTCCCACTCTCTGTCTCTGTCTCTGTCTCCTCTCTCTCTCAATTGCTCCTCAGTCCATCGATAACCACGAACCATGACTCAGACCCCTTCCTTCAGTATTTGGATTGATGTCTGGCACATAGCCAAGTGCTCAGTAAGTGTGATTTCTGTGCCTGATATTCCTGAAGTATTCAGGGCCAAATCTGCTTCTTGTCCCTTGCAGCATGCAGTTCTGGTGGACTTCCAAGGTTGGCCACAGTCTTAAAGACATAAGAATTCTCTAGGGGCTTCATTGCTATTTTAAAAATAAGTTCCATAGGCCCCTCAATACCCCAATGTGAGCCTTGATAATGTTGAGTGAAGAAAAGAAATCAAATTAACAAATATTGGTAGGTGTGCCCATGCAGGGCTCCCAGATGACCGCTAGGAAAGGAAGGTGGTGAGGGCTGAGCGGGGACTCCCTCCCAGCCGTGGCCCCAGAGAAAACTGGGCCCTGTTCTTCTATGAGTCCATGCTTGGGTTTGGGTTTACAAATGGTGCCTGTATTTGGGTGGCACTGGGAAGGGCTGCTTTGGCCTCTCTGCTGATGTCCCAAATCCCACTATCAGAGGATCAGAGCCCTGAAGTTTTTTCCATGGAAAACTGTAAAATCCATTCAGAGTGATGGAGGCCAAGAGAGGGGGAGAGGTGTGGAGTCAAGGATAAGACATGTGGGTTCTGCCCCCATGTGCATCATTTCTTGGCAGGTCACTCCCTTCCTTTGGGCCTCGGTTTCCTTCTCTAAGGGATGAGGGCCCAGACTAGATGCTTCCGTAGTGCTCCTACATGGTTAGGAATCCACCAGTGGTGGGTGCAGCTGTCAGTCCTTTTAACCTCAGTAGGGGCTGGTTTATTAGGCCTGTCCATCCTCTACCTGCCTGAGCACAGGTTTCCATAAATGAAAATGGTCAGAACAGGAGAGACCTGCTTGTCCCGGGGAGAGCTGCCATGGAGAGAGATGCGGGCCTCATGAAAGGGGCCTGTGAGGACGACTCACCAGCTCCCCACTCTGCTGAGAGATGGCAGAGGCTGCGTGGACAGACGTGGGGTCATCTGCTGTGACCCCTCACTGTGAGAGCAAGGTTGCAGAAGAGGCTTCAAGCGTTCTGGAGCGTGGTTGGCCGTGTCAGCATTGGTGGTGGCCACCTTGTCAGAACACGCACAGGGGGTGACCCTCCTCTTCTCTTTGCTCTCACAGGCCACTGTACATCTCCCCTGGTTCAGAACTTAGGTTTTGAAGCCTTTGAAGATCTTTTCTTTCTTTTTTTAAAAAAATTATTTATTTATTTGTTTTTGGCTGCATTGGGTCTTTATTGCTGCGCATGGACTTTCTCTTGTTGCGGCGAGCCAGGGCCACCCTTCGTTGCAGTGCGTGGGCTTCTCATTGCGGTGGCTTCTCTTTTTGCGGAGCACGGGCTCTAGGCACACGGGCTTCAGTAGTTGTGGCACATGGGCTCAGTAGTTGTGGCTCGTGGGCTCTAGAGCGCAGGCTCAGTAGTTGTGGCGCACGGGCTGAGTTGCTCCGTGGCATGTGGGATCTCCCCGGCCCAGGACTCGAACCCATGTCCCCTGCATTGGCAGGCAGGTTCTTAACCACTGCACCACCAGCGAAGCCCAGAAGATCTTTCCTAGTCATCTAAGGGGAGGGGAAAAAAATCTCAGACTGTATCCGAAAGGTAAAAAACAGCGAAAATCATGTGGCTATCATCCTCCTTTCCAAGATCTCGGTCTGCCTCTCTGCATCTTTGGCACGCTGGGTGAATGCAAGATGGTTCACGGGCTTGTGTTCCTCCCACAGAGTGTTACTGAGTCACCCACTGCCCAAGGTAGAGGCAGCAGGAGTTAAGGTAATTGTAGCTGCTGCAGCAGGTCACCCCAATCTTAAACATTTAACACAGAAGTGTCATAAAGTACAGAGCCAAGTTTTCTGATTGATGGGCAGCTTTCCTCTGTGTGGTGACTCAGGGATCCTTCCATCCTAGGCTCTACCATCTTCCATCTGCTGTGGAAGAGACCAGACTGGTTCCAAGGCCAGGTCTGGAGAGGGCACAGGGCACACCTGGCTAGAACTCGGTCCTGATTGCTTGGAAGGCTGTGAAGGGTGGCCTACTTATACAGCTGGCCCTCTGCATCCGTGGATGGATTGAATTCAACCAACCATGGATCTAAAATTAAAAAAAAAATCCAGAAAGTTCCAAAAAGCAACACTTGAATTTGCTGCACGCAGGCAACTATTTACGTAGCATTTACATTGTATTTACAATTATTTACATAACATTTATATCGTATTAGGAGTTACAAGTCATCTAGAGATGATTTAAAGCGTAAGGGAGGATGTGCTTAGGTTATGTGCGAATACTAGGCCATTTCATATTCGAGACTGGAGCACCTTCTGATTTTGGAACCAATTCCCAGCGGATAGTGAGGGATGACTGTCCGGGAAGAAGGAGGACAAGTTGGGGCCAACAGCTGGCCAGCATTTGCCTCAGGCAGCACCCATGCCCTGGGTGCCTGCCCCGTGGGAGGGATTTAATGCATTCTCAGCGGCCCACGAACCAGTCTCAGGAGGGAAGCTAAGCGAGGACGTTGGCTCGGGTCCCTGCACCGGATGCACTGGGCCCGCAGAGAGGAGAAAGGAGGTGACGAGGATGAAGAGAAGTCACGGGAAAGGGCCTGGGACCCAAGTCTCTTGTACTGGGAACCGCCCTCTTAGATATGTGCATTTCAGACGAGAAAGGATCTTCTTAGTGGGTGTAAGTGCACAGCGATGGTCTTTGCTCAGGATGAATGGCTCGTTAGATGGTGTCTAAGTCTAGCTTTCTAGGTTAGGTTTCCAGAAATCTTCCCGGTTGGTGTCCTGGCCGCGGTGGGCACCAGCTGGTGGAGCCCAGGTCTGAACCACCACGCCTGACCCTGGCTGCCCCTGAGACAGATGCGCAAGAGAGCAGTGAGCTGACGCGCTCGGCCGAGAGAGGGTTATTTACGGAATGAGTAAACACGACTCTTCTTTTGTAGGATGCTAAAATCCACTGAGAGAACCTACGTCGAATTTTCTGAGTGTGAATCTGGTTTCTGGCAGGAAGTGAGGAGGAGGCCCGGTGCTTTGCAGTGAAGGCTTGTCCGGGGTCGCCCCCTGCCGTGGAGATGCCGCCACCACTAATTCGGCATCCCAACTGCAGGGCCCAGCTGGCAGCCGAGCCCCTGAACCCTGCCAGCTGTACTTTGGTTGCTCCGTGGGAGAAATGTTTCCTAGAAAGGAAACAGATGTCTCTCGCCCCCTCCCCACATTGGAAATAGATGAATGTATATTTTTCCTCCCTCCTGTCATCATAGGGTGATGGGCGACTTTCCTCAGGCAGCTTTCTCCTCTGCGCTGTGACCCAAGAGAGAGATGTGAGTGGCAGAAAATCGAGCCGAAAGAAGTGACTAAGTTTTCTCAGAAGCTAACTCGGATGAAATGCGTTTCATGGAGAATTCAGGAAATTCAAAATCAAATGCAAAAACTAGATTTTAGTAAGAGTCTCCTCCTTCCCTAGACAGGTGGAGCACAGAAGTACATGACCCGTGTAAAGGATGCAGCGATTGTGTAGCATGTGCCTCTGGCCGACTGGCGTCCACATCCCAGGCTCCCAGCCAATCGCCCTGCCCAGAGGTTGCTTGGGGGGGGGTTCTTCTCCCTGCAGCCCTCCCTCCCTCCTCTGGCGGGTGCTTCCTGCTTTCCACACAGCCCCTGTGTGTGCTTTATCAATAGGCTGAGAAATGAGATTTCAAATCAATGGAGCTACGTTGATTAACCAGTATTTATTGAGCATCAGCTCTGCACCTAGCATTTAATCTCTTGGTTTTGTTTCTTTCTGTGAGGCTAAGAGAAAAAAGAAAATCAGCTTATCACCTGAGAGGCCAGCAAACCGATGGGAAGAGTTCTAGCTAAAGGCCATTGTTCCGGTTCAAATAACTCCTCCAATTCCTGTGAACTTTGATTTTCTCTGCCCTGAAAGGAGCATGTAAGGACTGCCTTACTTTGTGGGCTTGTGGGGAAGTTCAGATGAGATCGTGGAAGTGGATGCCCCCCGGCAAGAGAACAGAGCCGTGTGTAAGGTGTGTCCGGGGCGGTGGGTTCACCCATGCTTGACAGATGACTCTAAACGGGTCTCTCCAGGAATTTGTGCTGATAATGACATTTGCATGAGGAGGAAGATGTCCGCAGGCTCAGGGATGCACCCAACCTCCTCCCCACATCCTTTCTGACCAGCAGAGGCCTCTCGTGGACCATATTTAGGGTGTAATATTTCTAAGCACCAAAATGGTAATTTATTTCTGGTGCCGGTCTCTTGACCATTTTCACTCTGTTCTGTTCTTGCTTATCCCCGCCCAGAAAGAGCAGGGTTTAAGAAATCTCAGCAGCAGATCTGGGAATTGTATTAGGTTAACTTTGGAGAACAGGGGGTGAGAAATCAGGGCTAATGGAGAAACTGGGGGCACTCTGGCCTCCTGGGAAAGAGATAATTCAACAAGACAATGATTCATCCTCTTGGGGTTGAGAGTCAGCCCCTTATTTCTAATTTATTTTTGCCGACGGTGTCTGATTGTCCACTTCCCTGGCTTTCACGTGATCAGGCTGCAAACTGCAAACGTTTGGCCTGAGAGGTGGATTTGTAGTAAAAGATGACAGCTGAGACCCTCAGCGGTGGCGTTCAGGGCGGATCCTGCAACCCTTGCAGTGTGACTGCCCAGGAAGCTGTGTAGTGGACGTGCCAACAGATGCAAATATCTCTCTTCATTTACTATTCCTCCTTCCAGCTGCTTGCTAAACAGCCACAAAAATTCCCTTGCGGCTGTAACTTGTCAAATAAGGTATCTGCAAAGGTGCCTGAGGTTTTTTTCCCCCTGGGTTTAGGAAATGATGTGTTATTTTGTGTTTAAGGATTTGTTTTCCTTTTCTTGTGTTTTAGAAGGTTAAAGTGCTTTTGACCTCAGAAATAGTATTTGAGAGGTAATTAAATGTCTGTAAATTGGTCTTCTTCACCTGGGATATTTGATCCGAAAAAAGCCTCATGCATTATTAAAGTTTACACTGAGCATATCTAGGGCCATTTCCTTCAGAAATGAAAATTCAGTCATTTCGTAGAGGTGGTTTGCGGGATTGGCCATTAGAAGGAAATAAAGTCTTATGCTAAAGGAGGTTCATCAGATTTTGTTCTGTGCCCGGAGTGGTTCTTCAGAGAGCAGTTGAGAACATCGTTAAGCCTGTACTCCAAGGACAAGGAAATGTTTCCATTCTCCCACCAGCTGAGGGCTCTGGGAACAGTAGCTTTTTTTGTTTGTTTGTCTTTGTTTCCTCATCTATTAAAAAAAACAGTGTCACCTTTCAGAAGTAAGATAAATGTAAATATGGAAGATGACTTGTTATGTCCACGTATTTATCGAGCATCTTTAATATGTCTGGTACTTGTACAAGGCAAGAGGTGAGTTACAAGAGAAAGATAAGGAAAGACCATCCTTGATTTGGAGGATGTCTTTTGATGAGACAGTTGAGGAATAAATGCAGGCAACATATGCTTAAAAATTAAATTTCATGGTTCAGACTTGGATATTTCATTATAAAATTTCTGTTGTTTATAAATAAACCACCATTGAGCTGAATGGCAAAACTTCTCAAAGTAGAGGAACTGGACCACCTCCGTTACTCACGTGGCGGCTGGGCCTCAGGTGTCAAGCTACCGCACCTTTCTGGGCGCTTCAGGTGCCCCTCCCTCAGGTACTTGCCTCCTCACTGCCCTGCTGGCCGTGGCTCCTCACCTACACTGCACCCCCAGGAGGCCTCCCAAGCCCATTCCCTCCAGCATCTGTCTCATCATCTTGGAATCTTCCATCTGCCAGGGGCCTTAGTGACTCAAACTTAACGAGCTAATTTTACACCTGGGTAAATGAAGGTCTAGGAAGGTGAGGTCACTTATCTAATATAATCTGGCCAGCTGGTGGCCAAGCCTTCCCACTCCCAGCTGGTTTTGGTCCTTCCATCGCTCCGGGATGCCTTCTTGAAGGCAGTCAGACAGAAGGGGTTATCGTTCACAAAGCTGAACGTTGACAATAGTGTAGGCTTTCTAGGAGGTTAACAAATGAACAGAGGGTGCACGGTCCCCATAGAGTGAGTCCTACATAATATATATTCACACACACATATGTATATACATATTCTTTGTCATATTATTTTCCATTATAGTTTATTACAAGATGTTGAATATAGTTCCCTGTGCTCTCCAGTAAGACCTTGTTGGTTTTGAGTAAGTCTTGATTGGTGGTATTTGAGGCCGTATGAGAGGTCTACAGTAGAAGAAGAATGCAACTGGTGTTTGATTACAAGTTAGAGCGGCAGACATTTCTTGAAGTTAAAACAGTTATAATGGGAATATAAGAACAGAGAAGTTTTGTAATAATGCCCCTAGCCTCCCTCTATAACACAACATCATAATCTGTTTGTAGTCTTAGCTTCTCAGGTGTTAAAATTTATAACTGCACTTGTAATACTCTTATTCTGCTTTTCCCCCTTGCTCACCAATCATACACATTGTTCATGATTCTCTGATCTTTATCAGCCGTTTGAATGGGTGCAGAATAATCCACCAAGTGACGGTGCTGATCATCAGCCCCAGCCTCTGCTATGGAACATTCAGATTGCTGTTGAATGAAGTGCTTCTAGCTTTTTGATATTAGAAAATAAAATAGCATGGGCACACAGGCCTTTTCTCTTATTGGATTATTTCTCTACGATAAATTTCCAGAAAATTTTTATTAAAGTTTGCATACATTCTCAACTTTTTTTTTTTAACTTTTGGGTTTATTTATTTATTTATTTATGGCTGTGTTGGGTCTTCGTTTCTGTGCGAGGGCTTTCTCTAGTTGCGGCAAGTGGGGGCCACTCTTCATCGCGGTGCGCAGGCCTCTCACTATCGCGGCCTCTCTTGTTGTGGAGCACAGGCTCCAGACGCGCAGGCTCAGTAATTGTGGCTCACGGGCCTAGTTGCTCCGCGGCATGTGGGATCTTCCCAGACCAGGGCTCGAACCCGTGTCCCCTGCATTAGCAGGCAGATTCTCAACCACTGCGCCACCAGGGAAGCCATACATTCTCAACTTTTTTTTTATATATAGTAAATCAGTAGTGCTTATTTTTTTTTTAATTAATTAATTTATTTTTGGCTGTGTTGGGTCTTAGTTTCTGTGCGAGGGCTTTCTCCAGTTGCGGCGAGCGGGGGCCACTCTTCATTGTGGTGTGCAGGCCTCTCACTATCGCGGCCTCTCCCGTTGCGGGGCACAGGCTCCAGACGCACAGGCTCAGTGGTTGTGGCTCACGGGCCCAGTTGCTCCACGGCATGTGGGATCCTCCCAGACCAGGGCTCGAACCCGTGTCCCCTGCATTGGCAGGCAGATTCTCAACCACTGTGCCACCAGGGAAGCCCCCATTCTCAACTATTAAACCACTTTTGACTCCAGGCAGACCATTTGTGATGCTTCCATAATTTCGTGGGTTGAATTTAAAATGCTAACCCTAAAGATGATATTTCCCTGTCATGCTTTGTCTAGAACTTGGGGGAGTTCCCTCCAGGTAGATGGCGTGTCTGAGACCCCACTAAGTCTGTCAGTGAAGTTGACCTTGGGCATGGAACTGAATCACAGTGACACACGTTAGTTACATTTTAGTAATTAACCAGTTAGTAAAATAGTCATCCTTACCTATTAGAGAATTTAAATCCAATAAGATTTACAAGTTGGGCCAACTTTTCAAAGAACTTGATCAGCTAGGTGTGTTTCAGTGCATTCCAGGTTGTAATTATTTAAATCATGATTTTCCCCTATGCTTGAGGAAATTGCCTTTCCGGAATAAATTTCAGTCCAGATTAAACTCAAAACCACAATTCTATGTTTTTCAGCTTGTGGCTCCCAGCTGTCCTGATTAAGAGCTGGGCTTGCCTGGTTCCCAGGCTCTTCTGCCCCTCTACTTTATTTCAACTTGGCAGCCCCCAGACCCAGGTATGCCTGGAAGTAAGGATGCTGAGGGGCTGTCTAGAGGCGGTGGAACCTGCACGGCTCTGACGGGTGGGGTTGGGGAATGAGGAAGAGGGATGAGGTCCTGGGTACTTGGTAACTTTCACCAAAGAGGAAACCCTGGTGGAAGATGGATGCTGATGGTTTCTGGTTTGGAAGTGCCGAGGTTGAGTTGTCTGTGGAGCGTTCAGGAGATGCCCAGCTGGAAGTTGGTCTTACTGGACCAGAGCTCAGAGATGTTTGGCAGGAGACAGATTTGGGAATAATCAATGTAGAGCTGCTATCGGGTCCTTGGGCATTCGTGCCCACACTCTACCCTCTGCTTCAGGCAACCCCTAAGGGACAGGGAAAGAGCCAACAGTGTCAGCAAGGCTATCAGGATCCCTATGGTCACTTCTAAGGGAGCGAGTTCCTTGTCTCCTAATAACAACCAGGCCTCATAGCAAAGCAGCCCCGATTATTCACCCTGAGCAGGGTCTGAGTCAGTGGGACAAACAGCGGATCTGCAGTATTCCAGAAGTTGTCAAATATCTGTGCTTGAGTTTATATATTCCTTTAAAACTCTAAACTCTTTCCTTCTGTGTCCTCCTTTCTGACACCACCTGGGTCTCCATCCAAAGCCTCTGATGAGATGTATCATATTTACTACACCCCAGGGGGGCCCAATGTGCGCCGTGTCCCCCATTCCTTGTATTTCCGTGTCATTGGCAGGGGGAGGGGTCTGGCATCCTGCACCTGATTTGGTGGATAGAGCAGAATTACTTACTTACTTAACATTATTTCTATAGGCATGAGTTGATATCAAACCTGGTCTTTCGTTTAAGTGTCCTTATGCTGTTGCTTCCATTGTTCTTGTTGCCAGATTGTCTTTTTCTCAGATGAAATTTACCTTTTTTTTGGGGGGGGGGAATATTATTTAAATTTCATCATGCTGATATCTTTTATTGCCAGTTTTACTTTCCAGACACACATGGACATGATGCCCCAGCAATGGTGGGTAGAGTGCTGGGGAGAGAAGAGGGCCAGGGCGGTGGTCTAAAGGGGCTTCCCAGTGGCTGGCCTTTCTGGAGAGCTTGGTCCAGGCACCCAAATTGGTGCCACTATAAGTCACAGTCTCCAGCAGGGTCCCCACCGCTGTCCCCCCGACTCCATGTTTTCCTAGTTAGCTTCCCATCAACCATTTTAAACTCTTCTTCCCCACGCCCACCTTAGCTGGTGACCTTGCTTACTGCCTGCCCTGCCTGGCTTTTCTTTTTTTGGCTGCTCCATGTGGCTTGCAGGATCTTAGTTCCCTGACCAGGGATCGAACCCAGGCCCTGGCAGTGAAAATGACGAATCCTAACCACTGGACTGCCAGGGAATTCCCCTGTCTGGATTTTCTGATTGAATCTGTCATAACCCCCCTACAGGATAGGTAGTGGGGCTCAGTGTACAAAAAGTTAGAGAAGGTCCAATAAACTCCAAGTTCCCCACTGTAGCCCCAATATAGGGCATAGTGTCTGGCGCCAGGTAGGTGTTCAATAGGCAATTTTTCAAGTTAATTTTAACATAGGAGAAACTTAAAACTATGGGGAGATGGCAGCGCAGAAGGAAGGTTTGAAGACATGAGATAAAGAGGAATCAGTAACAGAACAGCTATTCGACCTGATGGAGGATCAGACAAAGAATGCAGGTGAGGGGATTGGCCCTGAGTGGAGGGGAGATGTCTCCTTGGAGACTAGAGGCAAAGGGGTCAGGGCGGAGCAGACGGGATGCTCACGGGAGGGTGGGGAGTGTCTGTGGGCAAGTGTGTTTGGAGAAAGTCTGGAACAGCTGCCATAGGGAACGGAGAAGGAAGCTGACCAAGGACGCGCACAAGAGATCAGCCTGTGTCCCTCTGGCTGGAGGAGGGCATTAACTGAGTGTCTACTGCATGCCAAGAGCACAGGTCAGGCCAGTTGATCCTCTCAGTAGCCCTGAGACAGATTTGACAGATAAGGAAACCAAGGCTCACTGGTAACTTTCTCAAGGCCACACAGTGAAGGAAACTGCAGCAGGAATTTATTAATAGATCTGACTCCAAAAACCTGTGTTCTTTCCCATACCCCACCGCCTCTTGCAAGGTTTTGGCTCATTATGGACAAAAGCCCTCCCTAAGCCGCAATCAACTCTTGGCCGGCTCGAGGCTTCTTAATCACTCCTTTTCTGGGCCAGGAACAGAGAGGACGCTTACGGTCATGGAGGTACTACCTTTGCCAGCTGCTGATTTTTCCATGAGGAGAGGATTTCTCAGCTGCTTGATGAACTCACTCTGTGTGCCTCTCCCACTGGGTATGCAGCAGTCTGTTTGCACTTGACCCTTTGATCAGATGCCCGACTGCTCTGCTCAGGGCATAAGGAACCTCAACCATGTCTTCTTACACAACTTAAAGTTCAATAGTGATATAAAACTTTTAAAATTCACTTTTTATAAACTGAATCCAACAAGTCTTTAAAACAGAGGTGTGTACACTACTATATATAAAATTGATAAACAACAAGGACCAACTGTATAGCACAGGGAACTATATTCAATATCTTGTAATAACCTACAAGAAAAGAAAAGAATCTGAAAAGTTATATATATATAAAAGTTGTATATACATATATACACATATATATGTATATATGTGTATGTGTGTATATGTGTGTGTGTATATATATATATATATATATATATATAAAAAACTGAGTCACTTTGCTATACAGCTGAAACATTATAAATTAAGTATACTTCAATAAAATAAAAGCCCCAGAGGCGTGACATATTTCTATAACTCTTGGAAATTTTTTCTAGTTGGATGGGGCCCATCCATGGCTGATGTTTGAAATTACTCATCAAGATTCAGCTCTTGAATTAAATATTCAAGCTTGGATACCTTTTAAAGTCCCAAGGCTTTGGGAGAAACTGCTCCCTGTATCACCTGGTAGCAGCAATTACTTTGGTGATCATGACAGATCAATGATTGTGATAAGAGGAGGAGGAGGAAGATGATAAGTTCAGGGAAGGGGGGGGTGGACTTCTTGGGGATGGAGGGGAGAAGAGGTTGGTACCCAAGTGGGAAGAGGGAGAAAAGGAGGAGAGACTAGAGTCACAAAGATGAACTTTGTGTGAGAGACACCAAGGGATGGAGAAGGGAGCCCAGGCAGGGAGCTGGTGCTTGAGGAGATCAGGGCAAACACCAGGATGAAGGGCCAGAGGCAGAGTTTAAGGCCCCATCATTGTGAGGCTGGGTAACAGCATGTGGGGATAGGGTGCAGAAGGAGCCTAGTGGCCTTGGACATTTGGGAAAGCGGAGGAATGGTGACTTGCCTTTGTGTGTGGGGGTCAAAGAGGTCTAAGGGCCTCGCTGATCTGTTGGTAACTCCACATCTCTAAATAGGGCCAACAGAGGCCCAAAAAGACTCCCTTTAGAGAAATGGAAATAAAAACAAAAATAAATAAATTGGACCTAATGAAACTTAAAAGCTTTTGCACAGCAAAGGAAACCATAAACAAGACAAAAAGACAACCCTCAGAATGGGAGAAAATATTTGCAAACGAAGCAACTGACAAGGATTAATCTCCAAAATTTACAAGTAGCTCATGCAGCTCAATATCAAAAAAACAAACAACCCAATCCAAAAATGGGCAGAAGACCTAAATAGACATTTCTCCAAAGAAGACATACAGATGGCCAACAAATACATGAAAGGATGCTCAACATCACTAATCATTAGAGAAATGCAAATCAAAACCACAGTGAGGTATCACTTCACACCTGTCAGAATGGCCATCATCAAAAAATCTACAAACAATAAATGCTGGAGAGGGTGTGGAGAAAAGGGAACCCTCTTGCACTGTTGGTGGGAGTGTAGATTGATACAGCCACTATGGAGAACAGTATGGAGGTTCCTTAAAAAACTAAAAATAGAACTACCATATGACCCAGCAATCCCACTACTGGGCATATACCCTGAGAAAACCATAATTCAAAGAGAGTCATGTACCACAATGTTCACTGCAGCTCTATTTACAATAGCCAGGACATGGAAGCAACCTAAGTGTCCATCGACAGATGAATGGATAAAGAAGATGTGGCACATATATACAATGGAATATTATTCAGCCATAAAGAGAAATGAAATTGAGTTATTTGTAGTGAGGTGGATGGACCTAGAGTTTGTCATACAGAGTGAAGTAAGTGAGAAAGAGAAAAACAAATACCGTATGCTAACACATATATATGGAATCTAAAAAAAAAAATGGTTCTGATGAACCTAGGGGCAGGACATAGAGAATGGACTTGAGGACACGGGGAGGGGGAAGGGTAAGTTGGGACGAAGTGAGAGAGTAGTATTGACATATTTACACACTACCAAATGTAAAATAGATAGCTAGTGGAAAGCAGCTGCATAGCACAGGGAGATTAGCTCAGTGCTTTGTGACCACCTAGAGGGGTGGGATAGGGAGGGTGGGAGGCAGATGCAAGATGGAGGGGATATAGGGATATATGTGTACATATAGCTGATTCACTTTGTTATACAGCAGAAACTAACACAACATTGTATAGCAATTATACTCCAGTAAAGATGTTAAAAAAACAAAACAAAACAAAACAAGACTCCCTTGAGTCAACCCAAGATGAGGGAGTGCATGTGGTCTCCTTGGGGTTATTGGGAGACTCTGTCCAGGTATATCTCCCCAGGGGACCTTGCCAATAACCCTGCATGTGTTTCTAACACCAGTGTTTCCTAATAAATTGTTATTCATTAGTTGGGTCAGAAAGCATGCTTTCTATATTACATTTTATTTTTGGCTGTGTTGGGTCTTCGTTGCTGCGTGCAGGCTTTCTCTAGTTGCGGCGAGCGGGGGCTACTCTTTGTTGCGGTGCACGGACTTCTCATTATGGTGGCTTCTCTTGTTGCGGAGCACGGGCTCTAGGTGCGTGGGCTTCAGTAGTGTGGCATGCAGGCTCAGTAGTTGTGGTGCACGGGCTTAGCTGCTCTGCGGCATGTGGGATCTTCCCAGACCAGGGCTCGAACCTGTGTCCCTGCATTGGCAGGCAGATCCTTAACCACTGCACCACCAGGGAAGTCCCATAAATTACATTTTTTTTTTTAAATACCTCCCAGAAATTCTGGTTTGGATGGGGCATGTACTCTGTTTTGTATTCTTTTCCTTGGAGCCTTGTTGGGTTTGATTGGTGAAGAGATCATAAGGAAGTTCATTGTAAATAAAAGGAAGCAGGATGGAACTTCGTACCAGAGAAGGAAACATGGATGTCATCAAAGAGGAGGACACAGAACGAGGGTGGAGGGACCCCAAAGACACACTTCCTCTACCTCTCAAATGGGTGCTTGCCCCCAGCCCAGCAGGGTGCCTCTGGATGGGGGCTGGTCCAGTGGGGGTGTTGTGGGAGATTTGGAGGCAAAATACAGGCCCAGAGACTCACCTAGAACTGGGGTTAGAATGGCATCCAGGTTGTGTCAGTAGAGTTTTGATGTGCTGGGAAATCACACTGCTGATAATCCAAATGGAATTAACACCTTTTGTTGTTAACTTGACACTTCTCCCCCAAGCTAATGAACAGCTTACTGTAAAACTAAATTGGTAACTTTAGGGGCCTGGAAAAGAGTTCCCGACTTTCCGCAGACCCACCCTCACTTTATTGAACTTGGAAACTTCTGTGTTAGTCTTGCATTAATCCTTCTTGAGCTGGCACAACACGATTGTGCTGGGAAGTCATGGAATTCACCACATTCATCCTTTAATTAGAATAAACTTGGATTTAAAAGCTTCTATGTGATTTGGAAAAATCCAATCTTTGGTCTCAGACTGCTAAATCCTCTGAGAATTTTGAAATGCAAATATACAAAGCATAATACAGTGTTAGGTTCTATTAATCTGAAGAGTATGTGAGTCATTTTAAACCTAGAGTATTTCAGACTTAGTCATTTCCTTCATATGAAATCCAACTTTCCAGCATAAAAGTTATGAAGGGCAAGGTTTTCCAGCATATAGAACTACATACACATCTTCAGTGTGGGAACTGGGTATGGAGGTAGGATTGCTAATGGGCTTTGCAGCATTTTATTGCAACTCTGGTTAAACTTTTTTTTTTTTTTTTTTTTGCTTCATCCAAACTTTGCTTCTCGTAAACTTTCTTCTCTATTTTTCTCTCCTCTTTATTCTTCTTGCTGTTTAGCTCTACTGGGTGTTCATTTTCTCCAGTGAGTTTCACATGAAGAAAGTGTCTGCAGCAGAACACAGTGCTTTGAATCCCCTCCCATATCATGGTGGTTCACGGAGATGCTGAAGTGTAATTCCCAGTTCTCTGCACAGTAGGTGCTCGACAGACATGTGCTGAATGAATGGATTTTTAGAACAGCATAAAATTTTTAAAAATGATAGAAATTCTCTCTTCTGAGTGGGTTAAAACACTGACATTTAACCATTATAAGGACACTGGAAGTCACAAGCATCTCATTGAGGGGTTTATACTTATATCTTGATTTTTCTTCTTTTTCTTGTAAATAGGGATTTAAAATATACTATTTTTCTCTCGATCATGTCACTTGTTTCTAAGAATTGTGAGACGGGCAGAGTGATAGTACATCAATTATACCTCAACTTAAAAAAAGAGAAAAAAAAGAAGGAAGAGCCATGCAATAATTATTACCCTCATTTCATGGATGAGGAAAATGGAGTCCAGAAACATTGATAATAAAAACTAGAGCAAGAACACAGAAATTCTTAGTCCAGTTCTTTTTGTATTTTACTTCCCTCCTTTCAGGAGAAGGCAGACTTAACTGTGGTGAATAGTCTATGGGGAGCTGTGGTGGTCGTTACTGCTATTCAATAAATATTTCCAGGCACATGGTTACTTCCCTGCACCCTTTGGGGTGTAATATGGCCATATGATTTGCTTTGGTTAATGACACATGTAGAGATGACACTGCCATTTCCAGGCAGAAACTTGAAGAATCAGTGGCTATATCCCTTCCAACCTACGCAGGGAAAATGGAAGCACATGCCAAGATAAAGCTTTCAGCAACCTGGCATCTAAGGTGGAAAGAATCCTTCTACTGACACATACTGGACAATGTGTGTAAGTGATAAATTATTATCATTGCTTTATTGAAGTATAATTGACATACAATATAATATTAGTTTCAGGTGTACAACATAGTGATTTGACATTTGTATACACTGGGAAATGATCCCCACAAAAAGTCTAGTTACCATCTGTCACCCTACAAAGTTCCAAGTTTTCTTTTCTTCTTGTCATGAGATCTTTTAAGATTTACTTTCTTAGTAACTTCCAAATTTGTACTACAATATTATTGACTATAGTCCTCATGCTTGTACATTACACCCCCATGATTTATTTATTTTATAACTGAAGTTTGTACCCCTTGACCCCTTCACCCATTTCACCCACCCCTCGTCTCCCTCCCCTCTAGCAACCACCCATCTGTTCTCTGTATCTTTGAGTGTTGTTTTGTTTGTTTTGTTTTTCAGATTCCACATATAAGTAAAATCATATGATTTTTGTCTTTCTCTGATAAATTATTTTTTGTTGCATTAAGCCATTGAGATTTTGGAGTTGTCTGTTATTGTAGCAAAACTTAGCCTCATTTTGATTGATACAGAAACGAAGGAGCATACGTGGGTAAAGAATGCGTGGGTCACTGGGTGGCTGGGTGATGAGATGAGTGAATAATCACTTGTGACTGGATAAGGTCCAAGGGATAAATCTCTTCTCTTTGTACCAATGTCCTAAGTGCATAGATTCAAATAAAGTGTAAACCACAAGGATCGAGGAGGGTATTTTGAATGAGGGCACATATATGTTCATTTTCACAAGCTAAGTGTCTATAGCTACATCCTGTATTTCTAATCCCAGCGATGCTATGAAATGATACCTTTTGTTTGGTTCTAACAGATCCTTTTAACAACAACTTCCATTTTAGCAACTTCCAGTTTTTTGGTCCCCCAAAAGTGTCTGTGTCCGGATTCCTGGAATTAACTTCTTTTTGGTTCCTATTAAGTATAGCCAAGGATGCTCTTTAATGGTATTACACAAAATTTGTATCCTGTCTATGGGTTTGACCTATGACCCTCTGCTTAGACTCTTTCTTACAGAAATTGGATGAGGTCTGACAGTTAAGATCTAAGATCATACTTGTTCTGTAGACTCAGGAAAACCTCAGAGTTTACTTGTGGAATGAATCTCACTTTCTGGGTCTTTGGTCAAGGTCTCATCCCTTCTTTCAGGGTACCTGGAGAAAGAGTAGATTTCTGCACTGAATAAACGTTATCCGAAAAATTCTAAAACTTGAGCAAAGTTCCAGCATCAGGTAAGATACTATGAGTTTACTTTTAAAGATACACATGGTGACATACATTCAGGATCACAGCCTACCTGCCTCTAGGACTACAGGGTGACAGGTCACCTGGTCTTGGAAAGTCACACCCAGGTCAGGTCACCACAGGATGAACCTTCATTTCTAGCTGAGTTGGTTTTACTAAATAAACATTTACTGAAGAAAAAGAGTATCTTTAATTTTAATAGCTTCTACTAATAATATATCGACATGATTGGGTCCTTCTAGGTTTACAGGTTGGGTTTAATTTCTAGGTTAAAAGACTCATTCCCTATGTACCCAGTTTTTGGTTGTTTCATTACAAGTGAAAGAAAAAGCAGGGTTGTCTAAAACAGCCCTGTGTAGCGAGAGCTTCCGTTCAAAACAACATAGCATGAAGTTCTCCCTTTGGACCAGGTGAGGGCACCCTTGTCCTCTCCCAAATATTTACTCAAGGTGACAAAAAATAACCACTTCCATTTAAATTAGTTAAATTGGACGACAAAAGCAGTTTGCTTAGTTAACTTCTAGTTGTATTTTGTTGTTTCACTTTAGATCATAACGTCACCTTCAATTGCAGTTCGCTGGCTTTCAACTCTGCCTACACATGAGAATCATTCACCTGGGGTAGTCTGAGAAAACTTTGAATTCCCAGATTCCATGCCCAGAAGTTCTGGTTCAGCTGGTCTGGGGTGCTGCCGGGACATGGTGTTTTTAAGAAACACCCCGAGTGCTTCTAGCATGTAGGCAGGGGTGAGAGCTACTGCCAGGGTGTTAGTTAATTAGAAACAGGTTTGTTAGAGGATGAACGTTGGAAAGAGTTTTTCTAATTTACATTAGTGTACGGTTCACCTGAGCATTAAATAAGGTGCTATAAATAGGTACCTTTGTCCTTGGTGAATAATGGTTCTCCCCAAGGCTTGGAAAGCCATTAAAACGTGGTCATTTAGTTAAAATTTATCCTGACTTTGCTGCCTGGCCGGTCCTCCTTCACTCCATCCTTCTCTGGCCGCCCCATTCCGTGTACCACCATCCTCTTGGGGCATCTCCTGGAGCCTGTGGTTTAAATCAGCTGAGCTCATCTCCCTTCCCGCTGGTCCTCTCCCTCCAGAGGTTTCCGCGGGGCTCAGCCACACTCTCTGTTTGCTGCTCCGGCCCGGCTCTTCAGCACCCAGCGGCTCTGCTTTTCACTTTCTTCCTGGAGGCTCCAGGCCTCTGCTGACCAGGGCACGGTACTCCCACTTTGGGGCCCTCTCCCCGGCGTGACTCCATCAACCGCTGACCGCTTCCTTCCTCCCAGTCACTGCAGCTCCTAAGTAGCAGACAGACTGTGTCCTTGGGCCTTTGTATCAACTAGGAAAATGTGAACTTGGCCACTTATCGTGTTACTGTGAATGCGGGCAGTGCAGAGCAGGTGAGCTGGCCCGTGTCAGCCAGGGGCCGGAGAGGCAAACGTTCCCGGAGCTCTCCGGGCAGCCTCTCAGGCTGTGTGTTCAAATGTTCCTCTGTAGGTCAGCACCAGACCATGGAAAACCTGGACTCTGGTAGGATTCTGGGACTGGCTGAACACGGCCAGGAGAGCTGATGTCAGGGATGGCTGCACATGGTGGGTGGTGGCCTTAGGGACTTACACAGACACCAGGGCAGCGGGAAAGGCCAGGGAAATAGGAGTGACACGTAGGATCTGTGGCTTCTAAGCCCAGCTCTGCTCCTGGCTGTATGACCTTGGGCAAGTCCAGTCCGCTTCGGGCATCAGCTTCCTGGCCTGAAAATGAGGCACCTTCGTGTGCGTGCTGAACGGCTGTGGAACTGGATACAGCACAGCTTCCGATTCCACATTCCATCACATATTCCTAGGCCACGCCGCTTCTCCTTGTTCACAGAGCAGCAGGGTTCTCAATAACCCCTTTAAAACTCCAGGATCGCACAGGTGACCTAAGATCTTTGGTCCCCTTCCCCTTGACCAGTGCCGCCCCCTCCCACCTGGCCCTACCGGTCACTCTGATCCTCAGGAGCAAGAAGCCTTCAGACATGGGCTTCGTGAAGCTGTCCCTTTCTATATGCACTCCTCGCAGGCCTGGTCTCCCCACACTGCTGTGCTCAACTATTCCAAAACGGACGCCTCCCCCTCTCTTCCCTTTGGCTGACCTGTATCCTGGCACGGTTTCTATTCCGTGGTGTGCTTCCACGAACACCTGGCTAGACGATGGGGGACAGCCTGCGTCCCTCTCAAGCCAGCAGCGTTTGTGCACGGCATTGGAGAGCATCCACCGGAATCCACAGATGGACTTCATGGTGGGAGCCTGTAAGGCGTGTACTGAAATGAACAAGCCGACTGCATGGCCCCCCTCCAGATGGTCTTCACGATTTATTCTTTCTCCCATTAAGTTTTGGTGTGGTGAATCTTTGGTGAGCTGCTCATTCTTGAAATAAAAGTAACTCAGAAGACAATTTTTTAAAAGACCTATCATTGGATTTCAACCCAGCCTAGATTTTTCGCATAACTGTTGTATCGAGAGTTTAATTCAACTGAGGTCTCTTGGGGCCTTAAACGGATGCAGTTTGGGGAATCTTTTTCTTGAGAGAAGGAGTTCAAAATTATGAATATAAATAGCTGCAGGCCCTCTGTGCAGGGGTCAGGCCTGCACCGCGGGGGGCTCAGTAGTTGAAAGAATTGAAATGAGGGAGCCCGCCCATCCTCCGGTTCTGGAACTTTGCAGCATCGCCAGGTGGCAGTATTGTATCAAGTGTGGAAGTTGATCACCGTGGGCGCTGTGTGCTGCATCTCAAGGGACTATTTTGTAACTATGCTTTCAGTCGCATCCTGTGCTCACAACTGCGTGAGGCTCCATGTGTGACTTTTCTTTTGGCAAAACAATCCGATTTCCTTCCCTCAAACTTTGAGGACTTACAGAAACCTTTAAGGTCATCCATGCAGGTGACATCAATACAGGTGTCACCGTAATGGTGACAAAGTTTGCTCCTTAAACTTCTAATACACTTTCCCCTCTGTTTTGTGGTACTTTCAAGTTGCGTTCATTATAAAGCAAAAAGAAAGTGTTTCACATAACTTCTGCCACAAGTACTTTTAATGAGCTTTGGCTTTTCTAATGCTTTTAACCATATTAGACTTTATTTACATTGATCTTCTAGCCACACAGTAACCTTATCCCCTCCTTGTGCCCCCGTATTTGACAAGGTTTTCAGAAACTCATACTGGCTCCATGCTCTGGTGAGGGATCCATCTATATTCATCTAACACAGATAGCCAAATACTCTTCCTCCCTTTTCCCACCCCTCAAACCAATTTGGAGTTTTTAATCCCATTAATAGATAACTTTTGGGTACTGGCAACTTTGCAATTCAAGTTCTAGGTTTAAAGGCAAGGAACTAGCACTCTGTTTTAATTCTCAGTCTCTAAAATCAGCCTCTGCGATGACAGGTGCAGCTTTCTCCTAAGAGCTGTTCTCAGAATTGTAGCCATTTTGTAAAAGTGATCAAATGTGGCATTTTACAAGGCTCTACTGAAGAATTAATAAAGGAAAAAACTTCAAAGTTGACCATTTCCCACTGTCACATAGTTGAAAATATGTCAATAGTGAGACTCCTGCTAAATTTGGAAACCA
The DNA here is from genome assembly GCF_965194825.1 of Balaenoptera physalus. Classification (NCBI taxonomy): domain Eukaryota; kingdom Metazoa; phylum Chordata; class Mammalia; order Artiodactyla; family Balaenopteridae; genus Balaenoptera; species Balaenoptera physalus. Next base: position 170,106,900 of record NC_138883.1, read on the forward strand.
ACAGGCTAGTTAGTCTTTTAACTGTCTCTCCTTCTCACGTACGTGATAAAGACTGCGGGAACTGCCTTTAAAACTTTACAACTGAAAGTGTAAGTTTATGGCTGGTTTATGTACACAGAGTACATGAGAGTCACCCCATGGGTTAGATGCAGGCCACTCACTGGTACCCAAGTTACAAAATAGTAATTCTTTAATATAAACTGCCAGGAGGTGAAGATTTTACAGTGGTTCTGACTTTAAAAAAATAGAATCGGCATGATAGCTAAAGTAGGTGTTCTTCCCGTATATCTAATTTTAAAAATCCAATTAACACCAAGAATGACTCTGGAAAGGATTTGCAAAATGTTTCTACCAAGAAACCCTCCTTAAAAGCCTGTTACATGACAAAGATCAGTCAAAGAAGTAGTTTCCATCCTACTCATTAAAGGAAAAAAAATTTTGCACCACTAAATATTCCTATTAGGAGAAGTAAAGAGAACAAACTTCTTAGCAGGATGCAGCGAACAAGTCCCCACCCAGCCCCCAATGTGTGATGCCCCCCATCATTAGCAGGGTAGCTGCCCATTTCTTATCTTGATTGACAGGTTAATAAGGGACCTGGGGCTATCTTTTCAGTCTGAACACACAACCTTACCAATTACTTTTAAATTATTGCTAATCTGTCCGAAAATAACAAGCAAGAGGAATAAAAATATCTGAAAAAGAGAAATGTCTGCTGAAGAAGCTTTTACTTCCGGTGCTTTAAAAGGTTCGGTTCAGAAAACTTGCCAGAATTTAGTCAATAGAATTTAGGCACTGAAGGTTTTTTTTTTCTTTCTTTTTTTTTTTTTTAACGAAAAACTTGTAGTTTATAATAGTTCATTGGTTCAATTAGGAGCGAAAAAGAAGGGAGTTTTGTAATGCAATTGTCCAGCAAAGGAAAACGCTTTAAATTGGGGGATTATGTGCGCAGACCACCTGTAGGGCATTCAGAGCCCTTTTCTATAATGCTTCAACCCATGCCTAGCTGCCTGCAGGCTGGCTAACAATGCCGGGGAAAGCTGTTTAAAAGGCTGCGCGCACTTGTGCCTCTGGTCTTCACTAACTGTTACAAGTCTTCCTCTCCGTCGCTCTCTCTCCTTTTTAAAGTAAAAGTCCCACATCCCTTTAATGGAAGAACTTTAAGGCTCCGCGGTGGCCAATTGGTCTGCACCAAGAGGAGCCGGGCCGCAGGGAAAGAAACTTCAGACTATACAGCACATTTGGAGAGGAGAAAAGATCAAAGTTTTTCAAACTCAAAAGACCAAGTTCCCTACAGATTAACCCTATTCATTTGGCTCCTCTTAAAGGAATGGTGTGCTGAGCCACTAGGCAGACAGGTAAAAAGTTCAACAATTGCCAAAGCATTCTTCTGCTAATTCAACAGCCTCTGCTCAAATCAATTAGCTTAGTCTTGACAGAGGAACAATAGCTTTTTCTCTAGGAAAAGCAGCACATGTGATATACACAAGCCTGGAAGGTTATTAAGATGTTAACCCGTTAGTTTAATCCAGTAAAGAGCGCCTGCTCTGCCACCAAACTGTCGAGTGACTTACACTGTAAAGTGTGATCGATGGTTTAAAACATTAACCTCTACCCTACCCTTCCGCAGTGTGTTCAGTCCTGGAAGAGCTGGTGCTTTCAGAATCACAGACGTGAGAAATGAACGTGGAGTTTGAAGCCTTTAGTGATATACAAGATAAATAACAAGGCGGAGTGGAATTAGTGCCTTGCAAAAGTTCCGTTTACAGACACTAAGGTGAGTGTCCTTATCCATGGATCAGAAATGAGCTACCATTCAAAAAACACCACCTTCTCGGGAAAGGTGCAAAATCTTAATCTTGATTTCAGTTCAATAGTGATATTTCAACTTTGCTAACAACTTAGGAACTAGAGTTTAACAGGTCATTTTCTCCATGCCTAAGGGCAGTGTACATAATGAGGAACTAGCAAATGTCCGTGTTTCCAACGGGCCCTCAGCAAAAAGCACTTTCAAGGTTTAACAGTTTAGGAGAGGCAGGGGGAGAGGGCAATGTTTAAATCATTTATCAAAAGTCGTTTTATTGCCAAAATAGAATACTTATATTTGTTCTTACAGGGGTGGCCTCTAAACTTTTTACAGAAAATGTACAGACTGTATATCTTTGGATATGTACATATTTTACACATTTTTACAATTTAACAAATAATTATATAAATACATCCTCTAATGTAAGAAACCCGTATTTACTTGGGGTGTATAATTAAGACATTTCTTGTTTGTTTACTTAAGGCATCTGCCTGGTCATTAAGAATACCCAAACCGTGCAATCCCATTAGGTCGCGGTCATCCCTCCTCTAGGACGTGTTAGGGGTGAGGGTTTACGCAGGAAGAGTCGAGGGCGGAAACTAGGTCCCTCAGGTGAAATCTGTAGGTCTGGCTTCAAGCTCAGCAAATGGCAACCAGCGAGGGCTCCAAACCTTGGGTCCTGGAAACGCGGCAGCAGAGCTCACGCTCCTCTGCCAAGACAAATTAACGCCTGGCGGGAGGAATTCCTCGCCCGTCGGTGGAGGAACGGGGGCTGGGTCTGGGAGCCTTCAATGCCAGGTACTTTGTTCTAAGCGAGTCCCAGCTAATGGATACCATTAAGAGTTCATTATCATGCTAATAGCAATCAACACGGTGAAGGGGGGGACCCTCTGCCTCCGAGTGCCCCCCCCCGGCAACACTCGGTCTCCTCGCCCCCTCCCCAGCCCTCCCGGGCGCCCCCTCCCCTCCGCTCAGACCTGGGACAATGGCATCTGCTTTGGATAAGACACGGAGCTGGCCGTGCCAGACCGCCACGTCAAGCCGGTGCTGACGTCGCTGTACAGGGAGCCCGCCCCGCCGCCCGGCCCCCCGCCCCCGCCGGCCCCCGGGCCCCCGCCCCCCGGGCCGCCCCCCGCCGCGCCCGCGCCCGCCGCGCCCGCGCCCTTGCTGGCCCAGCAGCAGCGGGTGCACAGCGCGCGCCACGACTCGAGCGTCTTGCCGGACCAGACCCACACGCCCGACGTGATGCCCACCACCAGGCACATGAAGTACTTGAGCATGAAGACGGCGTAGTCGGGCCGGCGCGCCTGGTCCGGCTGCAGGTCCCGCAGGCACGGGCAGTTGTGCGTGGCCTCCCAGCGCGGGCGGTTGTGCTGCTCGTAGAAAAGACAGGCGACTACGACGGCGGCGGGCACGGTGTAGAGCACGGTGAAGAGGCCCAGGCGGATCATGAGCTTCTCCAGCTTGTGTGTCTTGGTGGGGCCGCCCTGCTGCTTGATGACCGAGCGGATGCGGAAGAGCGACACGAAGCCGGCCAGCAGGAACATGGTGCCGATGAAGAGGTAGATGACCAGCGGCGCCAGCACGAAGCCGCGCAGGTTGTCCAGGCTCTGGTTGCCCACGTAGCAGATGCCCGCCACCGGGTCGCCGTCCACCGAGCTGAGCGCCAGCACGGCGATAGACTTGACGCTGGGCACGAGCCACGCGGCCAGGTGGAAGTACTGCGAGTAGCCGGCGATGGCCTCATTGCCCCATTTCATGCCCGCCGCCAGGAACCACGTGAGCGACAGGATCACCCACCAGATGGAGCTGGCCATGCCGAAGAAGTAGACGAGCAGGAAGACCACGGTGCACAGGGCCGGGCCCGTGGTCTCGTAGCGCACGTGCTGCTCCACGGCACCCAGCTCCTCGTACTCGCCGCGCCCGCCCGGGCCGCCCGCGCCCGCGCCCGCCGCCCCCGCGCCCGCCGCCGCGCCCCCGGCGCCCCCCGCCCCGCCTGCGGCCCCGGCGCCGCCGCTACACGCCACCTTCTCGTGGCCCGCCACCAGGCGCACCAGGTAGCCAACGGACACGAAGAGGTAGCAGGCCGAGAGGAAAATGATGGGCCGCTCGGGGTACTTGAAGCGCTCCATGTCAATGAGGAAGGTGGAGACGGTAGCGAAGGTGGACACGAAGCAGAGCACCGACCACAGACCTATCCAGAAGACGGTGAAGGCGCGCTCGTCCTGGCTGAAGAACGGGTTGTGGCAGGGCAGCGCGCAGTTGGCGATCTGGCCCGTCTTGACGCGATTATAGAGAGGGTGCCGCTCGCTGGACACGCTCACCATGGGCGCGCGGCACTGGCAGCCCGGCTCGCAGGGCGCCGCGCCGCCGCCAGGGGGCCGCGCCTTCCCGCCTCCGCCGCCACTGCCGCCGCCGCGCGCGGGGGGCGCAGCCGCGTCCCCGCCGCCGCCCCTGCCGCGGGACGGGGGCCGGGCCCCGGGCGGGCGGCCGTGGCCGCTGCCGGAGGGCGGCTGCTCGCCGGGCGGCGGCGGCGGCGGCGGGCGCCGCGGCGGGCTGGGCGCGGCCGTGGTGAGGTCGGTGCGGTTGTAGTCCATGCACAGCGTGTCAGGGTTGCCCTGCTCGGGCAGCCTGTCGCAGCGCATGCGGTCGGGCCAGGCGAAGCCGTACTGGCGCATGAGGGGCGCGCAGCCGGCCTTGGCGCGCTCGCATACCGAGCGGCAGGGAGGCAGGGGCTTCTTGTAGTCCTCCAGGCAGATGGGCGTGTACATGCTGCACAGGAAGAACTTGAGGTCGGGCGAGCACTGGATCTCCACCAGCGGCCAAAATTGGTGCACCTCCAGGCCCGCCTCGTCCTGCGTGTCGTGGTTGAACTGGTTGGGCATATAGGTGTAGTTGTAGCCGATGCCCTTGCATAGCGGCACGGTGATCTCCTGGCACGCCAGCTCCTTGGCCGAGGCGGCCGCAGCGCCGCTGGAGCGCTGCAGTAGCGCCAGGGCGGCCAGCAACGAGGTCACTTCCAACAGGTAACCCCACTCCATGCTGCGCGCCTCGGCCACGCGCCTTCGCCCTCCGGGCGGCGCGCGGAGGGGCGCTGGGAGATCCTGCAAGAGCGCCGGAGGAGGGGAGAGAGGGCGCCCTGCCGGGCTCTCTCCTGCCTCTCACGGGAGGGGGGTCTGCCGATAGCCTGGTCCCTTCGCGGGACGCGTCCTCACGGCGCTGCGGGAGACGAGGGTGGCTGCCGGAGGGCACCCCGGTCCCCGGGTCTGCCCCGCTCACTCCGGCCGGGCTCAGCCCTCGCAGGGCAGAGTGGCCGGCCCCCGGCTCATCGTCCCTCTCTCGCTCGCTTTCTCCGCGCGCGCCGGTGACTTTGCCGGGCACCTAGGGCGGCGGCGCAGCAAGTTTCCTCTCGGGCGGGCCGCTGCGCGCAGTCAAGATGGCTGGGCCAGGCCGCTCCGCGCCCGGTTCAGCCCCTGCGGCCCCCTTTCGGCGTCCCGGGGCTCATGCTCGCCCCTAAGGCCGCGCGGCTGCCGCCGGGGTTCGGGGCCCGCCTCCACCGAGGCCACCGCCCTCTGTCCCCGGCGTCGGTCCGTCGGTCCGCCGCCGGGATGACGGGCCCCGCCTCCGGTGGAAGTCCGCGTCGCGCTCCGGCCGGCAGTAGGGCGAGGTGTCGGCGGTCCCCTTCTCGCTGGACTCACGGAGCTAAATTCAGGCCGGAAGGCGGAGCGGACACCTGAGCGGCGCGCCAGCGCCCCGCCGCCGCCTCCTCCTCGGCGGGAGCAGCGCCCCTCGCCAACTTCCCGCTCCGGCCCCGCTGCGCCCCGGCCGGCTCATGAATATTTATACGGCGCGGACTCGGTCTCCGCCCGCGGCCGGCGCGCCAATCCCGGGCGGGGGGCGGAGTCTGCGCGCTCCCCAGGCCCAGCCTTCCTGGGGCGGGCCCGGCTGTCCGCGCGGCCGTGAGCGCTGTCTGCGGCCGGAGTTTGGATAACCTTGGGATTGACCGCAGAGACTGAGGCTTTGCCACGACCGTCCCCACGGCGCTCAGTGGGGCTGAGGTCGGGGTTCCATTTCCCCGAGCCTGCGCTTGGGGACTGGGGACAAGGCTTTATGCAGTGAGCGCTTTCGGAGGCCCGTTTCGAACTAGTCAAGCCCCCGTTTCCTACGCTCCCAAACGTGGGCGACCTGCTGGCGAAGGGACCGCTCGCCCCTCCGCGAGACGGCGAGGGCGCGGGGACGTTGCTGGGGCCTGGGAAGGGGTGCCCTTCTTGGGGTTCTCAGAACGATGGTCTTGGAGGCTTGGCAATGCGGGAGGAGTGGAACGACTGCAGTTCATTCTGCCTGGTGGGGCTGGACCGGGGGCAGCCCTGGAGGAGGTGCCCGGGAACCCAGCGGGCGCGCGAGCGGCGCGGGCCCGGGGGCGGGCCCGGGGGGGGGGGTCTCCTCCCGCCTCCGCTGAGTGACGTAGGGGAGCCTCAGTTTGCTTACCTGGAGAATGGGGTCACAGTACAGATCTCAAAGGGGGTTCAGCTAATTAGGTGAGGTAAAATATCTATAAAGCACCCGGACACAGTGAAGAAGAAGAAAGAAAGAAAAAGAGAAAGGGAGAAAGAAAAACTTGTAAATAGGCCAGACTGGAAACTCTGCGGCTGGATTCTCCGTCTTCACCTCGTGCTTTTGGAACATATATACATCTCTCCAAAGTTGACATGTTTTTGCCCGAGCCTCCTCCTCCGCCGTGGGAGGCGGCGCCGGGACCTGGCGCGGACGCGCGGACACGTCTCCGCGGTGCGCCCGGGGCCGAGCGTCTGGGGACCGCGGCCAGCGAGCGCGGCCCCCGCCAGCTCGCAGCCACCTTAGACGGGGAGGGGCCCGAGGGGCGGGCGGCCTGGCAGGTTCATTTACGCTTGTTAGGACGTCCCAGGGGGTTGTCTTTCTCCTAGAATGGAGTGTTTATTTTTTAATTGATGTGCTGTTTCATTTAGCGCTTGTATGGAACTCACGCTGGGGCTGTAATTACTGTAATCTCGGGAACAAGCATTTCAGTTAGCCAGGAGGGTGGCAACAGACGTCTTTCTCTCTCTCTCTTTCTTTTCCTCTTCCCCCTCCCTTCTCCCTCTCGTTCCTACCTCTCCTTAGTTTTTCTCCTCTTTCTCTCTTTCTGTTTCCAGATTTTTGCTATTTGTCAGGTTTCATAGCAGGAACGAGTACAGCTAGAAAACTAAAGTTATTGAGGATGTGGGGACGAAGGAGAAGCAGAACTAAAGGCACGTTTGAGGCCTGGTCATATTTTTGGGGGTGTGCGGGACGGTGGTGGTGGTAGTTGGTGGTTATCTGTTTACAAACAACTCGTCATGAAACAAAAATAACTAGCAGCATCTGTATAGTATAGTCGCTGCTATGCAGATACAGCGTGGCAGAAACCTGTGTCTTCCTCCTACTGTTGCCTCTGGCTTAGTTTAGCAACCGTATTCTAAATAGAAAGGCAGAATCTCCCCCACACCCCAACCCCACCCCTGATTTTTGGCAAGTTCTGTATTTTCACCAAGAATTCTAGGCATATCCAGCAGGCAGTGGTTATACCCCACTGTCTTTCTCTCTTTTCTTTTAAATTGAAGTCTAGTTAGAACCTCTTTATACTAAAACAAAACAAAACAAAACACTTCCCATTTTTGTTTTAGAAAAACTAAACTCCGTAGGAATCAGAAATTCTAAGGCTTCAGAAATATTAGCTGATTCAGTGATTCAGCAGAAAATGATCTCGAGTTTTCAAAAATGCAAAGACTCAGCTGTTAGTTGGTCTTTTTATGGATTTCTTTCTCTTCTCCTCCTAATCAGAATTCCCTCTATGGTTTGTTGAATGTAGAAAGTCATCTTTCTTCTGTTGGTACCCTGTTCATAGATGGCCATCCTCCAGAACATTCAACTGCAGAGAAACAGCAGGTCATACCTGGAGATAAGATTCTAAGCACAGCAGGGAAGGCAAATCCCCCATATTAAGAACCAGCCTGGGCTCTGCCTCACGGTGACCACAGATAGGAGGGGCTTGGTTCCAAAAGCAACATAGAGGGTGAAAAGTTTCTTTTGATTTTCTTCAGCAGGAAGTGTCAAATAGTGGAGTTTAGAATTACACTATATAAATTTACTAGAATTGGGTAAAAACCAACTGACATTTGAAAATTGAGGCTGAAAATAGTTGATTTTGGCTTTTAATTGGCATTTAAATTTTTTTTCTTTATTCTTTTGAGAGAAGATGAAAGCTTTGATGGTGTGGAATGTGGAAATTTGGGGGAAATATATTAAGCTTGCAGGAGAAAAGCAGACAAAAAGTTCAGAGCTTTCAAAAATCATGTTATAAGCTATTGGGGGTGAGATTAAAACCATTTACATAAAATCATTAAACATTTACTTTTAATTGAGAGAATAGAAGAATCGCATTTAAATTTTACTATTAAATTAAATGGCTACTTGGCAATCTTTGAGAGCAGAAGAGGCTTAGGAAGCCAATTAGTGTATAAAAGGCAATGATGGGTCAGCGAAAAGAAACTAGAATCATTTATCAACATTCTGGCCAAATAATGATTTTTCTTTTGTATATAAAGCAGCTGTTTTTTAAGGGAGGGGAAATAGCTTTAGCAGTGACATAAATAATGTAGGAAACTTTCTAGAGGGATTTCTGAAAAGATGTCTGGTTACTGACTAGCCCAAACAAGTTGAAGGCATGAATCTAACTCAGAGGAGGGGATTTTACAAAACATCAGCTACCTGGTGAGACAGGAGACTATCAATATATTGTAAGTCGTGAATTTAAGAAACTTTGGCAAAATTATGTTTCAGTGGATTTTAATTTAAAGGTCCAACCTAAAACTCTTGATCCAAGAGTGTGCCTAACATATACCAAAAAAATGATACGTTCCGGAGGTTAAACAGAGAACTCTTTAGTAACTAATAAAATGTCTCAGGCATTATATAAAAGCGTCTTTCAGGGAAACGATCCAAGTCTATATTATTAGAGAATATTAAACTCTATCTAGTAATATTGGGGTTTCTTGCTATTTTAGAATCTGTCTTTCAAAGGATTATGTCTTGAGTCGCCCAACCATAGACGGATGGAAAGGTAGAGGTTAACCGGTCTTGCTTCAATCTCTGTTAGAAGTAAAATGGGTGAGATTACTTTTATATCCTTCCATAATAATAATAAACTCCATTAAAGAGCTTCCATTGTCTCCACCAACAGGAAAAGGACTTTGTCAGGAGGAAGTACTCCTTGCTGTGTCTGCTGTAATGAGGCTAAGTTGTAAATGGATGGAGGTGACTGAGGCAAACAGGTGCCACTAGCCAGGAATCAGATTCCCACTTGACATGCAGCTGCCATTTTGGAAAATGGCAGCTGCACTGTCATTTAATTTGATAATTATTGTAAAATATGTTTTAAAAATCAATCACTGATTTTTTTTTTCCTCATTCACACTGAAATATTGGCCAGATGCTGAAACTCTTATGAGATAGGATGCATTGTGCATGAGTTTGGGAACTTTCAGGGGAATAAAGACTGCCTGAGTAAAACTGGCAGAGCCAAGAAGGACACAGCTAATCTCACATATCAATACATCTGGAAGCAGGGAGTTCCATCATTGGTTCACACTGGGACAGTGGTGTTAGGCCTGCAGGTCTGCTCTGGTCTCTTGGCTTCCCCTTGGGTGGTATGGGGCCTCCCACTGCTGAATCATCACCTTTCACAGGACAACAGCCAAGGCTGGAAGAGTGGCAGGACCTCCCACTATTAGAGAAGAAAATCCTTCCCTTTAGGTCACACTGGTCTAAACCTGTCACACCACTCGTAGCTGCAAGGAAGGCTCTGCAGGGGAGGGTCTGGTGGGCAGCCCATGGTGGACAGGCTCTCGTGGCACAAAAGCCACAGAGGGGAGAAGGGCCTTTGAGCAGACACAGCAGTCAGCCACATGTTACTATTTGAAATGAACTTTCAAGCAATATCATTTACCAACACACCTAGTCTTCCAGAGTATTTTGTTCAGGGCTATGAATTAAGTATGATCTAGATCCAAGAAAACCTTGATATCTGCGTTTTTTTTTTTCCTTTTGAAGTACTCTGTACAATGGTGTGAATTAAATGTCAAACAGTTTACTACTTGTTTTATGTATAATGTGTATAAACTGTGTAGTGTAACTCCTTAGTTCCTTTTTGTTAAGCCCCTCCCCTCCCTTTTGGAGACTTCCTTAAAAACATGAATACAATTCTGGAACTTTAGTGGTTTTTTTTTTCTTTTGAGTCTTATATCATGTAACTTTTCTGATATTGACAAACTTAAATAATATGGGAGAAACTGTGTTGAATCCCATTTCTGAAGGGCTTATGGATGTGAAAGAACCTTTGTATCAAAAAAATTTTGGTGCAAGAGCTTACTTCTGGTAACGCTGATCCATTTAAAATGGTGGTCTGAAACGATAAAAAAATTTACATTAGTAGTACAAATGGTAATTATCCGGACCCTGAGGGCATGGAGGTGGTGGAGAAAACAATGACATTTCTTTCTATTTTATCTTTGACCCGATCCAGGTAAACAGATGTAATTTTTATTCAAGAGGTGACAGCACTTGATTTTTCTTTTTTTTCTGGTATGTGTCTTGCTGGCTCTTAGAAGCACATGCTCTTATATAGCTTTAACCTTACAGTTTATAATAAGTTTAACAACTTAGATAAAATAAGAAAAAATTGATACATCAGTGTGCTGTCTATTGCCATAATATCACATCATTAATATGAACTCCTGGTGTGCTTTTTCAAAACAGAATCCAGTAGGGTTCAGTTTGAAAAATCCTAGTCTAGAATGTGTTCAAAATACACCGTTAAGTGAAATAAAGCAGGATATAGAACTATATGGTATGAGTACAATTATATTGTTATATATGAATAGAAAAAAGACTAGAAGGAAATTCATCAAAATGTTTCCTATAGTTGTATTTGAATTGGGTTAACTAGGAGTCATTTTTATTTTCTTTTTTTATAATGATCTGAATTTTATGCTGAGAAAAAATTATCTTGACTTAGCACTTAGCACTTATTATGTATTCTTTTCTGCTGTTCTTTATTTTCTGTATTTTGTGTTTCCTCCTTATACGGATCAAAATGACCAAAGAGCAAGGACTAGATCTTTGTTATCTCTTTTTCCTCACACAGATGCTGTACAATTAGGAGCATATGCTGTCAAAATATGTTGCAGCTGATTCACAGATTGACTTATTGTCCGTCCTTTTGGTTGGATGCTCTAATCTCAGTGCCCCAGAGCTGTCCTTCTGATTGAGAATGGTGGTTTTGAATGGGATGTGGGGGAGGAAAGAGGAAGGGAGTTTGTCATTGGAGGGCCACAGAATTGGCATTAGCAGTAGAATTCTAGATGATGCCAGCTTTGCCTGTCTTTGGAACAATGTCCATTTTTGCCCTAGGCTGATCCAGCCTGTTGTCCATGACATGAGGTCATCTCCGTGGTATTTACTTACTGAGATAACCTATCTCAATAAGCATTTCTATCTGAGCATAAACTATCTGAGCATTTCTGTTTACTGGTTATGGATAAAGTAAGTTACTGTAGAAGAGCGTGTGCACCAGTGGAGGAGATGAACTTTGGATCAGGCAGCCCTGGGGAATTACAGCTCTGTTATTCCCTACCTGTGTGGACGGGTAACCTACAGCCTCTGAGCTTCACTTCCTTGTGCATAAAGTATGGAATGACAAATACAAGAGTCCTCACAGGTCGTGAGGGTTAGATGAGCTAAAAGCTAAAAGCTTGGTGCAGCACAATGTCTGGACTTTGATGCATGAATTGAGCTTCGAAAGAGTTTACTCTGAATGTGCAGAGTGATAGGAAATGTATCTATGACCACAGAAGTGACCACAGAATGAAATTATCCTCATCTTTTTCCAGAAATTTTTTTTCATTCATAAATTCGATAAATATTTATTTAGTACCAATTGTTCTGGTTGCTACTTTTTTTCTTTAGTTTTAATTTAATTTAATTTTTTTATTGAAGTATAGTTGATTTATGGTGTTGTGTTTCAGATATACAGCAAAGTGATTCAGTTATACATATATCCACTCTTTTTTAGATTCTTTTCCCGTATAGGTTATCACAGATTATTGAGTAGAGTTCCCTGTGCTCTACGGTAGGTCCTTGTTGTTTATCTATTTTATATATAGTAGTGTGTGTATGTTAATCCCAACCTCCTAATTTATCCCTGTTCTGGTTACTCTAGATGCATAACAGTGACCCCAAAACTTGGTGGCTTAAAACAACCATTTTCTTTTGCTCACAATTTGGAGGGTCAGGAATTTAGCTTGTCTAGGCATATGCTTGGGATCTCTCCTGTGGTTGCAGGCAAATATCCGCAGGACAGAAGGCTCAGCTGGGTTAGGACCACTCTGGCCAACGACTCGCGTGGCTGCCTGTTGAAGCTGCCAACCGGAGCGCCACCTGGTGGCAGCTTCCCAGTAGATGGACTCCATATGTGATGGGCCATTTCCCAGCGTGAGCATCTTAAGAGAACCAGGTGGAAACTGCACGACTCTTTTTGTGACTTAGCTGCAGCACGTCTGCTGTACTCTGAAGGTTGGAGCTGTAAAGCCAGCTCAGCTTCAAGGCCTTCCTCAAAATGGAAGGAATGGCAAACATTTTCGGGGTCGTATTTAAAAACTGTCACAGCAACTAAGCGTCGGGTCCTGTATGAAGTGTCAGGGCTGTAAGGATGGATACGGCATTGTATTGGTGGGGGCTCTCCAGAGAAACAGAACCAGTGGGATATAAATGGCTTATTATGAGGAATTGGCTCCTGTGATTATGGAAGCTGAGAAGTTCCACGATTTGTCATCTGCAAGCTGGAGGCCCAGGAGGCCAGTGGTGTAGTTCAGTCCAAGTCTGAAGGCCTGAGAACCAGGGGAACCGATGGTGTGAGTCCCAGTGTGAGGGCAGAAGATCAATGTCTCAGCTCACACAGTCAGGCAGAGAAGGGGCGAATGCTCCCTTCCTCTGACTTTTGTTCTATTCGTGCCCTCAATGGATTGCATGAGACCCACTCACATCGGGGAGGGCACTCTGCTTTACCGAGTCCACTGATTCAAATGCTGGTCTCATCCAGAGACACCCTCGCAGACACAGCCATAAATAACGTTGAGGCAAAAATCTGAGCACCTCATGATCTTGTCAAGTCTGCACATAAACTTAACCATCACAGACATTCTCCTTCACAGGCAACACACACGGGTCAGCTACAGATACACAACCACAATGCCTTTAGGTGAAAGTATTTACAAAATACACAGAAATAATATTAGGGAACGACGAAATGTGCCCAAGAGAGCTGGAAAGGCCTTCGCCGAGTTTTTGACGAGTGGTCAGGAGTTTGCTTATTTGAGGGAACGCAAAAAGTTCGAAGCAGGTGACAAAGCACTTACAGATCTCAACGATGATAATCGCCTTTGCATTGCTTACATTTGTTCGTGGAACAGCAAGAGCCATCCTTGAACAGAAGCATATTTATTTGTATTCAGTCAGTTATGACTGACACAATGTGCACCTGTGGTGACGTTACATCTGGGCCTAGAGTTCAGTGTGTTTTACTAAGTTTTCAGCTTCTAGTAACAGGATGCTTGCCAAAGTGGCCCGGAAGACACGCTGTCTCACATCGCCAGGATCCGGAAAGGGGGTGGCTGCCGAACTGATTGATGCTGTGACTCCGTGATGCCATCAAAATCCGGGTCCTTTCCACCTCCTTGCTCTGTCCCCCTCCTGGTTCCAAAGTAGTTACAGATCAAAGCTCATGTTTTCATATACCAATATCGAAAGGCAGAAAGAGGGACATTCCTCTCCCTGTGTCTCTGCAAGAGCCAAGAAGGCTTTCCTGGAAGGGACTTCCTCCTACTCCTCATGGGTCAGAGCTGGGTGACAGGCCATGTCAACTGAGCCCTGGCCTGGCCAAGGAGGGACATTTGAGCAAAACTGGGGCTTTGCCAGCGAGGGAAGGGGTAGGGGAGTAGGCTTGGGTGGGTGACCAGGGGTGTCTGCTGGAACCTGAGGCCTGTCGTAGCTGACATAAGAGGCCAGTGTCTCTTTAAGTCTAAGGCCTGCTGCCCAAGGTCAGATACTGATAGCCTGGTCATCTCTGGAGAAGATGCTTATGCCCTTTGTGAGTTAATTGTCAGCAAAGCTGGAGCCCTTTCTCCTCCTTCTCCCAAAGCCTCAGGCAGGTAGGATCTGTCAATAAGGTTCTGGTTGTTTATTTCACGAACAGTGCATTTTGCTTGAGCATATAGTGTGTTCTGCATTCAGAAATCCAGTTGCCTTCAGGGCCCGTCGGCCAGGCTGGGGAACCACTCTGTCTGGCAGGACGAGCTGGGTGGTTTGTAGTGTTTGCTCACGTCCTGGTCTCACCACGAACTCCCTCCAGGGTAATTACTTGGAGGAACACCTTACTAAACAGCTGGGAAGCATGACTATTAAGGAACTGCCAGAAATGAAAATTTATTTCTCACCTGTGCGGTTTCCAGAGCCTCGTGGCACTGAGCATTGAGTGGCTTCCAGTAACCTGTGGAGAGCACAGAATCCAGGGGGCCAGATGGTGTTTCGGGCTGTGGTTGTGCTGACTCGCTGCCTCTAGGGCTCCAAAGAAACCACCTTCTAGAGAATTACACCCCCATCAAAGTACTAGTTTACTTGTTCTTCATCTTTTCTATTGCATTTTGTGTCTTTACTCACTTTCGGTACATTATTCTTCTCTTGACATCACTCCCAGTTCTCAGGAAGACCCTTGTGGCATAATGATGGAGCACACCTCTGGTAACGATCTTGGTAGTTGCCTTTCTGCTGTAGATGCTGGTTCAAGAGGTTCCTTACTCACCAAATCCTGGCTACAAGCCTTTGTGTGGGAAGTGGTTCCTGACCTGCTGGGACAGGCTTCTCTATGGGAAGAAGTGGCCCAGATTCACCGAGGTGACTTTTTACATCACACTTTAGCCCTCACTCCCATTCACAAGTCTCTGCCTCGGCAACTGTCACTCTTGGGAAAGAATCTTTTCTTCAGATATGTTGGCTTTGTCAGGTACTGCTCCTTTGTGGGCTAAAAAGGAAAGATTCCTATTTTTACCTGTTAGTCTATTACCCTGTTGATTATTAAATCATTATGTTTCCAGTGGGATCCATGTGGTCTCTGATTTCCTATTTCAAAAAATGTCTGTCTCCACTGTGGCACTTCATTTTGTGATGTCTTGTCCTCCAGTCTTAAAATAAATAGAACAGAAAGATTCACTTTATGTTGTATCTGTCAAAAATCTGAAAGGATTCATTTTCTATTAGGATTCTATTGGAGTTCGGTTGCCTTGTGGTAATAAAAGACCAAGGTTTCTGCTGGAAGGTAATTCATTGAGATTACACATCCTAATTTTTTTGATTAGAGTAAAAAAATGTAGGTATCACGAAGCAGAGTGAATCCCAACCTATAATTCATAATTGCACAATGATGAATGTGAGTCTTGTTCCTAGATCCCCCAAGTGAGCCATAGAAGCTGTGCTTAGAAAACAAAGTTCAAATTCTATGCTAATAGTTACTACAGGGAATAGTCCCTTTGCTTAAGAATAGAAGTGACCAGAATAAGGATGGAAAGTAGTTTGATCTATGTTACATTGGTGATGTATCGGAGGGTAGTGAGAGGAGCCTGGACGGGCAAGGTCAGAGTAGAATAATAATGTTAACTACTATTTTTAGCATGCCTTTGATGTGTGAGGCTCTGGGCTTGACCTTTTTCATCATTTGGGACGTTTTGGCAACTAGCAGCAGTTAACTCTACAAAAACTGGCTTACGCAAGATGGAAATTTGTTATCTCCCGCAGCAAGAAGTACAGAAGTAGAGTAGATTCCCAGGTTGGTTGGTACAGATTGTCAAAAATATTATCAAGTGTTCAGGTGCTTTCTGTTTCTTGGTCCTGCCTCCCTGAGGGTGTTGGCAGTGGTGACCTCAGAGTGAGAAGATGGCTTCATATCCAGAGACAACATCCCAATGAGGTACAACAAACAAACAAACAGCGGGGCTATTTCATTCCTTTTCTCTTTCTTAGGAGAAGGACACACTTCCAGAAGTCTCCTGGAAGACTTCACTGGTTGTATTGGGCTGAATCCCCACTCTTAAACCATTGATAAAAGGAATGGGATTACCACACTTGGCTTAAAGAAATCTCCTGGAGCTCAGAAGGTGCCTGGCTGGGTGGAGGAGGGTGAAAGCTGAATACAGTTAGGGTTTATAAGAAAGAAAGAAGGAAAGTGGGGATGGATGTTGGCACGGCAACCAAAACTCTGCTACATGACTGTATCCATCTCTATCTTTCTCATGTCTAAGCCTCATGGAAAATCTGCAGGATAGATATGAATACTAAAAGTCATGTTTTCCAGATGGGGCTCATTTCAGTATCATGTATGCTATTACAGAGTTTTTAAACAGTGGCATTCTTTCTTCCAAGTGAATCTTGCACCAAACTACAACATATAAACAGATAAAAATATATATATATATGTTCAGATGATGAAATGGACAAGAAACTCAATTTTAAAACTCCAATAAAGCTTTTGAACACAAAAATTTGAAAATATCAGTTATGGGTGATATTTGTGGCATCGTATGCGCAGTTAAGTTCAGAAAAAGACCAGTGCTGACCTACACCTTTCCTAACCAATGTCTCAGAAGAAGGTTAGATGCACGCACGGAAATGACAAGAGCAGCTTCCTTCAGCACGCTGCACGTAAATGCTGATCTCACAGCACAATTGCTGTGTTGAGGGGTTTCATTGCATTACAATTGTATAATATCATAATTTGGGGGACGGTCTTTTCTGATATTTCCTTCTTTGTGAAGCATCTCCATTGGCACAGTGCCCCTGGCTGCTCCCCACCTGCTCGCTTCCTCCTACTTACTTAGCTGTGACTCCGGAGGCCGTGGGTGTGCACTGCCCAGCCATCCCTCTCTCCTCCGCCCTGTTACCCCTCTGGCCAGCTCTGTGCCTGCAGAGAGAGCCCCGCTTCTCCCTGGGACAGCCAGCGGCCCCCGGGATGAGTCTGCTTGGTGCCAGCATTCAGTATTAGGAAACAGCCCATAAATAAAAGCATTTTCTAATATCACCTTTATTGGTTATAAAGGTGTATTTTATCCTCCATTGGCTGCCTCATACCTTAGTTTTCAATTTTTTTGTAATCCAGGGAGTAATATAGTTTCTGTTTATCCCCCCACCTACCACCCTTGTCATAATACTTTGATTTGCTTTCTTTTTTTTTAAATTTGTTTTTTACTTTTTAGATTTTTAAATTTTATTTCTTTTTAAAATTGAAGTATAGGTGATTTACAATGTTGTGTTAGTTTTTGGTGTACAGCAAAATGATTCACTTATACATATATATATTCTTTTCCATTATAGGTTATTACAAGATATTGCATATAGTTCCCTGTGCCCTACAGTAGGGCCTAGTTGTTTATCTATTTTATATTTAATAAAACTCCAAACTCCTAATTTATCCCTCCCCTCTTTCCCCTGTACTTTGATATGCTTTCTTTTATAAAACAAAAACATTGTGTTATGCAATATTTCAAACGTATAGAAAATACAGAAAATGCAACAAATACACAAGCCATATTTAATGTGTTATATTTTGATGTGATTGTTTCAGATCTCTTTTCTTTAAATAACTAAAACTTTACAAATATGGCTAAAATTCCACACCTCATCCCTCTTTCTTCCTAGAAGTAAACACTGTCCTAAAGAAGCTGTGACTTGAACCCTTGGATGGTTTTGCACCAATAGTATATATAGTAGTATTGTTTTCAATGATTTTTAAATATTTTACAAGTGGTATTGTATCTGTCCTTTTATAAGTAGCTTTATAAACTCAACATTATATTGCTTAACTATGATCTGCTTAGTTTTTGAGCTGATCATGTATCCATTGTATGAACGAGCCACTTTATTATTTACTGCACTAGAGACCAGGGTTTGGTGATTTTCACTAGCGTACTTAATGCTGTAGTGAACATCTTTGTGTATGTCCCCTTGTGCACGTGTCCAGGAGTTTCTCTAAAGAAGATACCTAAATTTGTAAAGTATAAATGGAATGGCTGAAGGGTAGATTCTGCTTAATTTCAGATTGACGAGGAATTGCCAATGCTCTTCATGGTGGGTGAGCCAACTCACACGCCACAGAAAGCATACAGGAGCTGCTGACCCTCACAGCCTCACCAACCCCTGGGAGACGAGTCTCTACCAGTCACGTGAGTTTACAAAAGGAGCTCATTGTTTTAATCTGCATTTCTGATTACTAATGGGATTAAATGCATTTTTACATGGTTTTTTGACCATTTGGGCTACCATTTCTGCAAGTTACCTCTTCTTATTCTTTGTCCATTTTTTGTTTTCTCCTGCACTGATTTGTCGTTTTTTTTTAATAAACAATTATTTTATTGTAAATACAGTCATCCTGGACCAGGGCTCGAACCAGTGTCCCCTGGGTTGGCAGGCGGATTCTTAACCACTGCGCCACCAGGGAAGCCCCAGATTTGTCATTTTTGTTTTGAATTGGGGAAGTCCTAAAAATATCTTGGATATTCATTTTCTGTGCTTTCAAGAGGTTTTCTCTGCTGAGTGTGTGGTTTATCTTTTTGTTTTGTTTACTGTATCTTTGGTAATAGATTGTGTGGTCATAATATATAGCTATATATAATAGATATAATAGAGTCTTAAAACTTTTAATCTGTTCAAATTTGTCAATTTTTTTTATGTTTGTTTACATCTTGCTTCAGAATTCCTCCTTTAACATGTTATAAAGTTATTATGCTATATTTTCTGAGGCTTTTCTTGTCATATTTAAGTTTTAATCCATATAGTATTTATTTTTGTGATTTGTGTGAAGTACATTTCTAATTTTATTTCTTCCCATATGCACTGCCAGTTAAGATGGTAGAGTGATTGAATATTCCATTCTTTCTCTTCATTTTAATGTTCATAGGTTTGTTACTAGTTCTATCCAGCTACACTGATCTACTTTCTATCTCTGCATTAATAACGCATATTTTAATATTTAATTGCTATGGTTTTATAAGCCTTAATTTCTTGTAGGTGAAGATACCTTGATATTCCTTTTCAAAATTGTCTTTCATATCCATTTCCCTCCAAGAAGTTCAGGACCACTTTGTTGAAAGTTCTGTGAAAACTCTGTTGCATCTATGGTTTTGTTTCTTCATCATTCCTAATTTGTACCATTTGAATAGTTTCCTTAAATAATTTTGCCAGAAGTTTGTCCTTTTTTTAGTCTTTTCAAAAATTTGTTTTTGGTTTTGTTGAATCTTTCTAATTTGTATTATAATTTCTTTTTTGAACCAGGAAGTATTCAGAATTGGTTTTTTAATTCTCATTTTTATTGCATTTTGGTCAGAAAACATGTTCTGTAAGATGTAGATTTTTTTTTTTTTTTGAGACTTGTTTAGTGGCTCATTCTACTGTCAATTTTTGTAAATGTGCCATGCGTGCTTGCAAAGAATATGGTTTCTTTGTTGTCTTCAGGGTTCTATAAATGACCATTTAATCAGTTACTGAGAAATCTAAGTTAAAATCCCCTACTAAAATTGTGAATTTCTAGGTTCTTTCCAGTAAATCCATTTTGTTTGTTTGTTTGTTTGTTTGTTTTGAGACTATGTTCCTAGGGGCATAAAGGTTCAAAATTGTTATATTTTTTCTGGAAAGGATTGTTCCTTTCATTATTAGACAATAAGCCTCTGTGTCGCTAATTCTCTCTCCCTCCCTCTTAAAGTTGATTTTACGGATGATTATATGTTTATATGAGGCCTTGCTGTTGTTATTGTTAGTATTTTTCAGATATTTCCTCCCCCTCAATTCTTTTACTTTCAATTTGTCTGTGTCACTATGCTTTAGGTGAGTCTCTCGTTAACAACATATAACTAGAAATTCAATATACAATCTGTAAGTCTCTGTATTTTATTTGGGAAGTCTAGTTTCTTTACATTTTTTATGATTACCGTTATACTGTATTTCATCAAATCTAAGTTGCCATTTATTATAAGGTGCAACACCATTTTAGTTATCATTAAGAAACAGAAAAAATTTTGCAATTAAACAGTGACACAATGCTTATTTGGAACTTATTAAAGAGGTATTTTAGAATTAATTATAAATACTTAAAAATCATGTATTAATCTTATGCATAAATATAAATGAAATAAATCAATTGTTATTTCTAAAAATTGTCACATTCAGTGTCTAACTCTTCTCAATTAGTTTTTGACTCAGAGTCACCAATGTTTGTGCTTTTCCAGGCCCTATCACCCTCCATGCTATCAAAAGCAGCAATTCTCAAAAGAACTAAAAGCCATTAGAATTGGCTGTTAAGCTGGCTTTGCAATTATGTCGAACAAACCTCTTTTGGAGTCTAGCTTTGGGAATGTTGTTAAACCTGTTTTATTCGTCACCTTCTCACTCCTTCCTCACAACTGTTTGTATCTTAAGAGTTAAAGTACTGCTCCACCATTGTTTTTAGGCTTTTCTTCTGAGATGCTGACATCCATTCTGCAAGTTTTGCTGCTGGCTCTTTTGATGTTCATGTGTGTAGTCATTGGCGTCCACATCACAGGTCCTGCATGGCCAACAGGGATTTAAAAACACCATCAGTTGAAATATGCATTCTGATTTCAAAGATGTTAAAATGTGAACACATGTGCACCTTAGAAATGATGAAACATTTTATAGTTTATTTACATAAAGATTTAAAAGTTATTTTTATGCTTTATTCTGCTTTCTCTTCGACATACCTTTTTTTTCTGGAGTATTTTTACCTCCTTTCCTGCCTTCTATTGGATCAAGTTTTCTTCTTTTTTTAATTAAAAAAAAATTTTTTTTATTGGAGTATAGTTGATTTACAATGTTGTGTTAGTTTCTGCTGTACAGCAAAGTGAATCAGCTATACGTATACATATATCCCCTTGTTTTTGGATTTCCTTCCCATTTAGGTCACCACAGAGCACTGAGTAGAGTTCCTTATGCTATACAGTAGGTTCTCATTTGTTATCTATTTTATACATAGTAGTGTGTATATGTCAGTTCCAATCTCCCAATTCATCCCACCCCACCTTTTCCCCCTTGGTGTCCATACATTTGTTCTCTACATCTACGTCTCTATACCTGCTTTGCAGATAGGTTCATCTGTACCATTTTTTTAGATTCCACATATGTGTGTTAATATATGATATTTATTTTTCTGATTTGCTTCACCCTGTGTGACAGTCTCTAGTTCCATCCATGTCTGGAAGTTACACATTGTTTTTTACTTTTAAGTAAACTTTTCATTTTTAGCATCGATATTTGACTTGGTAAAGTTAATCAATATCTCTATTCAGCTCTTTAATAATTCACTAAATTGATTGCTTTGTCTCTACTCCCTCCTCATCTAATGTGTTATAGTTCTCTAGTATTATAGTTCCAACTTGTTTGGAACTGGCCAAGTTGGTGGTATTCATTACTAGTGTTGTGATTTTTATGATCAATACTCACTCAGATTTACACCTTGAAGAGTGTTCTTCCTTACCTTTGCTCTTTATATCTGCTTCTTCAAAACGTATTGCTTCTTCCTTGTGAATACAGTTTCCTTCTTCCTGAGATACATCTTTTAGTTTGAAAATGTCTGTATTCTGCCTTCACTCTTAAATGATAGCTTAAATGGATGTAGAATTTTGGGGGGAGAGGGATATGTGATTTCTGGCACCAGGTGTGTAGTGTAAATGGGGTTCTAATCCCTCCCATGCCCTCAGTTTGCAGAACAAGCTCATTATTGCTGTCTCCTGTTCAGGTCAGCAGGCAGGGCTTTCTCAGTCCCTTTCACTGAGATGGAAGCCTTTCCATGGCTCTGGCTTAATTCCACATGTCAGTCCCACGGGACACGTGGAGTCAACCCACTTCCTGGCCTTCCAGCCTGCTCACCCCTCCAGCTTTCAGGCCCCTCTTTATTGCTTGCCATTGGGAATTTCTCTTTCTGTCTTCTGAGTTCAGGTCTTCTGAGTTCAGGTCTGCATTACATTTTTATCTTGCATTTCTAGGTGTATTGTGGCAGGAATGTTTTACAGTGGCCCTATCTGACTTTCCATGGACGCTATGAGAATACTGCATTTTTCTTTATACAATGTATTTTTAAAATATTAAAAATAGTTAAGATTATATTAAAAGGGAAATTCAAGTGTTCAGTTCAACTTCTGGTTCCATGGAACCTTGGCTTTCTATAAAATATGGTCTTTTAATGACTGCCCTATTGTATGATTTTGAAATCCATAGTTAAGTGACTGTTTGGGCATGAGATCTCAGACCTGGAGTGGAGAAAACAGACTTCAGGCCGGACGTCTCCCCTTAAGGTCTACCAGCCTACGGCAGACACACACCTGAGGTATCAGAAATTTGCTCGCCATGCAGGCTCTGAGTTGTCACTCTCAGAGCAGCCAGTGCACTTCTCCAGGTTATGACTTGTAGCTTCAGAGAGGCTAGATTAGAAAAAAAGTGGTCTAAACGACAGAACAGTTAATTATTATGCAGAAAAAAAAACTTTTTGTATGCTTATTGGCTAGTTGACTTTCTTTTTCTTTCATGTAAAAGGAAATGACCTCCTTATTTTTCTATGATGTGCTATCAAGGAAATGAAAACTGTCCTAGCCCATTGGAGGAGTATGAAATGGTGTAGCCAATTGGATTCCATCTCTTTCAGTCAGTTAGCTTTTGGTGTGTAACAAACAGTTGCAAACCTTAGTGCTTTAGAAACAACACACATGCTCCACGTGAGCTCTCATCCTCCATGAGACTTGCCCAGGCTTCTTCCAACAGTGATGTCAACCTTCCAAAGAGCAACAGAATAAAAGGGAAGCTCACTGCACAAGCCCTTGTCAAGGCCCTGCTTGCATTATGTTGGTTAATGTCCTGTGGCCCAAAGCAAATCATATGATTTGCTTTGAGGAGATGAAAGTCACATTGCAAAAGAGCGTATGTGTAGGGATGGAGGTAACCTTTAGGCCATTGTTGTAAACTGCCATTCTGTAAAATAAATACGCTCTTTTTGGTGTCTATGCCTATATGTTAGACATCTACAAGGGTGTTTATCTCACTGTCTCTTTGTATGATAGAAAAACGCTGGGAACTACTGAAATGCACATTGGCTGGGGAGTGATAACAAAAGCATCTGTGCTATTGAATACCATAACGCAGTTGAAGAGCATGTGATAGATTCGGGAGTACTATCCTAAGAAGACATATCTTTAAATGAAAAAAGCCAGTGGCTGAACCATACAGACTTCACACCTCCCACCATACACAAAAACTAAATTCCTGCAGATACATTACATCACGTCATGCATGCGCATGACAGAATGTCAAGAAGTATACCCTCTAGATGGAGAATAGCAGTTACTGCTATGGAGGGGGTGGGCTTGAGTGGCGGTCAAGGGGAATTTTATTTATTTTTGGGGGTTATCACTTGAATTTTTTACCAAATGAATGCCTTCACATGCTGTTTATTTAACAATGAATAAAATTTGAATTTGAACTTAAACAAAGGAATAACAGTATGATTCTCACCAGCTGGGCTTCAGTCTCATCATTCAAGCAACCGTGGACATGGCGGTGCTCCTGGGCCCGGAGACTCTCTTCTCCTTTCCTCCTTCCCTCAGCCATACTTGCTGCTTGGTGGGAGTGTTTCAAGCTTAGTAAACCAGATCCAAGTCAGGGCAAGATTCTGGAACTTACCCTCTTCAAAATACACCATTCAGCCTAGTCATCATGGTGCCCAAAGTGACAGCCAGCATAACTCCTATTGTGTAGTTTTGGGGTCCTGGCTTCAAATGCCAGGCAAAATGTTATAGTATCATTTTTTCCTAAATGATTTCAACATCATCTGAAATAAGTTGATCACTACTTTTTTGTGAAACATTAGTGTCTAGTGAATTATAATTTTGAGGCTGACACAAGCAGAGATTTAATTGTTGACATATCCTGTTCATCCCAGTCAAAACCTTTATCTTCTAGAATTTCTGATGTTTCCACAGTGTAGTGTATAGTTAGTCCACTGTCCGCAGGGACTGACTGACTATTTACTATTCTCTATCTGTCTACACCACCCCTTTGGGGTTCTGTGGGAAACGAGTAATGCCAGACAAAACACCAAAGTTATCTCTTTGGCATGCTCATATAACTTACACAACGCAGGGCGAGGGATGCGCCATCTTACTGACCAGTTAGAATAGAAACAAATAGAAAATAAGAGTAACAACTCATAACAGTTATAACTATTAGTTTCAGAAACCACTGCATGTTGGTGACGATAATTACGTAGTATTTTTTAAATTGATTCTTTGTATCTGTGCCTAATGATATGATTATGTTATTGATTTATTATCTTGAAGAGAAAATTTAAAACTACCTTGACAAAACAAAGTTTTTAAGAAAATCCGTGTCAACTTTCAGGTTTTAAACTTCTGTGTTCCTTTCCTGTCCTACTCTTTTTCTTGTGTCTAGGTATGTACCGTTTTACTGTAGAACTCACACACACACACACACACACACACACACACACACACCATTATTCACAAGAGCTCTAGAGAAGAGCTGTTTCCCATAAGGATAAAGCAGGTGTGCCCTGCTCATTGACAATTATGACTCGTGTCATTATTCTACATTTGGAGGGACTGTCTAATCTCTGAGGAAATGTTAGCCTCTTAGATTTTTTGGTTTGACATCACAGAACCAATGATACTAATTGGGTGCGGACACACCTATGAATTATGAGACGTAGCATGTAGGTGATTTCCATAAATCTTCTTGAGTGAGGGGTGTGTGTGGGGTTCCTATTTCGATGATAACTCTTAGAGCATCATGTGTCATTTGTAAGTACTGGAGTTCTTATTTGGTGAAATAATATTGCAGCCAATGCCGTTGGTATTTTGCTGTCAATATTTAAAAATTTCTTCTACACTAGATAAAATAATTGGTTAAAAATCAGAAAACTATTAAAACATTTCACAAATTATAAGATGACTATTATTTATTGGCAGCAACAGAAAGCAAAGCAACTGGTCTGACAAAGAACATTCTGGACAAGCAAAGTCAGGAAAGTGTAATTGGTCAAAATGTTTCTTGTATGTCAATGAAATACTAATATATACATAAAACTTTCCTTATTAATAAATTCATTTATTGTTAAATATTTGGATGTTATAGTGAGAGTTCTGTAAATATTTAACTTTGAAGTCTACTCAATTTGCCTAAAAGTGAATGAGATTATTTTATAGCCACATTTTTAGTCCAAATAAATGAATGCAGTTTAATGTTTATGTCAACTCTATCACTAAAAGTTTCAGTTAATACTGACATGTTAGTTTCTGGGAGGGTGTTTATTCTAAAGGTCCAAATTTTCATTCAGGAAAGATGATCCATCTGGTAGATTTTGGTTGACACTGGTTTCATGTTTAAAGTGTATTTCATCCAATAATATGACATTTAAAGAGTATAGAGTTGTGCATGTAGGAAATACTGGTTCTGAGGTTCTTCTCCGAACTCCGTTCATTATCTTATATACTGTACTACTGACACACAGCTATCTGTGTGTGATAACTTCCAGCTCTGGAATTCCCCCTCACTTCTGTTTACCTCCTCCTGGGTTTATTTACATGTGGGCATTGCTGCTAATTAGTTTTGGGAGGGAGGAGAGGAGATTTCTATACATCCTCTTGGTGTGGCCCCATGAAGAGATGGTCCTCATACCTGGAAGAGCTTCATCTTTCACTCGTTACCTTCAGTAAACACAGCCTGTCCCTTTAGTGACCAACTGCTGCTTTCACAGCTTCTAGTGAAGAGTTGAGCAATTTGCCAAATTAATTTTCTCCCCTTCCAGGTAGTTCTTGGTGGGTAATGCCTATGTATATACCCTCTTAACTGGATGACTTCTTAAAAGTATGCTTTACAAGATGGAAAAGTTAACGATAAAAAAGGGCCATCTTTCCTGCCCCTTCATGACTGCTTTTTATAGTTTATTGAAAATTGAGTTCTTGGGGTTACATTGTGGGAATGTTTTTTAAGACCTTTGGCCAGTTTTGAATTCACTGAAAGGCAGATATATTGACTTGTTTACACTTGAGGGTTTTTTTCTGGTCACCTGACTGTAAGAAGGAAGACATTAGGTTCTGAAAACATTCTTTCTAGGCGTTTCCAGAGAGAACAGTCCTGCCACCATGTTCTCACTCACAGTGTTTGGGTTCCTTTCTGTCTAGACAGAGTTCTCATGGTTGTAACATCTAGGCGTTCCTATTTAATTCTCCCCTCCACCCCTCCCCGGCAAAAGCTGTGATGAATTTTCCCGTAAGTCAGCACTGACTAGGTGAGATTCTGTGTCTCCATGAGCTTCCTGGGAAGGCTAACACACACTGGCTCTTGAAATCTCTTTAGGGCAGTCACAGGAATTTTACTCAGATTTCCTTCCACATACAAATCAATAAATATGGAAATGAAGGCTGCAAATCTCACTTCTGATGAAACAATATGCTGCCTAAATTCAGTTAATTGTAAGGTACTTAGTGTTGAAAGACAAAGATATGCTAATCTTATTAAAATATGCCTGGTTAAATTTAGCTATAAATTCCATTCAGGGTCTCCTGCTTTATACATTGTTCCAAGTCAGAATGTCTGGAAAGAAACCACCCACTATGCAGGATACAGAGTTAGTAATTTGGAAAGGTGAAAAGTTTAATTATGAGTCTATCTTCTGGGGAAAAAGGGAAACAAGGCTGAAATCTTAAATTTTTTTTTTTTGTTTGTTTAGATTAAACCAATTGAAGGGCACTCTCACATTGTTTACATTTATATTACTCTGACAGTCAGAAAAGCTTTTAACATTTTTTCTGTTTCATTTGAATTGAAGTTGTTTTTAATATATACAAATGAGGGAAAGAGCCTTAACTAGAGTTCAACACTGTTTAGACAGACTTGATCAATTTTTAATTTTCCAGACAATTAAAGAGTAGAGCATATTGAATTGTGGCTAAAGGCTTGGCCACGGATTTAGAGGCCAGGGATTTCAATCCTGACTTCTTTGCTCATCGTGTAACTTTGTAGGCATTACGGAGCCTCTCAATACCCCAGTTTCTTTGTATGTAACCTGGGGTAAAATAAGTTAATAACAAGTTTCCTCGCCATCAGAAAGAAGAGCGTTCCCATGAAAGCTTTCGTGAGCTGAAATGGCATAAATTGAGAAGCAATTACCTCAGGACACATCTTGCTAACAAATGCACAAAACAAATGGAGATCAGGCACAGATGCTCACAGACCCAGTTCAGAGCTCTGGCGGCTTAATGCTGAGTGTGATTCCCTGGAAGGAGCTTGGCGGCGCTGCTCTTAGCGCCTCTGTAACAGCTCGCTGCAAAACACGTGCCGAACAGTATTTTTACTTTTTGCTTTTTCTCCTAAAAGTAAAAATCCTCCTAGAATTTCTTTCAGTTATCAAAAACCAGTGCTAGTGAGGTTTTTTTTATAAAAGCAATGTGGCATAAAGTGAACTTCCAAAATGCAAGGGATACCTGTATTTAAAAAGGGCTTTTATTTTAATTTATTCTTGTAAAATAAATATACACTCACATATAGAGTATATAGAGTATTTACAAACATTCACATATAACATTTATAAAATTTGGATAAACACAAATATATATTTATTTACACAAACACACAGACACACAGACACACACACACTCACGCATGCACCGCTACCATCCATAATCCAACCATGCAGATATAACCTCTATTCCATTTTGGCTAGACTCCAGCCTCTTAGCTATCCATCCTATGCATGCATTAACAAATATTAGATTTTTTATAAGCTATTTTTTATAACCTTCTGTATCCAATTACTATGTAATTACTATGTTTGAGCATGTTCTGAAAGCAGTATATTTTTACCCCCCTCCCCCTACATTTTATGTTTTTGATGTCATATTTTACAACTCTTTATTTTGTGCATCCCTTAACTAATTATTGTACATATAGATGATTTTATTACTTTTATCTTTTAAACTTCATACTGACTAGAGAGATGGTTGATCTACTACCTTTACTGTATGTTTGCCTTTGGAAGTGAGATTTTTCTTGCATAAGTTTTATATTTATATTTATGGCTTTTTCTGTTTAAAGAAGTCCCTTTAACATTTCTTGTAATGTCCGTTTACTGGTGTTGAACTCCTTTACCTTTTGCTTGTCTGGGAACTCTTCGTCTCTCCTTCAATCCTGAATGATGATCTGGGCAGATAGAATATTCTTGATTGTAAGTTTTTTCCTTTCAGCCCTTTGAGTATCATTGTGCCATTCCTTTTTGATCTGTAAAGTCTGCTAAAAAGTCAGCTAATAGTCTGCTGAAGTCTCCACGCTGCTTTTAAGTCTCTCTCTTTATCTTTGACTTTTGACATTTTAATTATAATGTGTCTTGGTGTGGGTCTTTAAGACTCATCTTGTTTGGGACTCTCTGTGCTTCCTGGACCTGTGTATCTCATTCATCGCATTGGGGAAGTTTTCAGTCAATATTTCCTTGTGTACATTTCTACCATTTTCTCTCTCTCCTTCTGGGACCCCTATAATGAAAACGTCAATATGTCTGATGTTGTTTCAGATGTCCTTTAAACTATCCTCATATTTTTCCATTTGCTGTTCTGACTGGGTGATTTCCACTAGTCTGTCTTCCAGATCACTGATTTGTTCTTCTGCATCATCTAGTCTGCTCTTTGTTCCCTCTAGTGTATTTTTCATTTCAGTTCTTGTATTCTTCCACTCTGACCGGTTCTTTTTCATATTTTCTATGTCTCTACTGAAGTTTTCACTGTGTCCCTCCATTCTTCTCCTGAGTCTGGTAAGCATCTTTATGACCATTATTTTGGACTCTTTATCTGGAAGGATGCTTATCTCCATTTTGTTTAGTTCTTTTTCTGAGGTTTCTTTTTTTTTTTGTTCTTTTGTTTGGAACATATTCCTTTGTCTCCTCATTTTGTCTAATTCTCTGTGTTTGTTTCTATGTATTAGGTAGGTCAGCTACATCTCCCGTCTTGAAGAAGTGGCTTATGTCCAAGGTGTCCCGTGGGGCTCAGTAGTGCAGTTCTCCTTGGTCACCAGAGCCTGGTGCTACAGGAGTGTTCCCTGGGTGGGCTGTATGTACCCTCCTGTTGTGGTTGGGCTGTGATTACTGTAGACATCCTAATGTGTGGGGCTAGCCCTGGCTCAAGTGCCTGCAAAGTTTGGCAGTGACTATTGTGAGTACTCTGATGTGTGGGGCTGGCCCCTGGGGTGGGAGCTGCTTTGGGGGGATACTGGCCTTGTCTGAGGACACCCACAGGTTGTTGGGCAGGGGGCCACTTTAGAGGGGCTCCAGCACCAGCCAAGGGTACCCACTGGGTCTAGTGTGGCAGGGGACCACTTTGGTGAGACTTTGGTGCCAGCTGAAGGCACCCACTAGGTCTTGGGGCAGGAGGCCACTTTGGAGGAGTACAGGCTGGGGTGGGTTCATAGGTAAATGTGGGGTGGAGTGAACAGTGCTAGTAGGGTAGATGGGAGAGTCAGAAATGGCACCCCTCAGTGACAGGCAAGGTAAGTAGAAGGTGAGCAACACCCCCAAAAAAAACTGGCACCCATCAGCACCTCTGTACCCTCAACAAGTCCCTGCCTCTTGGTCACATACCCTAAAATTAGTCAATGAATCTCCTTCATGTATGATCCAGGCATTTTTCAAACTGCTGCCTCTGTGCTGGGGCTCAGAGTGAGTGAGTTTTTGCACACACCGTTTAAAAGCAAAATCTCAGTTTCCTCCAGCTCTCCCCTCTGGCCCTTCAGGAAGTAAGCCCCCTGCTGGTTTTCAAAGCCAGACATCATGGGGGCTCATCTTCCCGGGGCAGGTCTCCTGGGCTGAGGAGACTGAAGTGGTGTTGGGACCCACTGCTCTTTAGGGTGGATGCATGAGGCTGTGACATCCCTCCCACCTGTGAGTCACTGCACTGGCGAATGGTTCTGACCAGACCACATCTCCACCCTTCGTACCCTTCTCAATGTGGCTTTTTCTTTTTATCCTTAGCTGTGGAAAATCCTTTCGGCTAATCTTCTGGTCATTCTCAGAGATAGTTACCCTATATGCAGTTGTAGTTTTGGTGTGTCCGTGGGAAGAGGCGAGGCTCAGTCAGTTTTGTGCAGATGTAATCTGATGGTGGAATCACTTCAGCCCATGACTTCTTCCTGTCTGTAGTCTTGGAGCTTCCTGAGTGGGTACCCAACAGTGGGACCTGCCTCACACTCAGGCATAAGCAACCAGGGAGTGTGTGTGTGTCGGGGGGAGGAATTAATGGGGAGTCTCACCTGAGGGGCCACCCTTGGCCAACAGGGGCAAAAGCCACTGAATAAATGTTTCCCTTTCCCTCCCCCAGGCAGACAGTTCTGACACGCATCTCAATAAGGCTCCTCAGAAGGTTCTGGCAGAATCCAGCACAGTTGCTTGCAGGAGTGGCCAATTCAATTACACATCCCTCCAGCTGCCGTCCTTTCGGCCCTATTTCATCCTCCCTAATCCTTCCCTTCTGTGCCCTGAGATCACCTTCCAATTAGACTACCTGCCCACCAGCCTTTGTCTCAGGCACTGCTCTCAGGGACCAGGCTGACGGTGGCTGCCACAGTTTCAGGTTTGAAATATAGGGAGGGAGATCTCACACTCATACTCTGGAAAACTACAATTTTCAATAGGAATGGAAACAATATGGAAAGGAATTTGGTTGTAGTGTTAGTTCTCCCTTTTTGAAGACTTGGCATTCATGGATTTTTAATAATGCCTAAAGAAAATAAGAATTATTTTGCTAGCCTCTGAGAAAACACTTAAATGCTTTATAGATTTGGTTGCCAACAGGGATTCTGTTGTCGATGTCTTTACGTGGATTTATTAAATAATCATGTATACTTGTGGCAAGTGACATTATTTTGTTTTTTGGGTTTTTTTGGTTGTTTACTTTAGGAAAGTCTTATGTTGACTATACGGGTGGATTCTAGTTGAAATGTTTTGATTCAGGAGGGAATATTGATGAGTTTATTCAAAATTTCCAAAATGGTTAGGCATCTAGATACAGCTACAATCCTAAGGATTTATCCAGTCACCATAGTAAATTCTTATATGGCAGGCACCGTACCAGGTACTCAGGTTACAATAGAAGTAAGACATGGCACCCGCTCTCGGGTGCTGCCAGGTTGCAGAGAGACCTCCTTGTAATAAGCAAGTGTGTGAAGTCCAGCAGGTATTGTACAGAATGGGGCATGATGCACCCGGGGGAGTGGCTGATTTCACTGGGGAGTCGAGAGTGGGAGGGGGAGTAACTCATGAAAGCATCCTAGAAAAGGTAACATTTGGGTCTCTTCTTTTTCTTAAATAATTTTTAAAATTGAAGTATAGTTGATTTACAAGGTTGTGTTAGTTTCTGGTGTACAGCAAAGTGATTCAGTTATACATATATATGTATATATGTATGTATATATGTATTCTTTTCATATTCTTTTCCATTATAGTTTATTACAGGATATTGAATATAGTTCCCTGTGCTACAGAGTAGGGAACTGTTTATCTATTTTATATATCTATTTGCTGTTTATCTATTTTATATACAAATTTTGTATCTGCTAATCCCAAACTCCTAATTTATTCTTCCCCTACCCACTCATCTGGGTCTCTTCTTAAAGAAAAATCGATAGTTCCAAGGATGGTAAGCAGTGGAGAGCAATCAGGATGAGCAACATTGTAAACAAAGCCCAGAAATGGAGCTGCCTTGATGACCAGGCACAACGTCAGAGAGATGGTGGACCATGATTTTATAGGCAGACCTCAGAGATATTTGGGGGTCACTTCCTGTCCACTGCAATAAAGCAAATATCTCAATAAAGAGAGTCACACGAAATTTTTGGTTTCCTAGTGTATATAAAAGTTCTGTTTACACTATACTGTGGTCTGTTAAGTGTGCAAGAGCATTGTATCTAAAAAAACAATGTACTTACCTTAATTAAAAATACTTTATTGCTAAAAAATGCTATCCCTCATCTGTGCCTTCAGTGAGTCCTAATCCTTTTGTTGGTGGAGGGTCTTGCCTATCCCTCATCTATGCCTTCAGTGAGTCCTAATCTTTTTGTTGGTGGAGGGTCTTGCCTGGACGTTGACGGCTGCTGACTGCTCAGGGTGGTGGTTGCTGAAGGCTGGGGTGGCCGTGACAATTTCTTAAAATAAGACAACATTGAAGATTGCTGCATTGATTGATTCTTCCTTTCATGAATGGTTTCTCTGGAGCATGCAATGCTGCTTGATAGCATTTTACCCACAGTAGAACTTCTTTCAAAATCCTCTCAAAACCTGCCACTGCTTTATCACCTAAGTTTATGTCATGTTCTAAATCCTTTGCTGTCATTTCAAGCATCTTCACAGCATCTTCACCAGGAGTAGATTCCATCTCAAGAAACCACTTTCTTTGCTCATCCATAAGAAGCAACTCCTCGTTCGTTAAACTTTTATCATGAGATTGCAACAATCAGTCACATCTTCAGGCTCCACTTCTAATTCTAGTTCTCTTGCTGTTTCCATCACATCTGCAGTTACTTTTTCCACGGAAGTTTTGAACCCCTCAAAGTCATCCATGAAGGTTGGAAACTTCTTCCAAACTCCTGTTAATGTTGCTATTTCGACCCTTTCCCATGAATCATGAATGTTCTTAATGGCATCTAGAATGGTAAATCCTTTCCAGAAGGTTTTCAATTTACTTTGCCCAGATCCATCAGAAGAATCAGTATCTCTGGAAGCTATAGTCTTATGAAATGTATTTTTTAAATAAAAGACTTGAAAGTAGAAATTACTCCTTGATCCATGGGCTACAGAATGAATGTTGTGTTAGCAGCTATGAAAACAACATTGATCTCATTGTACATCTCCATCAGAGCTCTTGGGTGACCAGGTACATTGTCAATGAACAATAATATTTTGAAAGGAATCTTTTTTTATGAGCAGTAGTTCTCAACAGTGGGCTAAAAATATTCAGTAAACCATGTTGTAAACTGACGTGCTGTCATTCAAGCTTTGTTGTTCCCTTTATACAGCACAGCAGAGTAGATTTAGCATAATTCTTAAGGGCCCTAGGAATTTTGGAATGGTAAATGAGCATTGGCTTCAATTTCAAATCACTTGCTGCATTAGCGCCCAACAAGAGAGTCAGTCTGTCCTTTGAAGCTTTGAAACCAGGCATTGACTTCTCCTCTCTTAACTATCAAAGTCCTAGATGAAATCTTCTTCTAATAAAAGACTGTTTCATCCACATTGAAAATTTGTTGTTTAGTGTAGCCACCTTCATTTGGATGACAAAGTCTATGCATTAAATATCTGAAATCACCCACATCCATTTGTTAATAAGCAGATATAATAATCATTCTGAAGCGTGTTTTCAAATGGTACACATAATTTATTTTCTTTAAATTAAGCTATTTGAGTAAAAGTAAAATTAACTGTGTGTTGAGTTTATTGCTATAAATCCAGATGTTAATCAATAATCAATATATCCTTTTTTTAAAAGAATCTCAATCTCAATTTTTAAAAATTTTGTTTTCTCTCAAGCTATAATATTCACTATTCATCCAACACTTTATAATCTGTAACTTACTTCAGGATGCATATACGTAATGCTTTTTTAGTAGTTTATCTCAAAATTAGGAATAAATTATTGATTTCCACATATAAGGATGAGGGACTTCTAGGGAAAGATGGCACACTAAAGTCTAATTACATGCTAAATTTTCATCAGTGCCAAGTGATGTGATTAAAAGATGGTGGGCAGGTAGGGAACTGTCAGAATGTTGCTTAGAGCAATTAAATAAGGAAATGCATTTAACCTTATGCCATTAAACTTCAGGGAAGGCAGAAGGGAAGAAACAAGATATGGATGAGGATGGCAGGGCACAAAACACTACCCTGCCCCGACACAATATAAAATGAGTGGTAAAAGTTGTATAATTTCAGCCCCTCCCCAAAGAAAAAAAGACTGCATTTGACAGCAGATAGATAGTTTGAATAAAAATCTAAGAAATGACCTATGGAAAATTCCATATATACCTCACTTAAACTTCATGAGAGATACCAAAAAATTTCATTGGGTTGCTGTCTTTTAGAGCATTATACTGAGTAAGAGGACAAGGCTTATCAGAGTTGGATACAAATTCATTCTGGGCTGAAGTACTGAATGTTTGTGAGATTTCCTTGAAAAAAAGAAAGAAAGATAAACCTAGGTTCCCAGCAAGATTTCCAATGAGCACAAAATAAATTCTTTTCTTTCTTCAAATTAAACAACATAAAAGAGGATAGAAAATAGTTCTCAAATTTTGCTTAAAAAGGAATGACAACCTAGATACAGATAATATGGTAATGGATTAAGAGAGAATTAAAAGCCCTGGGCAGAATTTGCCACATGGAAAATGAGAAAAAACA
The DNA here is from genome assembly GCF_965194825.1 of Balaenoptera physalus. Lineage (NCBI taxonomy): Eukaryota > Metazoa > Chordata > Mammalia > Artiodactyla > Balaenopteridae > Balaenoptera > Balaenoptera physalus. Next base: position 170,141,312 of record NC_138883.1, read on the forward strand.
AACAAACAAACAAAAAGCCATGACACTCGGGCATGAATGGGAGAAAAGTAAGGAGAAAGAAAGAAAAAATTAATGAACACTTATGTAAAAGACAGAAAAAAACCTCTTCAAAATAACAGAGGAATGTAGGCTCAAATAACTTGCAGTATTGAATTATGTAAAAAAAATGATTCAGTGAGACATGTGGTCATAGCAAGATATCTTAAAATTCAGAATAAAATTTCCGAGCTAATTTCTGTCGTTTTCTGAGCTAGAGATATCAATTGAGACTCAAAATATTATATAAAATTTAAAAGTTACATAGAATAAAATGGATGTTTTGAATTTCTTTATACACAGCCACAGGATGTAGAGACTAATATTTTAATATAAGTTAGTACAACAGCCAACAAAAAATAAATTTGAAAGAATTCCACTGTCATTCTCATGGATGCCCTAAAACATAGCAATTGAGTAGTAGTATCTAACTGGCAGTAGGAAAAAATGTTTTAATTTAAATAGAAACTAGAACTTTTGTTATTATTATAGCTACTGTAAGAGCAAAAATGTAAAAATATTGTTTTATTTCTCTTCCTTCTCAAGATTTAGAGAATGATCATTTTCAAAGTGAGTTAACTCATTATCCCCTGTGATTTCCTTAATCACTGGTATTCACTGTGGCAGAAACAGTTGTTTTAAGTTTCTAACAGTAAAGTCATTACTATTTTCAGACGCTCATGTGTAACTAAATGATGCAGATCTTTTATTACTAACCCTGTTAAAATCTTAGAATCTTAGAGCAGGCATCACACTTCCAGACCCACAATACTTAGGGTGGGAAAAAGAAGATATAAGGGAAAGTAAATATTAAAAAGGAAACTGAAAAAGATTGATCAGAGATACAGGAAGACAGCCAGAAGAGACAGCTAAAGGAGGAGAAAATGGCTAGAAAAGAGTGGTCAACAGGGTTAAATGCTGTTGAAAGGTTAGGATGATTCTGGAAAATATCAATTCAGTTTGACAGCATGCCGTCAGTGATCATAGCCAGAGTAGGTTAACGGTGTGTGAGAAATATCACGTTGCCGTGGGTTGGACAGATAAGTTGCAGGAGATCAATGCATACCTGCAGCTGTCCCTTTGAAGAACTTGGCTCTAAGAAATGGTAAGAAAGGGTTATAGCAAGAAGGAGATGCTGAATCAGCTGTGCTTTTTAAAATTTATTTATTTTAAGATGGAAATATCTTCAGAATATTTAAAATTGAAGGAATCAGTAGAGAGACAAGCATAGTAAGAATAAGGAAATAAGCATGTTTAAAGAAAAAGACTGCTGTGGGTAGAGAGTGATTTGTTGGAATTTAAGATTTTAGAAATGATTCAGTTATGGGAGACTGAGATCAGAGTGTGAGTGTAGGAGGAGGTTGCTGATAGAGATTTAGGAAATTTGAAGGGTGTTGGCTGGGTTTTCCACATGGATATTGAAGGACATTTTCACTGGATGTGTAATTATACGCTGACAATATTTTCTTTAAGTATATTAAAGATGTCATTTCATTGTCTTATATATTGTTTTTCTCTGAGTTTCAGCCATTTGATTATGAAGTGCCTATGTGTTTTTTGTTTTCTTCTTCTTTTGTTTAAATCCTGCTTGAGGTTTGCTAATCTTGGATCATGAATTTTGAAAAAAATGTGGAAAATATTTATTCTGTACCATTTTCTCACTTTTTCTGGGACTCCAATTACATGTGTTACAGAATTACCCCAGAGGTCTCTTATACTCTGTTCAGCTTTTTCACTTTTTAATCTGTTTTGAGTATTTTCAACGGATCTGTCTTTGAGTTCACAGATCCTTTCTTATGCCATGTCAGTCTGCTGTAAGCTCATCCACTGAATTCTTCATCTCAGATATTACATCTTCAGTACAGAATTTTTGATTGTTTGATTGTTTTAAAACTTCTAATTCTGCAATAAAATTTCCTATCTGTTCACCATTTTATCTGTATTTTTCTCTAAATTCTTGAACATTTATCATAATTATTTTCTAAAATCATTGTTGGCTAATTCCACCAGGAGGGTCAGTTGTGGGTCTGCCTCTATTGACATTTTCCTCTTGATTATTGGTCAATTTCCTGCTTCTTCCCATGACTTTAATTTTTAAATGCTGGAAATTTTTTAAAAATCAAAGGACAGTGGAGGCTGAACTAGATATTTTTTGTTTTGCTTTATTTTTTCCCAGACAGGGTACTATTTCAGTTCCTCTGTGAGACAGTTAGGATAAGTTATGACCCTTCAGATCCCACCCTGGATCTGACGAGCTGGGGATTAGGTACAGCTTTACTCAGTTTCAGTTATCTGTGGCTTCAAATGAGATTATAGAGATTTCTCTTTGCCCTTCAGATTAACTTACAACCTCCCCTGCCACCATAGGGAGACTGACTTACCTTGCTGATATCATCAGGATCTGGGCTGGCAGGGAGGTGGGTTCCAGCTTTAGTTAGGTTCAGTTTACCTCTAAATTCAGTACAAGTAGGGACCTGGAACTTAAGCAATGAACATGACTATAAAATCTTTTTCTATTTTCCAGTTCTACTCCTATGACCACTTATTCAGCAATATTCCTGCTGCGTAGAATAATTAGGCCAATAGACTTATTTTATCTTTGGTCTCTTCTGGAATTCATTCTGTCATGGCCGCTCCAGTTGTTCTTAAAAGTTTGGTTTGCTTCCCTTTCTACTTCTGGCAGGTCCTCATCCTTGTCCACTCTTACCGGACAAGGCAAGACCCAGTCCCAAGTATGGGGCCCCTGCTGAGCTTTGCTTATCTATGAAGAGCTTGCTTCTCTCTGAAATTTAGTTCATTTAGTTTGCTTTGGAGTCACTGATCATTAATGACATGCTTCTAGTTTATCAAATGTATTCTTTTTATAAAAGGAATGAAGGTCTTTCATGACATTTCTACATCTTAACTGAAAGTGGAACTCTTCCGTTTGGGCACTGATGCCATGCAACCATGATGGTAGATGTTGGGATGGAACGAGAAATTGAACCAATGCCAAAGTCCTTAATAAATGTATGAGTGTATGGGTGTGTGTGTGTAGGGAGACTGTGATGGTTTTGATGGATCAGTAGATGACTGTAAAGAAAAGGAATGATGTGATGTAGCCAGAATCCATCAACTCAGAGGAGAAAGGGAATAAGACACAACAGTGAGGGTAAAAGATAGTTTATTTACAATTAAATAAAAGGTCCAGAGAACACTGTGCAAACAATGGAAGGAGAATCAGCAGAAGTTGGAGGGTAGGGGTAGGTGGGAAGAAACACAGTTTGGGGATGATAATATGTGAGAATATGGTTGACGAATTTCTTGCATTTTGGTAAGTGGGCAAGGCTGGAGACAAGGGGTGTGCCCGGAGTCATGGCTCATGAAGTGCAGAGTCAGTTTCCAGCATTGTTAGAGGTGTTTTGAGGCTGGCAGATGGCAGGCTTTTTTTCTCCAGCATCGAGAACCTCTGCTAGTGACTGTTGAAGAGCATTCTCTCTTCACAGGTCATTAAGACCCTGACTATTCATGTTGTTTGCTGCCTGCAGGCATCTCTCCCTAGAGGCTCAGAGGTATAGAGGGTGGAGATGGTGAGGCCAAGATTTGCTTGGAGAAAATATCCAATAGAGAACTAAATTATTTTCTGTTATCCTTTCCATTTAAAGGCTATCAACAGCATTTATTGAGTATTATGCTCGGGCTAGGTGTACAAAGACACTAGTCTTACTTCACAACATGCTTTATTTTAAAATGGTGTCTTATTCTTTCATGGAAAGATTTCTATAGTTGGTTACTCTATTAGTAACTGAAGGTTTCCCATCGCTTTTAAAATGTCAGTTGAGATGTAAAGCAAAAATCTAGGTATCTCAGGTAGAAAGATTTTATATTTTAATTAGAAATAGATGGATAATTGATAGAATAGACTGATGAATAGATTTTGACTCAAAAGACATGGGTTTGAATCTCGGCTCCAATATTTCCTAGTTGTGTGGCTTAAAGCTTATTCAGTATCTTCTTTCTGCCTCCATTAAAACAACTGTAAAATGGAACTACAAATCATATAGATTTATAAAGGGCATTAAATAATATAATGATTATAGACGTATGCCTGGCATATAGTAACAATACAAAAACAATTTTTTTTGTCTTTCCTGGCATTATTCAGTCCTCTTAAATTTCATCTTTGCTTTGTATACACAAAGAGATAGTGTTCTCAGGTATAGAGAACAAACTAGTGGTTACCAGTGGGTAGAGGGAAGAGGGGAGGGGCAAGATAGAGGCAGGGGATTAAGAGGTACAAACTACTATGTATAAAATAAGTAAGCTACAAGGATGTATTATACAACACAGGGAATACAACCACTATTTTATAATAGCTGTAAATGGAACATACACCTTAAAAATTGTGAATCACTATATCGTACACCTGAAACTTACATAATTTGTACATTAGCTAAACCTCAATAAAAAAAGGAGACAGTGTTCAGAAAACATTTCTAATTTCTAATATTTCTGTCTTGAAATTTAATTACTTAAATATATTTAAAAATTTACAATTACAGTCCCTTTACTCTAAGTGCTTTCTTTTTCAATGGGCAGAAACATAAACAGACTTTACCAGAGTACAAGTCCCATGGAGAGAGCTGAAAACTCCCCCAGAAGAAGTAGAAAGAGCAAAGATTCATTTCAAACTCATGTTTTCATCTCCTCCTTGGACTCTGAGGAAGAAACCAGTTACCCGGAAATGAGAGAATCATTGTCTTTAACAGTCTTACTCGGCTTAACGTACAGGGGTAATGATTTCTAGGTCATGGTCCTAATCCCTCTTTGATAAATAACCTTGTGGGGAGAAAATTGCTGCCCCAGACTTTCCTAAAAGCCACCAGCCATTTTGCAAGTAGAAGCTTTATTCAAAGGGGAACTGCTGGAGCAAGAGTGGTCAGTGTAGGACCTCATTTGCTAACATGAAAGCAACTCAAAGGCGAAGTGTTATTAGTAGTGTGTCAACAAAGTCATCTCATGTGTTGGAGGAGTTGTAGAATTCAGTGATGCTTAAATTTTTATCAGAATCACCTATTGGAAAATGCAGTATGCTTTACCTCCTTTAATTCATGTGACTTCTCTTAGGTAAGAGAGTTTTGTTGAAAAAAAATGAATGAAAAAATTTTTTGTGTCGATCACCATTTTCCAAAGATTTCAGGTTTGGGAAGTAAGACATTCAAATCAGGGACCCTATTTAGATAGGGGCTTTTATTCTTCCCACTGCTTAGCACAGCACCTGGCATATTGTGGGTGCTGAACAAATACATATAATATAAACGGAATGCAATTTCCCCCCTTAATCCTGACACAAGTGTTTGAAATATAGGTGTTTAAAGTAGACCTAAACTTTTAAGCATTACAACTATATACACATTACCATTAGCTTAGAAAGAAAATGTACATAAATTGTCCTTAGTCTAAGCCACATGGAGTATCACTTTTCCCTAAACGGAATTGATGTATTTCACCAATAAAGTTAAAGTTAAATAATGATGGTCATTTTCCACACTGGCTGAAAATAGAATAGATGAATTTTTTCTAGGATTAAATTTTTCTCTCATGAATAGATCATCAGTTTTTGGCATAAGCCACTGCTTGAAGATCGCAGCTCTATACTATGGATGAGATTAAAATGTTTTTGCTTCAGCCTTGATCTACAGTGTGAAATAAAATGCTTTACTTTGAACTTTGTAGATACTGCCACTGGAAAACTAACACTATTTTCTGGACTCTATTTGCTAAGTCTTTGCATAAGCATCAGTTTATGAGGTGAAGAATTAGGCAATTAGTACAGTAAGTTGCACCCAAACCACATTTGCCTGAAATAACACATTAAAAAAAGAAGGTGGGTTTCAATTTTGTTATTAAGTTAGCAGCTCTTCCCTTCCCTTTCATGTGTGGACAGGGTGAGAGGGACGGAAGCTGTGAGCGGCACTTACCCGTGTCCACATGGCATCAGTAGGACCCAGCCCTGCAACAAACCAAGGTATGTTTGTAGATTACGTGGTGATTTTAAAGGTCTATCTCTTCACCAGCAGCAGTGGCAGCGGCAGCAGCAACAACAACAGCTGTGCTTTTAAAAGCAAATCCCTGGTGTGAACAATAAAGCTGACAGGTATCCTCGTTTGTAAACAAGTAGTTCTATTTTAGCTTTGAAATAGGTGACAGCGTGCTGTCTAAACACATCGTTGTTGGGGGATTGGATTTCCTGCATCTTGGGGGTTCCCAGACTCACAAACTTAAGGTCTTGTGAACAAGGCTGGCTTCACATTCTTACTCATGACACATGAATAGGAGTCAGTATTTTTAGTATCTTAAACTCAAAATAATTTGAATTGACAACAATACCATGCATGTAGACAAATTCCAATCATATTACAACGATGACTTGGATTGAGGACTTGCTTTGAGCATGACACAGTGAACTTTGGCATTTTCTAGACTGTAGAATACTTATGATTTCATTTTTTAAAAATTAATGAACTTTGTTGTTTAATATTTTATGTTTTACGTTAGTTTTAGGTTCACAGCAAAATTGAATGGAAGGTACAGAGGTTTCCCGTATACTCCACATACGCACAGCTTCCACCATTATCAACACTCCCCATCAGATGGTACATCTGTTACAGCTGATGAACCTATATTGACACATCACGATCACCCAGGATCCATAGTTTGCAGTAGGGTTCACTCTTGGTGGTGTACATTCTACGGGTTTGGACAAGTGTATCCATCATTAGAGTATCACAGAGTATTTTCACTGCCCTAAAAAACCTCTGTGCTCCACCAGTTCATCCCTCCCCTGCCCGACATCTGACAACCACTAAGCTTTTTGCTGTCTCCACAGTTCTGCCTTTTCCAAAATGTCATATAGTTGAAATCACATAGTATGTAACCTTTTTAGATTGACTTCTTTCATTTAGTAATATACATTAACGATTCCTCCATGTCTTTTCATGGACTGATTGTTCATTTATTTTTAGTGCTGATTAATATTCCACTGTCTGGATGTACCACAGTTTATGTATCCATTCACCTACTGAAGGACATCTTGGTTGCTTCCAAGTTTTGGCAATTATGCGTAAAGCTACTATAAACATCTATACAGTAGGTTGTGGTTTATGTACAGGTTTTTAGTGGACATAAGTTTTCCATTCATTTGATTGGAATGGAAGGTACCAAAGGTACTATATCTAAACCCATACACTAGGTCACTTATATTTTCTCCTATGTTTTCTTCTAGCGGTTTTAAGTTTTACATTTAGGTCTATAATCCATTTAGGTTAATTTTTGTGAAGGTGTTAAGTCTGTGTCCGGATTCATTTTTTGGCAGGTGCATGTCCAGTTTATCCTGCACCATTTGTTGAAATGACTATCTTTGCTCCATTGTATTACCTTTGCTCCTTTGCCAAAGATCAGTTGACTATATTTATGTGAGTCTACTTCTGGGCTCTCTATTCTGTTCCACAGACCTATTTGTGTATTCTCTGGCCAATACCACCCTGCCTTGATTAGAATAGTTGATAGTAAGTCTTGAAGTCAAGTAATGTCAACTCTCCAACTTTGTTCTTCTCTTTCAATATTGAGTTGGCTATTCTGCATCTTTTGTCTCTCCATATAAATTTAGAATTAGTCTATTGATACTCACAAATTACCTTGCTGGGATTTTGGTTGGGATTTTCTTTTCACTTATACATAAGCATATTAAATACATTGTTGCTATTATTATTTTGAAAAAAGTTATCTGTTAGATCAATCAAAAATAAGAAAAATGAATGTTTTAATTTTACATTCACTCATTTGTTCTTCCATATTCTTCCTTTCTTTATGTAGATTCAAAGTTCTGACCTATGCCATTTTCCTTCTCTCTTAAGATCTTCAAATTTCTTGCAAGGTAGATCTACTTGCAATAAATTCCCTCAATATTTGTTTTTCTGAGAAAGTCTTTATTTCTCCTTCACTTTTGAAGGATAATTTCTTATGTTACAGAACTCTAGGTTGATGGCTTTTTCCCCAACACTTTAAATATTTCATTCCTCTTCTTGCTCACATGGTTTCTGAGGAGAAGTCAGATGTAATTCTTATCTTTGCTCCTCTATAAGTATTTTTTCCTTTGACTTCTTTCAAGATTTTTTTTCTTTATCTTTGACCTTCTGAAGTTTGAATATGATATGTCTTGGTGTAGATTTCCGAGTACTTATCCTGCTTGGTGTTCCCTGAGTCTCCTGGGTCTGTGGTTTGGAATCTGGCATTAATTTAGGAAAATTCTCTGTCATTATTGCTTCAGATATTTAGCCCATTGTTTTCTCTTTTTTCTTTTCCTTTTGGTATCCCCATCTTGCATGTGTTATACCTTTTGTAGTTGTCCCACTCTTCCGGGGATATTCTGTTCTGTTTTTTTCCAGTTTATTTTTTTTTTTCCTTTGCTTTTCAGTTTTGGAAGTTTCTATTGTCATATCCTCACGCTCAGAGATTCTTTCCTCATCTGTGTCTAGACTATTAATGAGCCCATCAAGGGCATTCTTCATTTCTATTACAGTGTTTTTGGTTTCTAGCATTTATTTTTTACTTTTTCTTAGAATTTCCATCTCTCTGCTTATATTATCTGTCCTTATATGTTGTCTACTTTTTCCATTAAAGCCCTTGGCATAGCAGTTTTAAAAATTACTAGTTTGATAATTCCAACATTTCTTCCATATCTGGCTCTGGTTCTGATGCTTGTTCTCTCTTTTCATACTGTGTTTTTTGCCTTTTAGTGTGCCTTGTACTTTTTTTGTTGAAAGGCAGACACGATGTACTGGGTCAAGGAACTGTGGTTGATAGTCCTTTAGTAATAGAGTGGTGAGGTGTGAGGGGAGGGGAAACAATTTACAGTCCAAATAATTAGATCTCAGTCTTTCAGTGGGCCCATGACCCTAGACTGTGAACTTCACTCCTGCTTCTAGTTTTTTTACCCCCTTTAAGTGGGACAGGATGACTCAAGTGGGTTGGGGTTGGGTACTTCTCTTCCCCCAGGTAAGTTAGGCTCTGATAAAAATTGCAGCAGATTAGGCTCTGGTTAGCTAGTTTTTCCTGATAACAGGCCTTATTGAGAATATGCTCTGGCATATTTCAAAATGTTCCTTGCTTCCTCTCCCTGCTGGAAGTCCAAGGGGATTTTTCTCCAGTATTCACTGTGAGGACCTGGTAGTGCTCATGGATGTAAAAAACACAAAAGCATGGGGGTTCTCAAAGACTGTGTTCCTCTGGAATTTGTAACTCTCACACTTGTTTACTCTGAGTCTCCAGAAATCTGTGAATTACAGTTCAGATCTTCCTACGCTGACACTGGTTCTGGGGAGGTTTCTGCTCTGGTAAATGGTGATTTCTCTGTATCCACTTGTTTGTCTTCCAATCTGGGGGACAGCAGTTTGTCCTGTGGCCTTGCCTCTCAGGCAGATCTAAGATGAGTTGTTCATTTTTCAGTTTGTTGAGTTTTTAACTTGTTGTTGGGATGGAGCGGCAACTTCTAAGCTCTTTATGTGCTGGGCCAGTAACTGGAAGTCACTTCTATGATTTCATTCTTGGAGGGTTTATTTTAAAAAGCAGCTGACTTATATTGTCAACATATCTGTATAGAAGAACAAATGTACAAAGTTTATACCTGCATGAAACTTCACATTGCTCGGTGGTGGGGAGGAGGCCAAGTGACTGCTTTGGGAATATGTAACAACATGTATTAAAGCTGACGTTTGATTCCATCACGGAGAGTTCAGCTTGGTGTAGATTTACTTATACATGACACAAAGCATTCTCAGTTTATATGACATATTTAGGGGTTGAAAGAGCTTTGGCTAGTTACACTGTGTTTGTGCATTGATATTTACATGTATACTTAAATTAATTTCACGAATGAAATGGGCTTACTACAGATTTTCAAAAATATAAACAGACGTGTGCCACGGAAATAATTTAACATTCAGTGAGTATGTTACTTAAAAAGAGTTCAAGTTACTTCAAGAGTAATGTTAATTTAGAAATTCTAAAATCACTTCCATTTTCTTTCAGTAGAGCTACAAATCTCTCCTGGAGCTTTTTTTGAATGTAAAGTATGATGGAATTGATTAATGGTAGATGTAGAAATGAGCTGATTAAAACCTGGAGAGTTTGAGAAGGTGCCTGTGTAGTTTGTGTGCATTGCTTGTAGGGCTGTTTAGTATGCTGTTCAGGAAGGAAAAATTCACATTTCCTAGTAGTAGATTTGCTGACCTTGACTGCGAAGCAACTTCAAAAGAGTTCAAGCATTTACTCTTTATATTTTAGCTTTTTTCCTGAATACACAAATAATATATGCTTGTTATAAAAAAATTCAAAAGAGCACAGAAATGTGTAGCACGGAGATTAACAGGCTCTGGTGATCTTTTCTCTGCCAGCTGACTATGTATATCCTGCCAAACTTTCTCATGTACGTTGCAATAGATACTATAGTTATAATTATTATTGATATACATTGATATATCACAAATACATTCTGGCACTGATTCTTTCACCAATGATATTTTGTACATTTTTGGTTGGTCTGTATACATGAATAAACTCATTAAAAACATACTGCATATTATCTTGCTTATTTTAGCAATGGCCCATTATTGAGTAATTGTGCTGCTTCTAATTTTTTCACTCTTAGAAACAATGCTGAAAAGAATATCTTTGTGCACTCCTGAGAGCACTTTCTTAGGAAAAATTCTGTAGGTAGGATTGCTGAGTTAAAGGATGGGCATCTTTTCAATTTTAAGAAAGTGCCCTCTAAAAGGCTTGTACCAATTTAAAGCTCTGTTTACCAGTTTGTTAGTCAGTCCTGGTTATTATCTGTCTTCTAAAATCAGTTTGATGGGAAAAAATTTCTTATTGTTTTTGAAGCATATATATATATATATATATATATATATATATAAAATATATAAAATTACTATTAGTGAGGTAAAGTATTTTTTGATATACTTGTTTGTAATTAAAATAATATTGTAATGAATGCAATTTCTAGTTAGTTGAATACTTTACTGACTTGTTAATTTAAATACGATTTTATAGTTAACCTTTTTTCTGACACAAAAATTTAAAGAAGGAAATTTAGTTGATTCTTAAATTAAACAGACAAAGTGATGTAATTGGTCTTATTCTGGTTTTGGTTGGCACTATTTTGTAGATACCTGTAGCTGGTGAGTCTAGTTGAGAACCATAGCTGGATAAAGCTTAATTTATCTGATAATTTATGCGATACCAACATAACATCCCCAAAGTTATGAAATCTTCATTCTAATGGTGTTGACAATTTGCTAAACATCTGGATGTAAAGTGAAAATTCAGTTTGACAATCTATATACTAGCAAAAAAAAAAAACCCCTGGATTTTGGCTTTATGTGGGCATGTCACTTCTTTCTTCAAAACTCTTTATCCTCTTTCTGTATCTACTTGTCCCTAATTACTGCAATGTTCAATGTGTTTGACAGGAAGTAATATTTATATTTTGTTTTTCTTCCTCCTTATTGAAATTTCTTTAAGTTTCAGGTTTAAGATGATTTTTCCTGTCCGGATTGAGTAACTATTGACATATTGGTCTTTCGAGAGAAAACTGAGGTGGACGCACCTCATCCCTATCCTGTACTTAGTTTCTTAATATGGTCTCAGTGCCGATAACCATTAGCTGTAATTGTTTGAAAGTTTATTGAAACTGGTAAAAGTTCCAGTGTACATAGGGGTCTCTTCCCCCCTTGCCCCCAAACAGCTGGGGCAGCTAGTTCTACCTCTCCTGCGTTCATGTGCAAGGTCATTTGCAACTCTGTACTCCCTTCTTTGTATTCACAGTATCAGCCAGCTTCCTCCGGGCCCTGGTTACCTAAGGAGCAAGGTGGGCTCGCCTTCCTTGCCTCCACCTCATTCGTTCCTAACTTAGGTACTAAGATAAGCATTCTCCTTGGATGTTTGCACTGGCCACTCCCTCCGTTTCCATATCAATATCCAAACTCTTGGCTCTAAATCTCTACTTCAGTTCTTACATCTCATCTTGCATCGATGCTGATTGCCCAGGTAACCCGTTCCCTTGGTCATTTCCTCCATGTAACACGTCCTTGTGCTTCTAGAGCTTCAGAGGTGGCCATTTCTCCTCCTTCAACTTCATTCAAAAACCCCCTCCCATTGAAGCATATTCATAAAGGGCATCCAAGGAAGACCTTGGGTCCTGCCCTAGATCCACACTCTAACCCTGAACCAAGCCTCTCTATATCTGTTGACAAACCACTTAGCATGTTAAATCATCCCTGTTTCTTATTATCTACTTTTTCACTACAATTGCCTTTTTCTGTATGGACTCATTTGTTCATGGATTCATTTATTCCTAAGAGATCTGTTAAGCTCCAGCAAGGTACACAAAGCCCTGTTAAGTGCCAGGAGTAGAGGGAGGGGGAGAAGTTATCTCGCCTTTCTTCAAGGAATTTGCAGTCTAGACAGAGACCCAGGCATTTATTTGCAGAAAAGTTGAGACTGCATATGATTAAGTGACAAATGTTTGGTACAAGTTGGTACAAGCAGTATGTGCCTTGGGACGTCAGAAGAGAGAATAGTTTCCTTTGATGGGAGGATGGGGTTGGGAGGCAGGTGTGTAAAGGAGGTGTCCTTGAAGTGTGGATAAGATTTGAGAGGCGGGGAGGGTAAGAGAACCCCGGGGAGGAAGGAGCTGCAGCCCTGATGGAACGGACAGGGTGTGCAGAGATACAGCACCCCATCCCCCCAGCCCGACGGACATTTGTTTGAGGAGCACCTGGGCGTCAGTCACTCTAGCCCTTCTTTTTTAATAGAAACACAGAGACAGCGATGTATCCTTCTGCCTCTTGATAAATGTTAAGAAATTTAACATGTTTATATACCTGCGATTTTCTATTGCTCTGAAAAGTTAAGTCTCCACAAATGTTCTATCACCTCCCAGGGGGGCTTGTCTCCCTTGAAAAGGGCCCTGTAGGTCTTTCATGGTCCCACCTTGAGTTACTCTCTCACATACTTGGAGATGTTTCATTGATACTTATGTGATGTCTTCAGACTTCTACCTGAAAAGATGACGTGTTTTATTTTCATTTCTCCCTCCATAGCAGATTGATATACAAAGTACAGTTCTTAGAGTTAGCTGAGGTTTGAAGAAGTTCAGTCTGTCTGATCCTGAGAACTTGACCCTCATTTCTATCTATCTAGTTGGCTGTCATCTCTCTTTCTCTCTTCCATCTTTCTCTCCCTCTATCCTTATCCCATCTCTCCATTGATCCTCTATCCATGCATATATGTATGTAAATATATAAAAACTATATCTTTAGTTTTAGGGAAAATTGGATTAAAACGGTGCTTTTTATCAGACTGGTGATAAAGTAACCTTAATAGAAATATGTGAGAACAAACCACTATATACAGAGAAAACCGAGATCAGCACAATCTGCAAAGAGTTTTGGAATAATTGCAATTTAAAGTGTCTTGGAATTATTTCCACACTCAAAATAAAAAAATTTTTTTTGCTTTGAAAAGATTTGGTAGAGGGAAAATTACTCCTTTCTCCCTGCTCTGTAGTTAAAGAGCTATCCCTTCTTTGGCCATTTGCCACAAATCCTGGCAAATAAGCCGTGGATTCTAATGCACGTCAAATTCCATGAGTTGAAGAAAATTAATACAACTCAGGATTTTGCTTAAATTGGGCAAATTACCATTTACATGGGGAGATGGCAAGGATGATCTTACAGTGTTTCCCTGTAATACATGCTCTATTTAAACAGCTGATTTTTTTTATTGGTTTTATGTGCTGTTCATAGCATTCACTTTGTGTTCATTCTGCTTCTTGAGTTTTTCTTACATCTGAATTATAGACGTTTTTTTGCATCCACCCTGATTTCTCAGTGAAAGCTGAGTTCTCAAGTCCTTCATCCATCCTTTCTCTCCTTCCTCTCACCTTCACCCCCGGGCCTAATTATGAAACAACTTCAAATAAATACAAAAATTTTTAAACAAAAAGCATTCTGCTTCCTGTGAACAGTTGACTGGTTTTCCTCTTTTCCCCTGGAGAGTTCTAATTCACTTGGAGTGCTGTGCAGTTGGCTAGGCCTGAGATTTCTGGAAGCTGTAATTGTGTCTCATTAATTCTTATAGTAATGAAGGGTTAACTATAAGGAACACGCAATTAGTGGGCTGGTCAATGAACAGAGCAGTTAATCAGCAGACAAAGGATGGGGCTCAGGGCCCATTAGGGTGAAAGGCAGTATTAGTGCCGTCCCAGGCTCCAGGAATGGACGCGAACATGCCTGCCCATTGGACAGGCTCAGAAGACGATGTTTGTCTTTTTGCTAAACCAGCTCTATTTTTTTAAGTTGGTGTGGTATGTGTTTATTCAAACACTTGAGAGATTCCTGAGTATCCTGCCATACTACACCGTGCATTTTTCTCACCTCCTGTTAGCTGGCAGAGGCTTTTTTTTTTTTCTCCCACTATGCAAATAAACCCCCAATACACACACAACAAAAAAGCAAAAACAAGCCAAAAACCAACCAACCAACCAACCCTCAATAATAAAAAAGGAAGGGGAAAAAAAAAGCACAGTACTGCTTTAGTGAAGCGTATCAGAGATAAAGGTCCTTAGCTGATCCTTCTGTCATCAGAAAGTAAAGGAATGCAGAGACCAATACCGTTTAAACAAGCCCTTGTGTTGTCCTCCAGTCATAGTCTCCATATTCAACTCTATGAAGTGGACCTTTATACTCTGAATGGAGGTGTCTTAAGTACATGTAAATGTATGCAGATGAGCATGAGTCTTAACATGTTGCAGGCCTTATAGCTATTAAAGCAATACAAGTAACCTCAGTTGTGTGTTTTCTGTGAGAAAGCCTCGTCAAATTACTTAGGGGCTTCAAATGCCAGAGTTAACCCATCAGAATAAGGTTGCTTTTTCTGGGCAACACAGAGGACATGGTCCCCTAGCTCCGTGAAACTTACCGATGGAATCCTGTGAACTGTTATAAATGTGGAGTGATGATTATTAAGAAAATGGATTTATCAATAACCCATGACCCTGGGGTAGTTCTGAGCTCCAGCAAACAGTTCTTCAAATAGAATGACATCCTTAAGCCTCAGTAAAGCATACATTTGGAATAAAGAAGGAATGATTACATTTGCTTTTTAAAAATGAAACTCGCTTAATAATTAACTTCTTTCCTGAGTCAAGTGCAGGCCTGAAAAGAAAGGGAGGGTTTCTTTTTCTTTCTCCAAACATGTCTGCTGTTTTATCTTCTAGGGATTCACAGTGGAAACAAAGAAATGTTCAAAAAATGATTCTCTTAGGCATTATGTTGGAGATTCAGCTGTTTTTGAATAATTAGCTTCATTTGTTAAATATTTGAAAACCTCTTTACTCTGAGGTAAAGAAGAGCATTGTGGAAGATGAGAGTTACCAACGACATGCATTTTTCAGAAGAATCCTTTTTATTAATTAATAAGGAGTAAGCCTATTCTACCTCCTTTTTCTCTTATTTAGATTTTCTTCTCTAAAGAAATAGTATTTTTATTGAAAACATCGCAAAGTTCCCTCTTTCCTTGAGTGACGTGCTATGTATTGTTTCAGAAATTGGAAGCTTGGGAGGGAAGGTGGTGTTAGTCTCAGATCTGAATTAACTCTTTGTGTACAGCCTGGAGAGCCACCCTCTGAGCCTCAGTTTCCTCATCTGTAAAATGAGGATTTTTAATCTAGGTGATCTCCAAGGTTCCTTTTAACTGTGCTCTTGTGGACTTTTTTGGACAAACAGTGAAACTATTTCAAGTGTTCCTTGTGTCTTGGAAATTATTTCCCCTTTACTTATTTATTTAAAGAATTTTTTTTTTTTGATGTGGACCATTTTTAAAGTCTTTATTGAATTTGTTACAATATTGCTTCTGTTTCATGTTTTGGTTTTTTGGCCGAGAAGCATGCGGGATCTTAGCTCCCCGACCAGGGATCGAACCCGCACCCCCTGTGTTGGAAGGTGAAGTCTTAACCACTGGACCGCCAGGGAAGTCACCTACTTATTTATTTTTAAATTGAAGTATAGTTGATTTACAATGTTGTGTTACTTTCAGGTGAACAGCAAAGTGATTCAGTTATACATACATGTATACATACATGCATGCATATATATATATATATATATTCTTTTTCAGATTTTTTTCCATTATAGGCTATTACAGGATATTGAATATAGTTCCCTGTTGTGTCTTAGAATTTAAACAGGACCTACAAGCCCTGGAAAGCAGGCTTTGGGTTTGCTGCTGCTGGAGTGGGCTATGGCATCCTTCAAGGTTGGCAATGGTTATGAAAGGGCTTTCTCTCTGTTCACTTTTCCCTCACTGTCCTGATTTGCCTAATTGCCAACCATCTACCTTGCTTCCTAATGAATAAGATTCCTTCAGCTCCTGGAGATTGTTTGAATTACCTTGGCCTTTTCCACAGCCTGTTGTCTGCCTGCCTGCACCTGTGTGTGGTCTCTACTGGGCTGGTTTTGAATCCAGTGCATCATAAACCAGCGACGAGTGGACCCAAGACCCTCACTAGACTGGTCAGCGTTGTTGGCTGCACACCGCTTTGTAAAGCAATCTGCTTGTGGGACACATCTCACAACTGTCAATGTGTTGCTTCTCATCAGGAGGGGTTTGGTATCATGTCAACCTCTTACTCCTTTCAGGAACAGAGTTGTTCACATACAGGGCGGCCCACCCCCTCTTGGCTGGAACTCCTGGTCCTGCTCAGCCCTGTGGTCAACTCTGTCCTTTTGTTTCCAGGTCTTAATGGGATCACTCCCCTCCTCCAAGTCTTTAACAAACTTTCAAATTCTTAGGGATCCTTTCTTCTCATTAGATTGTACTGGGCAAAACAATCTTTCCCTTTTTTTTTTTCTTTTTTTTTTTCTGCCAAGATTTTCTTTAGGATCAGTGTGACCTTTAAAGAACATGAGAAAAATCAGTCAATGATAAATATATTTATTACTTATTTATAGCTCAAGTACAGAAACTCTTATGCCAACGTGGGCCGGGCAAATCAGGTAAGAGTCCAGTGAGCCAGACAGAAAATTCCAAAGGTGGTGGAGGCAATGGAGCCCTCAAGAATCCAGCCTCTGCTAACGAGGGCGGCCTGCACTCATTCCAACCAGTTGTTACCATATACAGGGAAGAGGCCTGGTATTGTCAGAGGTTCTTATATTTAAAAAGAAGATGTGGCAGCCTGGATGGGAGGGGAGTTTGGGGGAGAATGGATACAGGTATATGTATGGCTGAGTTACTTTGCTGTGCACCTGAAACTATCACAACATTGTTCATCGGCTATACTCCAATATAAAGTAAAAGATTAAAAAACAAAACAAAACAAAACCAAAAAACAAACAGAAATAAATAAATAAAAAGAAGTTGAAAATGCAGATTTTATGTGAACTCTCCCAATATTTAAATACTAGTTCATAAAAGTCTACACACTGTCTTGGCCAAATCAATTACATCTATGTCCAGGTCAGTCCCCGGGCTGCCAGCTGGTCCCCTTGGCACCAGACGATCACAGGGACTGGGGCTGTCTCCTTCCATTAAGAAGTAGATGGGGAAGCTGACTTATTTAGTTATCTCCTGTCCTTCGAGATTCAGATGCTCAAGATACATTTATATCTGTTTCATTGATTAAATAAACCCATTTGACTGAATTCTTGTGAGGAAGTTTGAATACTCCACTCTGGAGGGAATGTGCTTTCTCCTATATTTCAGTGGGACTTCAACTTTACTGTGAATATCCTATGGTGGATACTTGACTTCATGGTAAATACCAGGGCAGATGACAACTGGTTGGATTTTAGAGAGACCTCCCAACCGGCATCTAGCAACTCAATTCTCCCAGAACTTATTAAAAGCCTGTTACATGCTGAGCACTATCCAAATGTGAGTGAGAGTTATTCAACTTCAGAGGTGTCTGCAATGATTAAATGTGTCCTCCCCAAAATCATATGTTGAAATCCTAGCCCTCAGTGTGATGGTGTTAGGAGTGGGGCCTTCAGAAGGTAATTAGATCATGAGGGTGGAGCCCTCATGAATGGGATTAGTGACCTTATAAAGGGATCCCAGAGAGCTCTCTCCTGCTCTCTTTCCACTACGAAGATACAAGGAGAAGTCAGCAGCCTGCACCCTGGAAGAGGGCCCGCACCAGACCTGACTGTGCTGGCACCCTGATCTAGGACCTCCAGTCTCCAGAACTTAAGAAACAAATTTCTTTTGTTTATAAGCCACCCAGTCTCTGGTACTTTGTTATAGTAGCCTGAACTAAGAAAGTGTCTCTTGCTTAATTAATTAAAGAGGCCATCAGACTGAGGTGGTTCTAATACCTTAGCACCTATGCAAGCAAAACCAAACCCAAACCAGCCACTCAGATGGTGCTTGCTCAGCTCTGGTTATGGAGCCTAAATGTTCTTTGTTATTCCGAATAAAGAAGGAAACCCTGTATGAACCAATCTTTGTTTGCCTAGTTTAATTTCCTTGTTCTTGCTTACCCTGGGCTAGGGAGCTCCTTTCTGTTTTCTAGACCAGATGCTTCCTGATAAATGGAATCTCTAAATAAAAGTCAACTAGGTCTGAAAATTAAGTGTCTGTGAAATTTTCCCTTAACACTCTTTTATTTTTTTAATTTTTATTTATTTATTTATTTATTTATTTAATTTATTTATTTTAACAACTCTTTTTTATTGGAAGTATAGTTGATTTACAATATTATATTAGTTTCAGGTGTACAACATAGTGATTCAATATTTTTATAGATTGTACTCCATTTAAAGTTATTACAAAACAATGGTTATATTTCCCTGTGCTGTACAATATACCCTTGTTGCTTCTCTATTTTGTACATAGTAGTTATTATCTCTTTTTTTTTTAAACATCTTTATTGGAGTATAATTGCTTTACATTCTTGTGTTAGTTTCTGCTGTATAACAAAGTCAATCAGCTATATGTATACATATATCTCTATATCCCCTCCCTCTTGCGTCTCCCTCACACCCTCCCTATCCCACCCCTCTAGGTGGTCACACAGCACCGAGCTGATCTCCCTGTGCGATGCAGCTGCTTCCCACTAGCTGTCTATTTTACATTTGGTCGTGTATATATGTCCATGCCACTCTCTCACTTCATCCCAGCTACCCTTCCCCCTCCCCGTGTCCTCAAGTCCATTCTCTACATCTGTGTCTTTATTCCTGTCCTGCCCCTAGGTTTTTCAGAACCTTTTTTTTTTTAGATTCCATATATATGTGTTAGCATATGGTATTTGTTTTTCTCTTTCTCACTTACTTCACTCTGTATGACAGACTCTAGGTCCATCCACCTCGCTACAAATAACTCAATTTCGTTTCTTTTTAAGGCTGAGTAATATTCCATTGTATATATGTGCCACATCTTCTTTATCCATTCATCTGTCCATGGACACTTAGGTTGCTTCCATGTCCTGGCTATTGTAAATAGAGCTGCAGTGAACATTGTGGTACATGACTCTTTTTGAATTATGGTTTTCTCAGGGTATATGCCCAGTAGTGGGATTGCTGGGTCATATGGTAGTTCTATTTTTAGTTTTTTAAGGAACCTCCATACTGTTCTCCATAGTGGCTGTATCAATTTACATTCCCACCAACAGTGCAGGAGGGTTCCCTTTTCTCCACACCCTCTCCAGCATTTATTGTTTGTAGACTTTTTGATGATGGCCATTCTGACTGGTGTTAGGTGACACCTCATTGTAGTTATGATTTGCATTTCTCTAATGATTAGTGATGTTGAGCATCCTTTCATGTGTTTGCTGGCAATCTGTGTATCTTCTTTGGAGAAATGTCTATTTAGGTCTTCTGCCCATTTTTGGATTGGGTTGTTTGTTTTTTTTGATATTGAGCTGCATGAGCTGCTTGTATATTTTGCAGATTAATCCTTTTGTCAGTTGCTTCGTTTGCAAATATTTTCTCCCATTCTGAGGGTTGTCTTTTCATCTTGTTTATGGTTTCCTTTGCTGTGCAAAAGCTTTTAAGTTTCATTAAGTCCCATTTGTTTATTTTTGGTTTTATTTCCATTTCTCTAGGAGGTGGGTCAAAAAGGATTTGCTGCCTTAACACTCTTTTAAAATGAATTTCAGTAACATTTTTCCTTTCAGCAGTCTGTTATTTGGATATAGGTGCAAGGATCAAAATCTTCCATTTTGCAAGTCCTAGAGAAAATCGTGCATGAGATATCATTAATTACTACTTATTTCTGGTAATAAAACTGAAAAGAAGGCTGATTATATTAAGATCTTTCTGCTGTGAGGTTTTGGTTGGGAAGAGAAGGCAGAAATCCATCTCTGATACTATTTCTCAGAAAGGTTGTTTATTAGGTTTACTCTTTCTATAATGTTCTCAATGAACTGACTTGAAAGTCACCAAGTGGAAATGGATTATGTGTCTCAGAGAAGATACCGTTGTGGCCAGTGTTAATAGTCAGGACGTTGCCGGATCGCCAAGGAGGGTGGGGTGAGTTACACCAGAGGCGTCTGTAGAGGGACAGAGTTGCAGATTAGAGCCTCCTTCAGGGCTGGTGGTTCATAGCAGTGGTATGCCAGATGCCCCCTCACATTGGGGTGGAGCCCAATGTTACCTGCAAGATTTAATAAAAAGGGGAGTCCTATTGAAGGATACACTGTGTGGTTTTAATTTGTGTGGGAAGCAAACATGTGAAATCTGGAGCTCTGGAAGGGGCCACGAGGAGTAGAATTTCAGGGTGAATTTAGCTCCAGGAAAAGCAGGGAACTGAGGGGTTTTGGAAGCACGGTCCTGCCAGGTGAAATTTGGTCCTAGGGCCAAGATACCTCAGCTTTCCCCTGACATGTCCTCTCTCGAGCGGTCAGTAGCACGTGTGCATCTCAGGTTGGAATGTCGGTGGTGGAGGGTTACGTATCCGTGTACCGTGTGGGGAGGGCAAGGGCTGGCGCTGACACTTTGGTGTCAGGAGCAGTTTGCTGCAGTTGGTCCCCACCATCCTCACAGGCGATCTGGAGTGCAGCCCTCCCCTCTCCTTCCCCGCCATGCCTCTCCTCCACTCTTTCTGCTTTTTAAACATCCTTTGTGGGTCCCCCACGCAAACCACGATGGTACTGACTGATACCAGAAATTCATAAAACGTTTTTTTTAGTTCTTGTGCAAGGAGTTGTTTTATTTTTGAAAGCTAAAGGAGAAAAAGATCTTCAGTTTTTTGATTAGTCGAATTGGTTTGCTTATTTCTTTAACTCCGAAGAGTTGGGTGAACTATAATGCATTGCCCATGTAACCTGCAAAAGGGTGAAAATATTATTTAATTATACCAGGATTTACTAGGCCAATAGGGCAATTAAATGTCAGATTTCTATTTATTTATTTTGTGGCCTTTAACTCTCACACCACCTTGTGATATTCTTACAGTTTACTTGTGTAGAAACCAGGACTTGTTGCAGAAATAGTAAGAGCCGTGTCCAAGCTCAAGAGCTCCTTGACTCCAGGGTACAGTATGCGCTTAACCTTCCCTGCAAAGAAGTCTGGTCCATGAACTCAAAGATTCTCCAGGTTGACCTTCCAGGATTCCATACTGGATGATCACCGTCAAGATAACACAGTCCCTTCCTATTTTAGAAGAACTGTAATTTTAAGAAAGTAAAATTTTGTTAAATACTTGGTTGAATGATCTCAGAGCAAGCTTAGAGAATTTCTTACGCCTATTCTGGAAGGAGGTCTTTTCCCTGAATCCTCCAAGAATAGAAAGCACATAGGGTGGGACTTACTGCTTTGGTTGACAAGTGGTCACATTCTGTGTATGATTTGTTGGGTTGCCAAGAACCTCCTGCCACTTCCAAAATAATTCCATCCCCATGCTGCCACATGATTAGCCATTCCCACCACTAGACATTCATCTCTCTGGGTTAAAAATTGTCTCTAGAACTCCCTTGATAATCTACAGGTGGTAGCAGACTGCCTGAAATGACACATTCAAGCTTTAGCCTGAATGATTTGATGGTATTAGCAAAACTTTGAAATAATAGGAAAAAGACAGATACATGATAATGTATTTAATTTAAAAGTATTTAACAGTGTCTAGTATCTAGGAAAAAACAGCCAAACACTGTTAAATGAGTGAAAACAAGGGATAGAATTTTGGAAAGGTGGGGAAGCAGAAGCAAGGTGTAGGTGGGGTGGTGACCCTGCTGGGAACAGGTCATCAGAAAGGGGTGGGTAGGGAAAAGGGGAGAGTGGGACAGATTCAATCAGTCACAGGGGCCAAATTCAACTGGTACCCTCTCTCTGTTATCAGATCAGAAATCAGGCAGCAATATGTTCATGACCTGATTCTTACAGGCATTCTTCCATGATCTTGGAACACAGTTTTACTTTCTTTGTTTAAACTTACACATTTCAGACACGATGATCACAAGCTTAAGGAAACTAAAGAAAGAAATAGATGAGATACTAAAACAAAGGAATAAAAATTCTGAACTTCTTCCGTTGTGAAATATGGAAGCCATAAGCCTACAAACCCCAGTTCTGGTGAAATCAACTACAATGGGTTATTCAGACAGTGTGAAATTTATGGGCACCTCACTCAGAGGATTATTTAGCTTCCTGTACTTCCCGTTTCCAAATACTGTTTTTAAATTGAAAAACGGTAGAAAGAATAAATTATGTGATAATGAAAACGTCCTTCCTATTTTACTTATGATCAAGAACTACTGTTTGCATCTGTGTCACAGAGCTACTAGAGCAATAGACCAAATATTGGCAGACTTAAGGCTCATGCACCTGAAAAGACCCAGAGCAAATATGAAGAAACCGTTAAGAGGAAGCTTTAGGAAGAACAAGAGATACAGACTTGTGAACCTGGATCTTTGCAAAACGTGCCCCTACAGGGCTGAGCACGTAGTAGTTAATGAACATGACTGAGATCGGTAGATGCAACGAGGTTCTCCTGTGCATGATGCAGTCTCTGGTCCAATCTGGACCCATCAGGGGCTAAAGGAGACCCCACTGTCCCGGGAGCTGTGCGCCCAGCTAGAGGGCTAGAGTCTTAGGTGGGCTTCGGGGTGGGGGGTGGGGTGTGTGTGGCGGTGGTGGTCCACAGCCTCCTTCTCCCATTCCCCTCTCACGTACAAACTTTTCACCGGAAATGCTGTGTATTTAAAGACTTTCCAGAAAATGAGCTTCAGTGGTGGGAGGAGGAGTGAGTAAGGTTAACGCTGAATCACTGATTCAGGATGTTCATCAGAAGGGCCCCAAACCCTGGAGATTTATCTTCATTTCACAAGCCTCAGTCGGCTGCCGCTGTAGGGAGCAAGTGTAGGGTCAGGAGAGCCGGGAAGCGGAAGCCTGGCTCCCTGCCTGTTGGAAACAGGCAAGACAGTTGGACAGTCACCCCAGGCAACACAGGGCCAAGGCAAAATTACATATGTGTGGGTCTTGGTCTTTCCAACGTCCCCATATTTAGAATAAAAATGTATACCGCTATATTGTTTGTTCCCAAAGTGGAAGGGCCACAAAAGTAAGCTGGCAATTCAAGATCAGTTTGGTGGTCAACTGGGTTCTTAAAAGGGGGTGGATTCCAAATTTGGACCAGATTACAAATGTCGCCCCTACCTTTGGAAAGGCAAGGCCAAGGGGTGCGGCGTGGTGTGCACGGGGTGTAGGGCCCTTTCCTTCTCCTCGGGAACTGGAGTTTGTCCTCTCCCCGAGGTTCAGCGAGTGGTTACTGCAATGAATACACTCTGGTACCTAATCAAACCCAGATGCATGCATCGTACCAGGCGTCGGGGTTTATAAATCCGTGATTGGAGTTGGAGCCTTTCAGGAACCACCACACGAAAAGAACAAGGAAGGAAAACCGATCTAGCTCTGCAGGCCTACTTTTCATTTTAATGAGTGGCTCTGAGAGCCGAGCAGGCTGCTAAACCATTTATTTTTCAAATAGTACCAGGAACTGGCTAGAAATACATTCAGAAGGAAAACACAGTAATTAATTTGTCACTGAAACCTGAGGGGTCCGGCTCCACTTATAGGTGATAATGAATGTTTTGCATGTAATTAGCAAGAATAATTAGCACATTCCTGGTAACAAATAGACAGACTGGTACCCTGCAAACAAAATTAATTGTTGTGCTAACAGGCAATTGTGTCGCTTTATTGTCTGACAATGGCCCTTATTTGCACCAATACCTACTTTAGACCTCTGTGGCTTTGTGCAGATAGGAAGGGGAATCTATAAAATTGTACCTCTTCCATCAGCTTCTCAGAAATTTCGGGACCACCAGGGGACTTGTTTGTCAAAACTTGTTAAACAATTTGTAATCTTTGACATGTGTTTCACTGCATTAACGGATGAACCGTTCACATCTACTGACTGGTTAAGCCGGGAAAGCTACTCTAATCAATCAAATGTTGACATTTTAAACTCTGGGAACTTTTTTTTGTTTTTTTTTTTAACTTTCCCTGGAAAAGGAATATACAAAAATATCGAAGGAGAAGTGAGAGTGGGGAGAAAACTTCAAGTCTTCCTGAGATGATCTCTACCATCTGGAGGGCGGGGTCTGCCGGTGGAAACCTGCTCCTGTCTGTGGGGAAGGGCTCTGTGAAAGGCGGGATACAGGATGCATTTTACAGTCCTTTAAACCATTTTAAACAACATGGGAAATTTATACACACAGTAGGCTTCTTCCTCCCGCACTTTGAAACATGTTTTTTTAAACTTCTAAAGCTTGCGGTTCGGGAACATAATTTTAACGGCCATGAACATTCTAGTGACTCTTAGGTTGCTCGCAGCAGCTGAGACACACTTTAAAGAGGGCCCTCCAACAGAACTGCGTCCCGTGGGTGCTCAGAAAGCCATCACAGGAACAGAGAGGAAACTCAGTGTGGGAAATTCTGGCCTCGCTCTTGGGTGGGAGGAGGGCATGTGAGTCTCACTTGGATCTGACTTCTCCTTCTGGAAACTGTCTGCTTCCCGTTCCTGTGACTCTGTTTCCCCAGGGCTCCCCTCCCATTGCCTTCAGCCCTTTGCAGCTTCTGCCCTCCTGCCAGACACCTGCCAGCTCTGCCCCACTCCCAGGCCCTAGGCTACCACCTTTAGGGCACAAAGGTCATTGTGTTATAACTCGATTTCCATTTTGGTCTCCCTGTCCAACTCTTTGTTGGCTACTTGGATCCAGATGCATCGCTTTCCTCCCAACACCAACACATTTGTCTGGAGCGCACTTGATTCTCCTCCTTAACGTTTCCGTTCACGAATCTACCATCTTTGTTTCCTTCAATTCCAACCGGTTTCTAAGCCAGATCCAGTCTCTTCTGGATAATGTCTCTTTGTTCTTCTTCATCCCATCTGCCACGGCCCTGCTTATGCCCTCTTTGGGACAATTCTACAAGCCTCCTCAGTGACTTTTCTATCCTCAGGAATTCTATTCCCTGTTGCTTCCTTTGTTCACACTAACTTCCTAATGAGCTACTTTGTATCATGCCTTTTCCTGGCTCAAAAACGTGGGCCCCCTTAAAGTTCAAAACCTGAAGTCCTTACCTGATGTTCAGAATTCCCCACAGTTTAATCCTAGTGGTTCCTGGGCATAAATGTGCTCCAGTCACACACTGCTTTCAGACACATTGTGCACATTCTCACTGCATGAAGCCTCCTGGTTAGCTGTGCCCTGCCTGCCTTCTTCTCTCTTCCAAATCTATCCATCGCCCAAAGCCTGGCCTACTTTCCCTTCCCTGAAGAAGCTTCCCTGACCTCTGGAAGCCCTAGTAAAATTCTTATCTATTCTCTTCACCACCTTGATCCGATCACTCAGTTAGGACTTGACAAACTTTGCCAAGGACTGTGTCATATTTTAAAGTTGTTGATAATTCAGTTTTGTATGAATCATGTTTAAAATTTTTAAAAAAATTTTTTATTTTTATTTACTCATTTTTGTTGAAGTATAGTTGATATACAATGTTGTGTTAGTTTCAGGTGTACAGCATAGTGATTCAGTCATATATATATTATATATATATATATATAATATATATATACACACACATATATAATTTTCCATTATAGGTTATTAGAAGATATTGAATATAGTTCCCTGTGCTACACAGTAGGTCCCTGTGGTTTACATTTCTATTTTATATATAGTAGTGTGTATCTATTAATCTCAAATTCCTAATTTATCCCTCCCCAGCCCACCTTTCCCCTTTGGTAACCATAAATTTGTGTTCTATGTCTGTGAGTGAGTCTGTTTTGTAATAAGTTCATTTGTATCAGTTTTTTAGATTCCACGTATAAGTGATATATTTGTCTTTCTCTGTCTGACTTACTTCACTTAGTATGATTATCTCTAATCATGTTTTACTTTGATTTCAAAGCTAACTTTATGATAAAAATTGTCCTTTAAGATAATTTTTCCCTTCTTTTGGGTTCTGTCTTGGCCTCTGGGTCTTGCTTCGTCTTTTGCTTTTCCAGATGTTGGGAGCTCTTGAGCAGGGATTTTAACTCCTGCAGGGGAAAGAACACTCATCCAAAGTTGTGTGTCCTCTGCTTCCATCAAGGCAGGGGTGGTTTGTTAGGGAATGAACAGAGGCTCTCTCATTGGCTGGAAGATTTCACGGGTCACGCCGCTGGAAAGTGGAAAAGTGGCTACAAGTAGGGGTTACAGGTTCTAGTACTTCCCTGCTGCTGACTGGCTGTGTGATTCTGAGAAAACTGCTTTGCTTCTCTGAGCCTTGTTTTCTCACCTGCAAAATCCATTCATTTTTCAAGCATTCACTGAGCTCCTACAGTAAGTAATATTGACTAGGGGATTCTCATATAATGGTGCTCATATAATGCATGGTTCATACCTATATTACAACTTATATCACATTGTCCTAAAATTAGATCTATTTTTATCTTTCTTCTCAGTTAGTAAAAGCCTTGATGGAAGAGGCCACATCCAATCATCCTTGTATTTCCAGCAAAGTGCCTGTGGACCAGGTTTTTTTTTTTTTTTTTTTTTTGAGTGAATGATCATGCAGAAAGGGTTAGGGCCAATCATTCCCAAGTGATTGAGTGTGGAGGTAAAAGGACAATTATCTTCCTTTGACTCTCCTTATAGGAACTGTTTCTTGAGCTCTTACGTTTGGGAGGTGAAGCAAAAATTTTGTGGAAATGTCCTGCTTTGGTAAATTGACCACCAACTTTATACAGAATAAGTTCCAGCTAATCTTCTGGCCCTTAGGCTTTTCTCTTATGTGAAAGCACCCTTGGGATTTTGCAGTTAGGTCTCATCTTGACCACGTCTTACATGGATGTCACATTTATCCTCAGGATTCCCATTAATCGAGTTGAAATGATCACATGCGTTTTTGGTGAAAATGGATCACAATGGGGTTTCTGTTCTTCAGCCGTCACTCAGGAGGAGGAAGAGTACTCCACAAGGGAGAAAGTGGCATAAGCCAGAAATTTAATAAGTGGAAAGAAATATTCACTCAAGGTCTACTTCATATTGTCGACAAAACCGGTTTCAGCTTCCAGCTGGGGTCTTTACCTTCCAGGCTGGAAGTGACTACTGGTTTCCTAACACAGCTGGATTTGGCATTTCCTGTCTCCTCACCATCCTGTTTGTAATCCTGATGAACTGAGAATGCGGCATTGACTAAATTCTTCAAGTCAATACAGACATTTTATTAGGCTAAAGCATTACTTTCAATTATTTGACTTTCAGTGTTCAGTAAGGATGAGGGACTCAAGAAAGCTTTCTTTCCCTTGGGAATAATTTCCAGCGGGGCTCCCACTGGCTGTTCAGGAAAAGAAAATAAATTTTTGGTTAGAGTTTTTTGGTATAAGCACTAAGAATTATAAGTATTTTGAATACATGTGATAACATACCAGCACTCAGCCTTTTCAGGGTCTTAGGTAAAATGCTAAGTTGAGAAATGCCTCCAGTGTGACTTATGATACCATTTCCGTGTGACCGAGCTTGGAGTATGGATTTTTTTCCTTCTTCCTTAACTAGCCTCTCTTGTTATTTCCCTGTTGTGTGCCAAGACACGAGGCAGGGAGTGTTGGTAGCCGTCTTGGGTGAGGGACTGTTTCGGGCTGCTCTGCGTTGCTGGGACAGTGGGGGGACTGTTTTCTAGCTTGGATTTTTGCACAAGAACAGCAGGAATCCTTTCCACATTCTCAGTAGAAATGGAAAAGTCCACGTTATGGGTAACAAGACACTATGGAATTCAGTCAGTGGAGAACAGTATATTCAGGGGTGTGTGAGTTCTGCCCTTCAGAGCTGAAACATCTTTCAGTCAGGAGTTTCTGGAAGTATGTGGATTAACCAGACCACCCTTAATCTGCATGCTATTTTGTTTTTTCACTTACGTTCAGACTTCGACTAAAAGAACACAGTGAATGAGTAGTAGAGGGAAATTAGGTGTAGAAGGTGAAGAAATCAGGAGGAGGATATCTTTACTCTTTGATGCATTTGAAATAAAGGATGCACATCTGTTCTGTTCTGGAAATTCGTGGAAGCAGGTTAGTGGTCCTTTACTTCTAAGAAGTTATAAATAGCAGCTGACTTGAATTTGAGTCAAAGAAGCTGCTGTTTTTTTGTTTTTTGTTTTAAATGGTATCTCGTGGTTTTTTTTATTATTATTATTTATTTATTTATTTATGGCTGTGTTGGGTCTTCGTTTCTGTGCGAGGGCTTTCTCTAGTTGCGGCAAGTGGGGGCCACTCTTCATCGCGGTGCGTGGGCCTCTCACTATCGCGGCCTCTCTTGTTGCGGAGCACAGGCTCCAGACGCGCAGGCTCAGTAGTTGTGGCTCACGGGCCTAGTTGCTCTGCGGCATGTGGGATCCTCCCAGACCAGGGCTCGAACCCGTGTGCCTTGCATTGGCAGGCAGATTCTCAACCACTGCGCCACCAGGGAAGCCCCCGAAGCTGCTGTTTTAATATTAGAATGCCTGTCCTACTAGAAAGTTCTTCATGGCAAAATTTTCGGTGAGTTTACTTTCAGTGAGAGTATTTTTAGTTGCTTGTACCTGATTCCTCTAGCATGTAGGAAATGCTCATTCTTCCCGTCTAAGTTCTGTATGAATGTAGTTTTCTAGTAAGTGAACTCCTAGTGTGATGGGGAAAACGTGCTCTTGGGTTATGGACGTAGTCAGGGGCCCCTCCCTTCCCCAGCCCAAACAGTGTCTTGAACTTAACTTACGAGTTTGACTTTCCCTGAACCAGAGCAATGAACTCATAGAATGATTCTAAGGTTGAGTAATTATGTCTCCAGGTGTTTGACATTTAAACCTTGACACTGAAACAGGAGTCTGGTGTCTCTGTATCCACTTATGATGAATGTCCTTGAAATATTCCACTTAAATACTCTGCCGTAGTCAGTCTGCACTTCAACTGTGGATGTCATTAGGAAATGGAAAAAAGGAGTCTTTCTTCA
The DNA here is from genome assembly GCF_965194825.1 of Balaenoptera physalus. Lineage (NCBI taxonomy): Eukaryota > Metazoa > Chordata > Mammalia > Artiodactyla > Balaenopteridae > Balaenoptera > Balaenoptera physalus. The sequence continues at coordinate 170,170,851 of NC_138883.1, forward strand.
TTAATGATTGGGAGGGCAGCCCGTCACTGGAAGCAGAGAGGTTTTCTCTTGAGCTGGCGTGCTCGGATTTTTCCCCTTTCCACTCCTCTCCCATATACACTGTCTCCAGTGGACACCGGTGAAACCCAGCAGTGGTGACTTTCCTTGTTGAAGCTGTCCAAAGGTTGATGGGTATTTAGGTACTGTCCCAATAAATCAGTTTCCAGGAGTAGACCTTTGTGAGGTTTCTTAATATCCCAAAGGGATAGGTCAAACCTCCTTGACTTTTGAATACAAATATTGTCACATTAATGGGCAATTTTATCAATTGCAGTAAATGACCTAAATAATTTTTGAACCAGGTTGAAATAAACGTCATAATAGTGACAAGGCTGATTCTAGACAGTGGCCCTTCCTTTCCTTCTGAAAGTCTCCAGGGAATGATCTGCTCTAACGGGTGAGCCTCACTGTTTACTTTGATACCTTTTCCAATAAACAGTAAAGTCCCTTTCTTATCGCTGTGTTAATCCTCCTCTGAGGAGAAACAGTTTGTTGTCTCAAGGACGACAACTATATCTTATATGTGTTTGGGCCCCGTCTGGGCCACCTCTGTCTTCACGCAGGTCAAGCACGAGGCTTGGTCTGAGGATGCTGGTTCAGTGTGACCTGACCGGCCAGTTACAAGAAGGGTGAAGACAAAACTGGAAGGAATAGCTGAAGCCGCACCAAAACCAATTTAGAAGAAAAATGTTAGTTTGGATGTTGGAGAAGTCTATAGCATCAGCACCAAGCCTTAAATTCACCAGACTCTTCAGCGTTTCCATTATCTCATGTCTGTGTACCCCTACGGGAGTCTCCTTGGTTTCCCAACTGAGTTTTGAGCTCACTGAGCAAACACTCAGCCTGCTTACATTATACTGATGCCAATGTGAACTTTAAATCCCTTTTCAAAGTCTTTTCTTTAGCTCTAATTTTACAGTCGTGTCCCAGGATGGTACCATGCCCATCAGCTACCAGCATCTGTTTGGCACTTGGCAGTCTGGACCCCCGTGGCTGTGCCCTAACCATCCCCCTCCCCCTTGACTGGCCCCTTTCAGAGCAACCCCAGGCGTGGAGCAGTAATAGTACCAGGTCGGCCATGAAGGTACATTTTCATTTGATCCTCACAGCAAGCCTGAGATAAATGGGGCAGAGATGAAGAAACCCGGACCCAGAGAGAGGGATGTGTGGCCGTGGCCTCTGAGGGGTGTGATGGGGCCAGAACCTCCAGTGCGGGGCTCCTTTCATGCCACTACTGATGAGAAGTTGTCATTAGTAGTTGAAAGAGTTTATTAAATGAGCATGCAGGATGTTCCTGGAAAGCCCCTGAGTCTAATTGCCTTTTAGTCACTCATCCCCACTGACTGTGTAGTGAAATCATCCTTGCTGACTGAGGACAACCATGGGTCACATTCTGGGAGAGTGTTTTCTGCGCGTGGACTTGTTTATTCTGGCAACAACCCAGGGAGGTGCCTGCAATCATCATCCGCATGTTACAGATGAGGAAACCGAGGCACAGAAGGGAGAAGTAACTGGCCCAAGTTTCCTCAGTCACAAAGTGGCAGGGTTAGGATGTGACCTGGGGTCTAGAACCTGTGTTCTTACGTCGGGAGTCCTCGTGCTTTCAGCCGGGGGTCCACGTGGCGTAGACTTCTGTCGCAAGTGCCTCCCTAAGGCTGTTCTTACCGGAAAACTAACACCCGCGGTTAAATCTTTCCCAGGGAATCCTGACCTGGCTGGGAGCTCCTGTCAGGGTGTGTCCCCCCTCCCTCCCACCTTTAGTGCGCAAATCCGTCCCCCGCCTTGAGGACGGTGCACAGAGGTCTGAGGAGAGGAACCCCCTGTCTCCCATGCCGTCCCCACCATACCTTCCTGCTCCCCCAGACCTGCCTTCTACACTTTGGTTAATCTTGAGTCACCTTTGGATCCCACCTGTGTCTTCCCATCCCCCTTGAGATGCGGAGTCCAAAACTGGACTAAATGCCTTTGATAGTCAGTCCACCTCAGCTAATTGGAGCCCTGGCCGGTCTTCCTCACTTGCCTGTCATTCCCCTCTTATCATGTCCGGGCGCCCCGCCTGCTTTCCAGAAGCCTCCATGCTCGCCATCAGGGGGTGAGCACTGTCATGGACAGGGCCTGCCTGTCATGTTAGCCTGGGCTTCTTGACGGATGTTTTTAACCTCAAAATAGGATGATTTACACTAAACTCTTGGACTTCATTCTGTTTTTGATGAGTCATTCCTCTTTGAATAACATTTTAAATATTTTGATAATATAAAACTTTTTACTGAAAGAAAGGCTTTTGACAAAAGATGCAATCCCAAATACACTTTATAAATTATGTCATTTACTGTAGAAGCCTAAATACAAAATGCCAAGACGGTACACTTTCTTGAGGTAGCTGATCTGTTGGAACACACACACACAGACACACACACACAGACAGGCAGACAGACAGACACACACATACATTGGAGAAAGTTTTCCCCAGTCCAGGCTAAATTATAGCAAAATCTATATGCAGCTTTGTTTTCTGCTCTGCTACCAAGGGAAGTGGTGAAAAGGCCAACTATTTTAGACTCATGACTGAGTTGGGAAAATACTAGAAAAGACAGGGAATTGCTATATATTGGCATAAAGACAAGCAGATAATTCAGAAAGCTGTTGTGGTCTGTTCTACAAGTGTTGGATTCCTTGTGCCAAAGATTTCCTATTCAAATTTAATAGTATTCAAGGGCTTACACAGAAATATGTTTTTTATTATATAGCTGTAATTTGACCATAAGTAGAATATAATAATGTAATAAAACATTTCACTGTCTGTTTAGAGAGAGAGAATTTTATAGTTATAAAATTATAATCATTGTATTCTCAAGGTACATAAATGAATTCATTACTCAGGACAGATTCAAGCGTGGAATACTATTTGAATAATGTGAGCCCTTAAGAATACACTTAATTATCCTTATAATAAATTTAACATAGGTCGGGCTTGTTTTCATGATTCAAAAATTGGGAAGAGTGCAAGGAATATAAATATAGAATTAAAATAAAGCTACATATAAGGACATTTGGTTGTTGTTAATTGCTATGTTCAAATAATTATTTTGCTAGTAGGTATGTTCGTGCATGTGTGGTGTGTGTATGTGTGTGGTATGTGTGTGCACGCACGCATGTGTATGTGGTGTGTATGTGTACCTGTGTATGGTATGTGTGTTTGTATTGTGTGACCATACATGTGTGTATATGTGTGCACGTGTATGGCATGTGGCTGGCGTGCACACATGTGACCATACATGTGTGTGCATGTATGGCATGTATACACATGCAGGCAGTCATATGATGTGCAAACACGTACATGCACGTGTCTGTAGGTGTGTATGGAATGTGTGGTGTGTGTGCATGCATGCCACGTGTGCACACATGTGAGACCTTGTGGTTTGTGTGTGCGTGCGTGCACTGTGTCAGTGTGTGAATGCATTGTGCACGTGCAAGCACAAGTGTGTGTGTGTGTGTAAGAGTGTGCGTGCATTGTGCTGCCAGAAACAATGTGAGTTTAGGCATCTGCTCTGTCAGTTGGCTCTGCCTTCCTGGATCTTGCAGTGTTTCGACACTGTCTGAAACAGAAGCTTTATTGCCTGAGGGCTACTAATTGAACAGACCACATTTTTCTCTCTGGATTTCTCATGACATTGCTGGTGACACACAACATTAAGAACCAAACTCTGAAAAAAAATGTTTAATGAGATGAATGCACATACAGCTGCTTTCAGATACAGATGTTTTCTCCTGGTAACTATTGACTTCCAACAAGACATCCTGGAGGGATTGGAGAGGCAGGAGGCAGTGGGATGCTGAGGGGCTTGGATTCCCCAGCTAGGCCGCCTGGGTCTCACCCAGGCCAGGTGCATCTCATCTGCCTAGTTTGGTCTCTTTGGCTTTGTTCAATTTTTCTGTTTTCTGTCCTTCTCACTGTTCACCTTCCCTAATTCCATTCACCCGTTCCTCAAATTCAAGGGTTTTTCACAGTATAAAACCTGCCATAGCTCCCTCCATTCCATGCTAATAATTTCTCTGTGTCCATCCTATGTGCCAGGCGTTGTCGTGAGCAGTTTTCATATTTTATCTCATATACTCCTACAATAACTCTATGAAGTAGGTAATGTTCCTATCTCAATTCTACTGCTTTAGAAAATAAACGCAGGGCTAAACATTTGCCCAGGATCACACAGATATTGAGCAGAAGATAGAGGTCAAACCATGTTAGGTCTGCTGCTACTGCACTGCACTGCCCCCATCCCCATTTTCTCTGTGTGCTTTTAGCATCTATATTAGTGATGCATATTCTAATTTTTAGTAATAGGCCATCTGATCTCTGGACCTTGCTTTCTTTGTTTCCTGTGACTAGATCCCATTTGTCCAAAGAGACCGTGATTGTCCCGTGTCTCTTAACTAGTGAATTTGTATCTATTCATCTTTGGATTTTTTTTTTCTACCGTTTTATTGGTACTTGCTTGTCTTGCTTTTATCATGCTTCACCCACCCCCTTCCTTCTTGCTGTCTTATATTCCCCACCCCCTACTCCGTTTCCTTTCATCTCCTACTGTGTGGAAGTTAAATTTTATTTCTCTTATTTATTGGTTTCCTTTGAAGTTACGTAAAGTAGATGTAAAATGTAAAGTATATCAGTAATTTTCCTCCTCCTCTGGAAAAATACGACGACTTATAACCCCTTACGTTCCCCTCTGCTATTGCTGCCCAGCCTTTGAGATTCACCCTCTATTTTTTAAACCTCACGAATTAGGCGTTACCACTGTTGTTTTTTATTATTTAGATTTTTTATGTTTCATTTCATACACGTTTACCAATTTCTTTGCTGGCCGTTTCTCTGCAAAGGTTTATTTATTTATTTATTTACTGGCTGCACTGGGTCATCGTTGTTGCGCGCGGGCTTCCTCTAGTTGCGGTGAGCGGGGGCTACTCTTCGTTGCGGTGTGTGGGCTTCTCATTGCGGTGGCTCCTCTTGTTGCGGAGCATGGGCTCTAGGCGTGCGGGCTTCAGTAGTTGTGGCACGTGGGCCCAGTACTTGTGGTGCATGGGCCTAGCTGCTCTGCGACTTGTGGGATCTTCCTGGATCAGGGATCGAACCCCTGTCCCCAGCACTGGTAGGCAGATTCTTAACCACTGCACCACCAGGGAGGTCCCTGACCATCCATTTCTTTTTATACCATAGATTTTTCTTTTTTCCTTTTTTTTCTTTTCTTTAACATTTATTGGAGTATAATTGCTTTGCATTGTTGTGTTAGTTGCAGCTGTATAACAAAGTGAATCAGCTATACATACACATATATCCCCATATCCCCTCCCTCTTGCGTCTCCCTCCCACCCTCCCTATCCCACCCCTCTAGGTGGTCACAAAGCACCGAGCTGATCTCCTGTGCTATGCGGCTGCTTCCCACTAGCTATCGATTTTACATTTGGTAGTGTATATATGTCCATGCCACTCTCTCACTTCGTCCCAGCTTACGCTTCCCCCTTCCTGCGTCCTCAAGTCCATTCTCTACGTCAGCGTCTTTATTCCTGTCCTGCCCCTAGGTTCTTCAGAACCTTTTTTTTTTTTTTTTTTAGTTCCATATATATGTGTTAGCATACGGTATTTGTTCTTCTCTTTCTGACTTAATTCACTCTTTATGACAGACTCTAGGTCCATCCACCTCACTACAAATAACTCAATTTCATTTTTTTTATGGCTAATATTCCATTGTATATACGTGCCACATCTTCTTTATCCATTCATCTGTCGATGGACACTTAGGTTGCTTCCATGTCCTGGCTATTGTAAATAGTGCTGCAATGAACATTGGGGTACATGACTCTTTTGAATTATGGTTTTCTCACAGTATATGCCCAGTAGTGGGATTGCTGAGTCATATAGTAGTTCTATTTTTAGTTTTTTAAGGAACCTCCATACTGTTCTCCATAGTGGCTGTATCAATTTACATTCCCACCAACAGTGCAAGAGGGTTCCCTTTTCTCCACACCCTCTCCAGCATTTATTGTTTGTAGATTTTTTGATGATGACCATTCTGACCAGTGTGAGGTGTTACCTCATTGCAGTTTTGATCTGCATTTCTCTAATGATTACTGATGTTGAGCATCCTTTCATGTGTTTGTTGGCGATCTATACATCTTCTTTGGAGAAATGACTATTTAGGTCTTCTGAACATCTTTGGATTGGGTTTTTTATTTTTTTGATATTGAGCTGCATGAGCTGCTTGTAAATTTTGGAGATTAATCCTTTTGTCAGTTGCTCTGTTTGCAAATATTTCTTCCCATTCTGAGGGTTGTCTTTTCGTCTTGTCTATGGTTTCCTTTGCTGTGCAAAACTTTTAAGTTTCATAGGTCCTATTTGCTTATTTTTGTTTTTATTTCCATTTCTCTACGAGGTGGGTCAAAACGGATCTTGCTGTGATTTATGTCATAGAGTGTTCTGCCTGTTTTCCTCTAAGAATCTGATAGTGTCTGGCCTTACATTTAGGTCTTTAATCCATTTTGAGTTTATTTTTGTGTATGGTGTTAGGGAGTGTTCTAATTTCATTCTTTTACATGTAGCTGTCCAGTTTTCCCAGTACCACTTATTGAAGTGGCTGTCTTTTCTCCATTGTATATTCTTGCCTCCTTTATCAAAGATAAGGTGACCATATGTGTGTGGGTTTATCTCTGGTCTTTCTATCCTGTTCCATTGATCTATATTTCTGTTTTGTGCCAATACCATACTGTCTTGATTACTATAGCTTTGTAGTATAGTCTGAAGTCTGGAGGCCTGATTCCTCCAGCTCTATTTTTCTTTCTCAAGGTTGCTTTGGTTATTCGGGGTCTTTTGTGTTTCCAAACAAATTGTGCAATTTTTTGTTCTAATTCTGTGAAAAATGCCATTGGTAGTTTGATAAGAATTGCACTGAATCTGTAGATTGCTTTGGGTAGTATAGTCATTTTCACAATGTTGATTCTTCCAATCCAAGAACATGGTATATCTCTCCATCTCTTTGTATCATCATTAATTTCTTTCATCAGTGTCTTATAGTTTTCTGCCTATAGGTCTTTTGTCTCCTTAGGTAGGTTTATTCCTAGGTATTTTATTCTTTTTGTTGCAATGGTAAATGAGAGTGTTTCTTTTATTTCTCTTTCAGACTTTTCATCATTAGTGTGTAGAAATGTAAGAGATTTCTGTGCACTAATTTTGTATCCTGCTACTTTACCAAAATCATTGATTAGCTCTAGTAGTTTTCTGGTGGCATCTTTAGGATTATCTATGTATAGTATCATGTCATCTGCAAAGAGTGACAGTTTTACTTCTTCTTTTCCAATTTGGATTCCTTTTATTTCTTTTTTTGTCTCTGATTGCTTTGCCTAAAACTTCCAAAACTATGTTGAATAATAGTGGTGAGAGTGGGCAACTTTGTCTTGTTTCTGATCTTAGTGGAAATGGTTTCAGTTTTTCACCATTGAGAATGCTGTTGGTTGTGGGTTTGTCATATATGGCCTTTATTATGTTGAGGGAAGTTCCCTCTATGCCTGCTTTCTGGAGAGTTTTTATCATAAATGGGTGTCGAATTTTGTCGAAAGCTTTTTCTGCTTCTTTTGAGATTATCATATGATCTTGATCCTTCAGTTTGTTAATATGGTGTATCACATTGATTGATTTGCATATTTTGAAGAATCCTTGCATTCCTGGGATAAACCTCAGTTGATCAAGGTGTATGATCCTTTTAATGTGCTGCTGGATTCTCTTTGCTAATATTTTGTTGAGAAATTTTGCATCTATGTTCATCAGTGATATTGGCCTGTAGTCTTCTTTCTTTGTGACATCTTTGTCTGGTTTTGGTATCAGGGTGATGGTGGACTCATAGAATGAGTTTGGGAGTGTTCCTCCCTCTGTTATATTTTGGAAGAGTTTGAGAAGAATAGGTGTTAGCTCTTCTCTAAATGTTTGATAGAATTTGCCTGTGAAGCCAGCTGGTCCTGGACTTTTGTTTGTTGGAAGATTTTTAATCAAAGTCTCAATTTCAGTGCTTGTGATTGGTCTGTTTATATTTTCTGTTTCTTCCTGGTTCAGCCTCGGAAGGTTGTGCTTTTCTAAGAATTTGTCCATTTCTTCCAGGTTGTCCATTTTATTGTCATAGAGTTGCTTGTAGTAATCTCTCATGATCCTTTGTTTTTCTGCAGTGTCAGTTGTTACTTCTTCTTTTTCATTTCTAATTCTATTGATTTGAGCCTTCTCCCTTTTTTCTTGATGAGTTTGGCTAATGGCTTATCAATTTTGTTTATCTTCTCAAAGAACCAGCTTTTAGTTTTATTGATCTTTGCTATTGTTTCCTTCATTTCTTTTTCATTTATTTCTGATCTGATCTTTATGATTTCTTTCCTCCTGCTATTTTGTGGCTTTTTTGTTCTTCTTTCTCTAATTGCTTGAGGTGTAAGGTTAGGTTGTTTATTTGAGATGTTTCTTGTTTCTTGAGGTAGGACTGTATTGCTATAAACTCCCCTCTTACAACTGCTTTTGCTGCATCACATAGGTTTTGGGTCATCGTGTTTTCATTGTCATTTGTTTCTAGGTATTTTTTGATTTCCTCTTTGATTTCTTCAGTGATCTCTTGGTTATTAAGTAGTGTATTGTTTAACCTCCATGTCTTTGTATTTTTTACAGTTTTTTTTTCCTGTAATTGATATCTAGTCTCATAGCATTGTGGTCTCAAAAGATACTTGATATGATTTCAATTTTCTTAAATTTACCAAGGCTTGATTTGTGACCCAAGATATGATCTATCCTGGAGAATGTTCCATGAGCACCTGCGAAGAAAGTGTATTCTGTTGTTTTTGGATGGAATGTCCTATAAATATCAATTAAGTCCATCTTGTTTAATGTATCATTTAAAGCTTGTGTTTCCTTACTTATTTTCATTTTGGTTGATCTGTCCGTTGGTGAAAGTGGGGTGTTAAAGTCCCCTACTATTATTGTGTTACTGTCAATTTCCCCTTTTATGGCTGTTAGCATTTGCCTTATGTATTGAGGTGCTCCTATGTTGGGTGCATAAATATTTACAATTGTTATATCTTCCTCTTGGATTGATCCCTTGATCATTATGTAGTGTCCTTCTTTGTCTCTTTTAATAGTCTATTTTAAAGTCTATTTTGCCTGATATGAGAATTGCTACTCCAGCTTTCTTTTGATTTTCATTTGCATGGAATATCTTTTTCCATCCCCTCACTTTCAGTCTGTATGTGTCCCTAGGTCTGAAGTTGGTCTCTTTTAGACAGCATATATATGGGTCTTCTTTTTGTATCCATTCAGCTAGTCTATGTCTTTTGGTTGGAGCATTTAATCCATTTACATTTAAGTTAATTATCAATATGTATGTTCCTATTACCATTTTCTTAATTGTTTTGGGTTTGTTATTGTAGGTCTTTTCCTTCTCTTGTGTGTCCTGCCTAGAGAAGTTCCTTTAGCATCTGTTTTAAGGCTGGTTTGGTGGTGCTGAATTCTCTTAGCTTTTGCTTGTCTGTAAAGGTTTTAATTTCTCCATCAAATCTGAATGAGACCCTTGCTGGGTAGAGTAATTTTGGTTGTAGGTTTTTCCCTTTCATCACTCTCAATATGGCCTGCCACTCCGTTCTGGCTTGCAGAGTTTCTGCTGAAAGATTAGTTGTTAACCTTATGGGGACTCCCTTGTATGTTATTTGTTGCTTTTTCCTTGCTGCTTTTAATATTTTTTTTTGTATTTAATTTTTGATAGTTTGATTAATATGTGTCTTGGCGTGTTTCTCCTTGGATTTATCCTGTATGGGACTCTGCGCTTCCTGGACTTGATTGACTATTTTCTTTCCCATATTAGGGAATTTTTCAATTATAATCCCTTCAAATGTTTTCTCAGTTCCTTTCTTTTTCTCTTTTTCTTCTGGGACCCCTATAATTCGAATGTTGGTGCGTTTAATGTTGTCCCAGAGTTCTCTGAGACTGTCCTCAATTCTTTTCATTCTTTTTTCTTTGTTCTGCTCTGCAGTAGTTATTTCCACTATTTTATGTTCCAGGTCACTTATCCGTTCTTTTATTCTGCTGTTGATTCCTTCTAGAGAATTTTTAATTTCATTTATTGTGTTGGTCATCATTGTTTGTTTGCTCTTTAGTTCTTCTAGGTCCTTGTTAAATATTTCTTGTATTTTCTCCATTCTGTTTCCAAGATTTTGCATCATCTTTACTATCATTACTCTGAACTCCTTTTCAGGTAGACTGTCTATTTCCTCTTCATTTGTTTGGTCTGGTGGGTTTTTACTTTGCTCCTTCATCTGCTGCATATTTCTCTGTCTTCTCATTTTGCTTAACTTACTGTGTTTGGGGTCTTCTTTTCACAGGCTGAATGTTCATAGTTCCTGTTGTTTTTGGTGTCTGCCCCCAGTCGGTAAATTTGCTTCAGTGGGTTGTGTAGGCTTCCTGGTGGAGGGGACTGCTGCCTGTGTTCTGGTGGATGAGGCTGAATCTTGTCTTTCTGGTGGGTAGGACCATGTCCGGTGGTGTGTTTTGGGCTGTCTGTGAACTTAGTATGATTTTAGGCAGCCTCTCTGCTAATGGGTGGGGTTGTGTTTCTGTCTTGCTAGTTGTTTGGCATGGGGTGTCCAGCACTGGAACTTGCTGCTCGTTGAGTGGAGCTGGGTCTTTGCATTGAGATGGAGATCTCTGGATGAACTCTCGTCAATTGATATTATGTGGGGTCATGAGGTCTCTGGTAGTCCAATGTCCTGATCTCGACTCTCCCACCTCAGAGGCTCAGGTCTGACACCCGGCCGGAGCACCAAGACCCTGTCAGCCACACGGCTTTTGGGAAGTCTGAGGTCTTCTGCCAGCGTTCAGTAGGTGTTCTGTAGGAGTTGTTCCACATGTAGATGTATTTTTGATGTATTTGTGGGGAGGAAGGTGATCTCCATGTCTTACTCCTCACCATCTTGAAGGTCCTTATGCCATAGATTTTTCTTCTGGAATTGTTTCCTTTCTTCTGAAAGTTCTTCCATTAGATGTTTTCCAGATTTTTTGAAATCTGAAAATGTTTTGATGATTATTTTGTTCTTGCTAGAAAGTTTTGCTTGATACACTGTTCTACACTGACAGAAAATGTCTCACCATTTTGAAGATATTCCACTCTTGTTTATCTCCCACTGTTGCTGCTGGGAAGTCTGCTGTCTGTCTCACTGTCCTTTTGTTCATGATCTAGGTTTTCTCTTAGGATGCTAATATCTTTTCTCTTCTCTCTCTCTTCTTAAAATTGTTCTTAAATTTGACTATGTTTTGAAGAATTAATGTTTTTGTTTTGTTGACTTGTTTAGTATACTTTATGTTTACTTTCTTTGTCATTTCATGGTTTTGATTGATTCTGGAAAATTTGTGCTATTATCTCCTATGTATTTCCTGTACTCTACACCCTTACTCTCTTTTGCTAAGACTCCAATTAAATGCACTTTCGAGTTTCTCATTTTTTCCTCCACATCTCACGACCTCTCACATTTCCCCCTCTTTTTCTCCTCTGTAACATCTCTCAGTAATTCTTCAGTTTTATATTCCAGCCTTGCTGAGGCATGTATTTAGTTTTCCAGGGTATTTTTTCAGTTCTATTTTCTTATTATCACACTTGTGATTTTCCTCTTACAGTTTAACCTCTAAGCTTCACTGGCATGTATGTATGTGTGAGGCTGGGAATGTTGAAATAAATGCAGCTGTTCTGACTTCAATAATCAGGCATGTGAATACTGGCCCAGATTTTCATCCTATGTAACTTCATGGGAACTCTCCCAAGACATGATTCAGATGACTGACCTTAAACAACCACCTCCCTGTTCATCCATCAATCATTCACAGATCCATCTGTTTCTGAGTAGGTTTCTGCAATTGCATTGGAATACCTAGAATCTACAGTCTCAGGGGAAATGTGTTGCAAGCCTCATCAGTGGTAATTTTCTTTAAGGAAATGTTAGCACAGAAAACAAGCCTTTCATAGTAAATTGTAAGTACAATTTCCATCATCTGCACTGCCTTCAACAGAACCAGGGACCACGAGGGTGACAACTGCACACAGTGGAGCTGGTATTCACCCAAAAAGGAAAATTTTTCTTGAGATGAAAGAAAAAGCTCTGTATTTTCCATCTGCTCATGCGTTGACTATAAATGTGCTGTTGTAACTTGTGCTTTGCTGAGTTTACTGTGCTTGCCTCAGTTTGCTGAGTTGCCAGTTTCCTTCAGTTGAGTCCATGTATCTTCATTCAGAAGATGCCTTTGGATGGAGATAGTTAGAAATGTTTCATAATGTGGGAAGCTTATATTCAGGAGTGTGTGTGTGTGATGTGTGTGAGTGTGTGGTGTATATATGTGTTGGGTATTTAGGGACAGTGAAGGACACAGGAAGAAAGAATGAAAAAAATGTGGCTGTTGCTGTCTTCATCTTCACTTTCATAATTATGCGACTTCTAAGTAGGATCTCATTTTGAAAACAAAATACAGCCACAATCCCAATCACAGCACCAACAACCTCTCTCAGGAGCACAAGAATCCACCATTTCTACAGGTACTGCTCTTTCCTCTTCCTCTATCATCTCCTTAACTGTGGGACACCCTGAAGCCTTTTGTATTAGTTTCCAGCACCTCCCTCTATAGTTCACTTCCTCAGGGAGATCATTCACTTTCATGGTTTTCAATAACACCTTTAAGCTATTGATTTTCAAATATGCATGAACCCAGATGCTACACTGCGTATGACTTACTGGCCATCTTCATCTGGATGTCTTTAGCCACTGCAAGTCTCACAAGTACAAAAGCAAAATTATTTGTCTTCCTCTTCAAATTAATTTCCCTCCTTAACTTCTTCACTCTTGGTAGAAATTTTGCAGTCATTTAAGACTTATCTTACCTCCTGTGCCTCAGCCAGGACTGATTAATCTGTTAGATACAGTAAGTACAATGCCTAGGGCCTATGATAGTCTTAGGGGCCCATGAAAATGTTTTAATTTCTTTTAAAATATGAAGAAAAAAATTTAGGTAAATAAATAATATTTATTTCTAATAAATAATACTTACATACTCATCTTTATAACAGTGAAGTCTTTATATTCACATAATGTATATATTTTATATAATGTATTATATATAATACATATTTCATGGAAGAAGAGGCCCATGAAGTCAAAGGTGCCTAGCACTCAGTGACGAATCAGTCTTTGAGTCTTATTGATTCTTTCATTATATTTATCCCTTTCCTCTTCATTTCTCTTCATTGTGATCGGTTTAATTTGGTCCCTCATTGCCTCACTTCTGAGTAATATCTGTGTACTATTGGAACCCTAGGATAATGGCTCAGACAGAGAGGAAGTCCTCTTTAACAGTTGAAACCCACAGAAGTAAGCAAGAGTAGAAAGAACACTGGTCTTGAAATCCAGGAAGCTAGTAGTGGTGGTCTTGATAAATCTGAGTCTTGATTTCCTTGTAAATTTTCTTGTGAATTGGTTGAATAGTCACCCTACCTTCCTTACACTGTGGCTGACCAGAAGAAAGGACGGAACTGAAGTCATTGTGTCAACTTGTACGTGCCATCCTGGGGCTTCCTTTGTGTGGCTTCAGGACTGACTTCAAGCCCTCCTCCCCTTCTTGCACCCCGTTCCCTGCAGACCCCCATGTGCTCATCTCTCTGGCCTGGGTCACCCTTCTGTCCACATCTCTGCTCCTGGCACCCCCATCGCAGAGCTGCTCTTCACAGCCGCGTCTCATTCTGAAATGCATTGCTAATTCTGTGTTTTTGCAACCAGTTTCATACTCCTCAAGGACATATTTTCTTCTCTTTGTTTATCCCACGGAGCCTGGAGCAGCATCTTGCATCTGTTTTATGTAATTACTTGATTCCCATGCCTCTGTCTGTGCTATTCCTCCAGCCGCAGTTTCTTCGCCTTCCCGACTGCCTCTCTGCAGCCTACTTATCTTTCTGAGTCTCACTCAAGGCCTGAATTCTTCATAAAGCATTTCCACGACGGCACCCCTGGGACTTCTTTCTCCGCTGAACTTCGGTTGCACTTCCTGAATAGTTTAGCACCTGGTTGCACAGCTAGAGCCTTTCTAGAAGTGAAAGAAGAGAATGTGCTTAGGTAAAAGCATTGTCCACCTTGTAAAGAGATTAAAAAACATTTTGGATTGGCATATTGAGCCCAGTGTATATTTTTCATGATTAGAAATGACCAATGGAAGATTATCTTTATTAAGCAATGCAACATAAAGAGGAGCTAGGTGACCCCCATGCAGGTTAAAACAGTATTTTTTGTTGTGTGGAGAGTATAGCAGCTTAGCATTTAAATTAAAATGTAGGCATCTGAGCTCCCAATCTGGCCTTCGGAAAGCTGACTACAACAACATTCTGTGTAATCCCTGTGTGGTAACCTAACTCTGCTCCAGGAACTAGGAGCTGGCCTGACACCTCCTTTCCTGCCTAATTGCTATGATTAATTTTTGCACTTGTAACACAATCCTTGGTTCTGTACTATAACAGGGATCCAAAGGTCTCAAAGCGGTTCAATTCCTGAATAACTAAAGAAATTCATGAGTGACCTGAAGGCACGGGAACAGCCTTTATGAAGAGCAACGGGCTGTTTGGGTTGAACGTGAGATGTTTCTGGATTCCTGATGGTATAGGTATGGTGTGTGAATTCTTTCTGTGGTACGAGGGAAATATCTAATGACAGCAAATTGCTTATTTTGGACCGTTTGGAACCTGGTTTTAACATTGGGGGAAAAACACACCACCTCTGCTCAGCAAAGAGCCAGACAAGGCATTTCATTACGTCTGGTCCCAGGGGGGCGAGAGCCGTGGGCCCCCAGGCCTGAGGAGCAGCGATGGCGAAGCTGCACAGAGCGGGTTCCCCCAGGCACATGTCAGCACCGGGACTGGAAGCTACAAACGAGGGGGAGGGAGCGCCTGGGGGAGGAGATACGGGAAGGGGTTGCCATTGAACACATAGTGCCTGAGGCAACTGTAGATGGCAGTTTGGGGACGTTTGGACATTTTAAGTAGCAGAGCAGGACATTTGGGTAAATGGGCAGCGTGGAGACATAGATCTAACCCCGCCCCCACCTGATAAATACTCTTATCTTTTTTTGTTTTTTGTTTTTTTGGCCAAGCTTCGTGGCATGCGGGATCTTAGTTCCGTGACCAAGGATCGAACCTGGGCCCCCTGAAGTGGGAGCGCAGAGTCTTAACCACTGGACCGCCAGGGAAGTCCCAGTACTCTTTAAAGCCAGCTCTCCTCTCTCTCCCCTCCTCTCCAACTCTCTGCTCTGCCTCTCAATCTATCTGATATACACACATACCAGAAACCCAGAGAAATTTCTGCTAAATATCTGCTAATGGACTTAGAATGAAGGAAAAAAAAAAAAAAACCCAGATGACAAAATAATGGCCTTACTCCTGGGAGAACTATGGCATGGCTGTAAGCCAGAGTTGTGCCCACCGACACTGAAGGCTAAAGCCTGCTGCTTTAAGGTGAAAGCATCCTTACTGGGCGCAGGTGGTAAGTGGAGAGGGGTTCACGGGACTTCTTAGGCTCCTCCTGGCCTTTATGAACCAGTAGCCTTAGGATCCCAACAGTTTTTTTGGCCCCTTCGCTTGGTCCTGACAAGGCTGCTGCGTGAGATGGAGACCTGGGCGTGGGGAAGCCTTCTTTGGGGATCCAGCTATTTCAGGAGATGAGCTTTCCTGCATTGGTTACGCTGCACTGTGCTCTACAAGGAGGCCAGGATTAAAGGCAGAGTATCCACCTTCATACCACAGCAGAAGACAAGCAAGAAAACCCCAAACCTCCTCCCCAACCTCACCCCCAATAAAACCAGTTTATTCTGACTCAATTTCCTTTTTCTTTTCTTTTACTTTGAACCAGAGGTTGCTTTGTGAATTTGGAACACTGCCAAGCTTAACTTCTTCCTCTTCTTTTTTTTTTTTTTAATACGGCAGACTGTGTACACACTTTATTTATTTATGTATTTATTTGGCTGCACCGCGCGGCATGCAGGATCTTAGTTCCCTGAACAGGGATCGAACCTGCGCCCCCTGCATTGGAAGCACAGAGTCTTAACCGATGGACCGCCAGGGAAGTCCCTGCCAAGCTTGACTTCTATTTGGCAATACTCAATAACTGGGAAGCAGAGATGTCCCTAAGAACAAAAGGAACATGGGAAAAGCATGTAGCTACACTTTTTTGATTAATTTTTGAAGCGGTTGCATTTTTCTGCTAAAGAATTATTACAAGAAATGAGGAATTCCATGAACTCAGTGAATAGATTGCTAAGTGAAGACAATCAAATCAGTGTCACAGAAAGCAAACTTGAAGAATTATTAGAAAACACAAAGGAAAAAGATAAAGGAATGAAAATATAGGAGAGAAAACAATAATTATGGAAGGCATATATCAGAGATGCCGTCAATGGAAGATGCTAATAGACCAAATTTAATATAACTAATAAGAAAACACCAGATAAATTAGGAGTTCGGGATTAACAGTACTATATATAAAATAGAGAAACAACAAGGACCTCCTGTATAGTACAGCGAATTATATTCAATATCTTGTAATAACCTATAATGGAAAAGCATATGAAATATAAAGAATATGAAATATATATATAACGGAATCACTTTGCTGTACACCTGAAACTAACACAACATTGTAAATTAACTATACTTCAATTAACAAATGTATTAAAAAAGAAAACACTGAAGAAAGTTTTCTTGATCTAAAGGAAGACATCAATGAAAATGTTTAAAATGATCAAGGTAAAATTAATGCAGACCTGATATCACTTATATGTGGAATCTAAAATATGACTCAAATGAACCTATCTATGAAACAGAAACAGAATCACGGATGTAGAGAACAGACTGGTGGTTGCCAAGGGGGAGGGGGTTGGGGGAGGGAAGGAGTGGGAGGTTGGGATTAGCAGATGCAAACTAGTACATATAGGATGGAAAAACAATAAGGTCCTACTGTATAGCACAGAGAACTAGATTCAGTATCCTATGATAAATCATAATGGAAAAGAATATACAAAAAATGTAAAATTTATGCAGACCCACTCCTACAGGTCATCCTGAAAATGTTAAACACTGAAGACAAAGAAAAAAATCCTATAAGTGTTTAGGAAGGAAAGCCATGAGGCCATGAGGATATTCACAGATATGCCTTTAAAACAGTAAATGCCAGAGAGAGCTTGGCACTTTAGAGAGCACTTCGAAGGGAAATGTGCGGACCCAGTGGGGCAGAACCTGATAATTGTACCCCTGCATTCACTCTCCCTTTCTACCTTTAGGAAACAGAAACCCTCAGCTTTGGCAGGACCCCTGGCCCCCCAGCTAGACAGTAAGCTTCACAGGCTTGCTCCTACTTGGGCGTTGCCAGGTGACAGTGCAGGCCAGTGGAATGGGATCCGACTTGATGTGTCAAGTCATCTTCTTCAAGATGAGGCTGCTTGGTGGGGCTTTCTCGTTCCTGCCCTCAGAGTGGAAGGTCAGCCTGGACCATCAGGAGGGGGGCGGTTCCTGAGGAGGTGGTGGGCTGGGCACTCATGGGGCTTGGGTGTCTCAGTGACCGTGGGCCATGAAGCTTCCTAACAAGTCCTGATTTCTTTCTTTGGACTGTTACATGTAAGAGAAATCGACTTCTACCTTGTGTGAACAATTTAAAAAATTACTATCTGCACTCACTTCCCAGGAGAACTCATTCAGTCTCATGACTTTAAATCCCATGTATATGCTGATGAAGAGGAGGAGAGAGGTTTGGTCTGCATTTGAGCAGTTCCTGGGAAAGCCAAGGCGGGCTTCCCATCACACTGATTGGTCTCAAAGGCTGGATGAACGACATCATAGAGGTCAAGGGTTCTTAACGTTGGCACCACTGAGATTTGGGACCAGCTCTTTCTCTGTCGTGGGGGCATCCTGGACAGTGCAGGCTGCTTGCCAACATCCTTGGCCTCTCTCTACCCAGCAGATGCCAGTAGCAACACCCCGCCTCCCTCCCCCAGGTTGTGACAATCAGAAGTGTTTCTAGACATTGTCTAATGTCTCCTGGGGTATGCAGTTACCCTGGTTGAGAACCACTGGTAGAGACAATGAAAGAAGAAGGCTAGAAATAATCCCCATGGAGAAGGAAGAAAGCATGGGTGTGAGAACTCAAGAAATTGGGTCGATTTACCAATTAAATATGAAGAACATTAAATCTAGAGAAACAGGAGGATCCTGAGGCAGGGTTGTTAATCTTCTGACTGCAAAGAAATATCTTGTCTATAGTTGGTACCAAAGCATTCTTTAAGGAGAAATAGAAGGTCTTGAAGGGCCAAGATGACTGCTTATTTTGTATACAATTTCTGTATTTGTGAAGGGAGGGAAAGAGCTACGTGGTTGGCGAGAGAAGTCACAATGCTAGATGTTCATTTGCTTGATTGCTGGCCCTCTTAATAATACTCTTTTTCCACTTAATATTGCCAAGTGAAACTGAGTATTCCTTATGGACTCGTAATACCTAAGCCCGGGTCTCTTTTCAGCTCAGGTGATATTTCTCTAGGGCCAATAGATATGGTCAGTCAGATCAGCTATTAATGCATCAATCACAAAATGGTCGTTTTAGGTCAACTGTGCAGGCTTCGATGGGTCACTTACTGTCATAATAACTGAACAAATTAAATTGAGGATTAAAGTTTAATTATACGGAGTCACTAAGATTCAAGGTTTCCCCCCTTTTGCTTTCCTTTCCTATCTCTCTTGTTCTCAGCCTCTGTTAATTTATTTTCCTCTTTTTTTTATAGTAATATTCTTTTATGGATTCAGAGGAAAAGACAAGGAGTAGAGTAGTTAATATGGGGAGAAAGTAATATATTTTTGCCAGAAATTAAGAAGGAATTTCGGTGTTTTAAACAAATAAAACCCTGAACTCTCCATATAATCATTGGTCTACTATGAAGGGAATTCTTTCTGGATTACAAAGCGATGATGAATTCTTGCTGTTCTTAATATTTATCTTTTGTAAATCTTATATTTGTCAGCCTGTGCTCTTATTATAGATTTTTTTCTTAATGTGCTTAGACTCACTGCTAAAGCAATCTGAACAATCCTGTGATTTTGCTCAGAGTTTCTGTGCCTTGTTTTACAGCATTTCCTGTATTTAAAATCCATAAAATGCCTGTCTTTTGCAGTTTTTGTTGAACCAGTGATTACTTTTATCAGAACTCACAAGTATCACAATTCAACAGTGTCAATCTGATTTTGCTCTCTGTACATTCAGATGGTTTTAAAATAAAAGGCAAGTTGGAAAAATGAATGTAATGCTACATTTATTATGACAACATTGGAAAAGAATGTTGAAAAGGAAGCAGGAAGTTTGAAAAAGTCTTGATTATGTTTCCATAAATACTTGTTCTGAAGATGCAGCAAATTCCAATATGCAAATCTATTAAAATAAACCTTTTCTTTGTTTCCTTCCTCAGGAGCTTTGCGAAAGTTCTAACTACATTTCCCCCCTCTCCATTCAGTGTTATACATTTGCTTGTTTTGAGGCTACCGATTTAACAATTGCGCAGAAGTAGAAAACTAATGGCAAAGTTTTATGCCACGGACCACAGTTCTCATACATAGAAAGTTGCTGATGGAATTAGAAACACAATGGAATCAGTGTATTAGTCCCATTTACTACACCCTGATGATTTCTGAAGGAAGCGGTTCAGACTTCACAAATTCTTGTGAAAGACAAGAATATATTTCAGTTCATAAGATAAAAATGAAGCTTCGGGCACGTTTGCATTTATTTTGCTTAAGGGAATGGAATTGTGCTTTCAAAGATAGATTGAGAATCTGTTCTAATAATCAAATTCTCAACATATGGACTAAGGGCAAGACTTTACCCAGAAAAAAAGTAAGCATCTTTCAAACAACTTGGTCAAACTCCTATGACCTTGCTTAATTTTTTCCCTCTGTTAAAATCCACTAGTTAAAAAGTGTTTTGGAGATCACAGCTGGGCATTTTCTTTGACTGAGGAACATCTTTCCAGGAATGAAAAGTTCATTGTGGAGGGAAGATCCCAAATCACAGATCTGCCCTGGTGCTCTGGAATCCCCAGTTAATTCTTAGGAAAGTTGGTGGACCTCCTGTGCCTCCACGGGCCCTTCGGACATCCCACACTGACTTACTTTTTAAGTCACTAAGTGGAATGATGATGGCAAATGAGGGGAACTTCCAAGGGTGGTGAATTATTTTAGAGCTTTTGGTCTAAATTTTAGACCAAAAAGGTGTAGATATTTTTGCTTTAAACTTCGTTCTTTCGTTGAGCTTGTATTTTTGCTACAAATGAATTTCTTCCTCTGTCAAAGTTCCTTTTGGAAACTAAGTTCCAAAGCAAACCTAAATTCTCTGCTTTTTCCTTTCTCAATACCCTCATCCTTGAGTTTTTCAGAAATGGTTATGATTATCGTTTTCTATTTCAACCTTACGAGAGAAGCATAAACTAGCTGCATAATGACAGTTTAGTAGAAAGTCTATGACTTGCTGATGTATCTTGTTACTACATTTTGTTGTGAAAGAGGTAAACAGTTTGTGGCTAAATGTGGTGAGACTCAGGATTTTGGCCTAAGACAGATTTTGTAGACTCAGAAAAAAAGGTGTTTGTGTCTAGCTCTGAGTCCAAGCTTCTGATTGAATGGATGAAGGAAAATAAAATGGACTTTTGTATTTGTTCTTTCTGTTTCATCTCTGAGCTTTGCCTTGCTCAGGACACCTTACACTTGGGTTACGGCCTTCAACCTCCATGTGCTCAATTTTTTTCTCTGTGTCATTACCTAGACTCCTAAAACTTCACTTATTTCACAAAACCTTTCTCAACCAACTGGCTATGAATCAGTGCATTTCGATACCCTCTCCCCTTCTACTCCCCTTAAACCCTTGGTTTTGATCCAGGGATAGAATAAAAGAGGGAATAATATACTCATTTTGCTCTGAAGAATTTTCATTCACCCCAGTGCTTCTGAAAGGTTAAAAATCATTTCTGTGCCTCTTCTGCTTGGAATATAGTCTCATGAAAGCTGAGGAAAATGTCCTTGAATGTTTTAATTCAATTTTCAAAATGTGTGTTCTCCAAAATGAATTACCCTAACTCCCCATTTTTGCCTTACTCAATTTTCATCTACATATAAACTAGGGTATGGAAAAAAGATTCTTTTTTTCCCCATGCAATCATAAACTAGACAATGCTGGACAGGATGTGAATAAATAATAACCATCTCAAGTGATTGCTGCAGGAGGGACGCTTGAGAGTCTTCGATGGGTCACTGCTGCCAAAATCAGAGGACCAGTTTTAGTTTCCACCTGGAAGCCAGAAGCAAGTCTTCTCTGTAAAATGACATTAACCACCCCATGTCATGGTTCCCACCAGCGCTGCTACCTGCTCCAACCCCTGCCAATTATTACCGGAGGGTAGAATCTGATTTGATGGATGGGACATAGAAACGTCAACATTACATTCTCCTGATAGACAGTCAGCTACAGCAACACAGGCTCAAAATTTCGCAGGGATATCAGAGGAGACCAGAGGCTTCCGTAGACATCCATACATGAAATACAGCCGTCAAACACCCGTGGAGCTTGAGCACCTGCAAAGCCCAAGGTCATCTACCAGGCTCCTGGAATCAAGAAGCAGATATTTTAGAGAGACCATAGGACATGGACTCAGTCCTTGGTCATTGTGGAGAGATCTCACAGGCTCTTTCCTGACAGAGCTAGAGACAGATGTCAAACCCACTATAGATTCTTTAGGGTATATTGGCTATGATTGACATAAAGTGTATCTTCTAGTACCCCGATTCCTGAGTATGAGTTCAGTTATTCTCAACAAGTTTGTGTTGCCTCAAAAGTCCCTCATGAACATCCTAGGGACTTCCCTCATGGTCCAGTGGTTAAGACTCTGAGCTTCCACTGCAGGGACCGCAAGTTTGATCCCTGGTTGGGGAACTAAGATCCCGCAAGCCACGTGATGTGGCCAAAAAACAAAAAAACACAAAAACCAAAAAACCACATCCTAGCATTAGCCGCTGCAACAAATAACTCGTTTCAGTAGCAAAACATACTAGAAGTTTCTCACTCAGGGTACAGGCCGACGTAGGTGCTCCTGGCCAGCAGAGTCAGCAGGGACTCAAGGCCTTCTATCTGTGGGTCTGGCCTGACCTAGGGTTTCAGGCTTCTTGCACTGCAATGCCAGGTGGAGAAGCAATGTTTTCCCTGTATTGGTCTTTGTGGGGGACTCTTCATCGTCCAATACAGCCTCAGAAAATACCTCTGAGCTCATCAGATTTATTCTTCTAGTTTAGGGAAAGCCTATGTCTTAATATGAGCTCCTATAACAAAATCCCACAGTCTGGGTGCCTTCTAAACAACAGAAATTTATCTCTCATGGTTCTGGAGGCTGGAACTCCGAGGTCAGGGTGCCAGCCTGGTGGGGTGAGGGCCATCTTCCCGGCAGCAGACTTCTCCGCACATGTTGGCAGGGGCTGGGGAGGTCTCTGGAGCCTCTTGTAGAAAACCACTAATCCCACTCTTGAGGGCCTCCCAAAGGCCTCAACTCCTAATACCAACACATTGGGCGTTAGTATTTAACAAGAATTTTGGGGGCACACAAACCTTCAGACCACAGCAGCCTCTGAAACAATATAGAAAATGACACCTGAAAGTCAGACTGTTGAGGGACCTCCAGGAAAGGTTTTCTTTCCCTTAAGAAAGGGTCAGGAGAGAGTTATGTTTCCTTCTTTTCTCTAGACTGTTGTACCTGGAGATGATGCCAGTCGCTACTACCAGTTAGAGATACAGCCAATGCTAAGGTAGAAAAATGGAGAAATGTAAAGCAACAGACAGTTGACCTTATTGTCAGCCTGCTGGATCAACTTGGCAGACTCCTTACTTCTGAACTTCTTTTTGTTTGGGGTTTTTTGTTTTGTTTTGTTTTGTTTTTTTCCCCACCGCTGCGCAGCCTGCAGCATCTTTTCCCTGACCAGGGATCCAACGTGTGCCCCCTTGCTGTGGAAGCACAGATTCTTAACCACTGGACTGCCAGGGAAGTCCCTCTTTTTTTTTAATGTAAGAATTAGCAAAAAACTTAATTGTTGTAGCTACTTTGTGTAAGATTTCTATTATTTCCCATTTAAGGAAGGTTTCTAAGGAGCTTCTTTTTCGTAGTGATGAGCAGAAGTAAAATTTGATTAAATAATTTTTGTTTGCAGTCACTGCATGCAAGGCACTGGGCTCTGAAAGGTGATGAAATTACAGGAAAGGCAGAATTTTTTGTTGTTAATGAATTTCCAGGACATTTGAGATGAGCAACCTGGGATGCAAAGTTGCTGAGAATATTCATGTTTTCCACAGTCCTCTGGCACCGACGATTTCCGGTGAGCAGCTGTTATGTATGTTCTGATCTTTGTATTCAAATTTATCCCTTTGGTTTATGACTGAGAGTCATCTATTCTCAATGATAAGAACAGACATTCTAGAAGTGGAGCTGAAATGAGTCCAGGGACTTTTGTCAATTTTCAAAATATCATTTACCAAGAATATTTTGATATTTGCATGTAAAAAATAATGTGTTTGCTAATGACAAACCCACGACACATTACAAGTTCACTGTGCACGAGGCGTGACTTCATTCTCTGCTGAAGTAGCTGCTAAACTGAAATAGCTTATTTTGCATTCACTTTTTTTTGGAATTTTATTTTTTATACAGCAGGTTCTTATTAGTTATCTGTTTTATACATATTAGTGTATAAATGTCAATGCCAATCTCCCAATTCATCCCACCACCACACCCCTGCCATGTCCCCCCCTTGGTGTCCATACGTTGGTTCTCTACATCTGTGTCTCTATTTCTGCAGTGCAAACCGGATCATCTGTACCATTTTTCTAGGTTCCACATATATGTGTTAACATATGATATTTGTTTTTCTCTTTCTGACTTACTTCACTCTGTATGCCAGTCTCTAGATCCATCCACGTCTCTACAAATGACCCAATTTCGTTCCTTTTTATGGCTGACTAATATTCCATTGTATATGTGTACCACATCTTCTTTATCCGTTTGTCTGTTGATGGACATTTAGGTTGCTTCCATGACCTGGCTAATGTAAATAGTGCTGCAATGAACATTGGGGTGCATGTGTCTTTTTGAATTATGGTTTTCTCTGGGTATATGCCCAGTAATGGGATTGCTGGGTCATATGGTAGTTCTATTTGTAGTTTTTTAAGGAACCTCCGTACTGTTCTCCATAGTGGCTGTATCAATTTACATTCCCACCAACAGTGCAAGAGGGTTCCCTTTTCTCCACACCCTCTCCAGCATTTGTTGTTTGTAGATTTTCTGATGATGCCCATTCTAACTGGTGTGAGGTGATACCTCATTGTAGTTTTGAGTTGCATTTCTCTAATAATTAGTGATGTTGAGCAGCTTTTCATGTGCTTTTTGGCAACCTGTATGTCTTCTTTGGAGAAATGAGTATTTAGGCCTTCTGCCCATTTTTTGATTGGGTTGTTTTTTTTTTTAATATTGAGCTGCATGAGCTGTTTATATATTTTGGAGATTAATCCTTTGTCTGTTGATTCATTTGCAAATATTTTCTCCCATTCTGAGGGTTGTCTTTTCGTCTTGTTTGAAGTTTCCTTTGCTCTGCAAAAGCTTTTAAGTTTCATTAGGTCCCATTTGTTTATTTTTGTTATTATCTCCATTACTCTAGGAGGTGGATCAAACAAGATCTTGCTGTGATTTATGTCAGCGTGTTCTTCCTATGTTTTCCTCTAAGAGTTTTATAGTGTCCAGTCTTACATTTAGGTCTCTAATCCATTTTGAGTTTATTTTTGTGTATGGTGTTAGGGAGTGTTCTAATTTCATTCTTTTACATGTAGCTGTCCAGTTTTCCCAGCACCACTTATTGAAGAGACTGTCTTTTCTCCATTGTATATCCTTGCCTCCTTTATCAAAGATAAGGTGACCATATGTGCATGGGTTTATCTCTGGGCTTTCTATCCTGTTCCATTGATCTATAGTTCTGTTTTTGTGCCAGTACCATATTGTCTTTATTACTGTAGCTTTGTAGTAGAGTCTGAAGTCAGGGAGTCTGATTCCTCCAGCTCCGTTTTTTTCCCTCAAGACTGCTTTGGCTATTTGGGGTCTTTTTTGTCTCCATACAAATTTTAAGACTTTTTGTTCTAGTTCTGTGAAAAATGCCATTGGTAATTTGATAGGGATTGCATTGAATCTGTAGATTGCTATGGGTAGTATAGTCAATTTCACAGTATTGATTCTCCAATCCAAGAACATGGTATATCTCTCCATCTGTTTGTATCATCTTTAATTTCTTTCATCAGTGTCTTATAGTTTTCTGCATACAGGTCTTTTGTCTCCCTAGGTATTTTATTCTTTTTGTTGCAATGGTAAATGGGAGTATTTCCATAATTTCTCTTTCAGATTTTTCATCATTAGTGTATAGGAATGCAAGAGATTTCTGTGCATTAATTTTGTATCCTGCAACTTTACCAAATTCATTGATTAGCTCTAGTAGTTTTCTGGTGGCATCTTTAGGATTATCTATGTATAGTATCATGTCATCTGCAAAGAGTGACAGTTTTACTTCTTCTTTTCCAATTTGGATTCCTTTTATTTCTTTTTTGTCTCTGATTGTTTTGCCTAAAACTTCCAAAACTCTGTTGAATAATAGTGGTGAGGGTGGGCAACTTTGTCTTGTTTCTGATCTTAGTGGAAATGGTTTCAGTTTTTCACCATTGAGAATGCTGTTGGCTGTGGGTTTGTCATATATGGCCTTTATTATATTGAGGTAAGTTCCCTCTATGCCTGCTTTCTGGAGAGTTTTTATCATAAATGGGTGTCGAATTTTGTCGAAAGCTTTTTCTGCATCTACTGAGATGATCATATGGTTTTTATTCTTCAATTTGTTACTATGGTATATCACATTGACTGATTTACATATATTGAAGAATCCCTGGGATAAATCCCACTTGATCATGGTGTATGATCCTTTTAATGTGTTGTTGGATTCTGTTTGCCAGTATTCTGTTGAGGATTTTTGCATCTATATTCATCAGTGATATTGGTCTGTAATTTTCTTTTTTTGTAGTATCTTTGTATGGTTTTGGTATCCGGGTGATGGTGGCCTCATAGAATAAGTTTGGGACTGTTCCTTCCTCTGCAATTTTTTGGAAGAGTTTGAGAAAGATGGGTGTTAGTTCTTCTCTAAATGTTTGAAAGAATTCACCTATGAAGCCATCTGGTCCTGGACGTTTGTTTGCTGGAAGATTTTTAATCACAGTTTCAATTTCATTACCTGTGATTGGTCTGTCCGTATTTTCTATTTCTTCTGGGTTCAGTCTTGGAAGGTTGTACGTTTCTAAGAATTTGTCCATTTCTTCCAGGTTGTCCATTTTATTGGCATAGAGTTGCTTGTAGTAGTCTCTTAGGATGCTTTGTATTTCTGTGGTGTCTGTTGTAACTTCTCCTTTTTCATTTCTAGTTTTATTGATTTGAGTCCTCTCCCTGTTTTTCTTGATGAGTCTGGCTAATGGTTTATCAATTTTGTTTATCTTCTCAAAGAACCAGCTTTTAGTTTTATTGATCTTTGCTATTGTTTTCTTTGTTTCTATTTCATTTATTTCTGCCTGATCTTTATGATTTCTTTCCTTCTACTAACTTTGGGTTCTGTTTGTTCTTCTTTCTCTGGTTCCTTTAGGTGTAAGGTTGGATTGTTTATCTAAAATTTTTCTTGTTTCTTGAGGTAGGCTTGTATAGCTATAAAATTCCCTCTTATAACTGCTTTTGCTGCATCCCATAGGTTTTGGATCATCATGTTTTCATTGTTATTTGTCTCTAGGTATTTTTTGATTTCCTCCTTGATTTCTTCAGTGATCTCTTGGTTATTTACTAACGTATTGTTTAGCCTCCATGTGTTTGTGTGTTTTACCTTTTTTTCCCTGTAATTGATTTCTATTCTCATAGTGTTGTTAACGTCCCCCACTATTTTTGTGTTACTGTCGATTTCCTCTTTTATAGCTCTTAGCAGTTGCCTTATGTATTGAGGTGCTCCTATGTTGGGTGCATATATATTTATAATTGTTATGTCTTCTTCTTTGTTTGACCCCTTGATCATTATGTAGTGTCATTCCTTGTGTCTTGTAACATTCTTTATTTTAAAGTCTATTTTATCTGATATGAGTATAGCTACTCCAGCTTTCTTTTGATTTCCATTTGCATGGAATATCTTTTTCCATCCCCTCACTTTCAGTCTGTATGTGTCCCTAGGTCTGAAGTGGGTCTCTTGTAGATAGCATATATATGGGTCTTGTTTTTGTGTCCATTCAGCGAGCCTGTGTCTTTTGGTTGGAGCATTTAATCCAATCACATTTAAGGTAATTATCTATATGTATGTTCTTATTACTATTTTCTTAATTATTATGGGTTTGTTTTTGTAGGTCCTTTTCTTCTCTTGTTTTTCCCACTTAGGGAAGTTCCTTCAGCATTTGTTGTTGAGCTGGTTTGGTGGTGCTGAATTCTCTTAGCTTTTGCTTGTCTGTAAAGCTTTTGATTTCTCTGTTGAATCTGAATGAGATCCTTGCCGGGTAGAGTAATCTTGGTTATAGTTTCTTCCCTTTCATCACTTTAAATATATCATGTCACTCTCTTCTGGCTTGTAGAGTTTCTGCTGAGACATCAGCTGTTAACCTTATGGCAGTTCCGTTGTATGTTATTTGTCGTTTTTTCCCTTGTTGCTTTCAATAATTTTCCTTTGTCTTTAATTTTTGTCAATTTGATTACTATGTGTCTCAGCATGTTTCTCCTTGGGTTTATCCTGCCTGGGACTCTCTCTGCTTCCTGGACTTGGGTGGCTATTTCCTTTCCCATGTTAGGGAAGTTTTCAACTATAATCTCTTCAAATATTTTCTAGGGTCCTTCCTCTCTCTCTTCTCCTTCTGGGACCCCTATAATTTGAATGTTTTTGTGATTAATGTTGTCCTAGAGGTCTCTTAGACTATCTTCATTTCTTTTCGTTCTTTTTTCTTTATTCTGTTCTGTGGCAGTGAATTCCACCATTCTGTCTTCCAGGTCACTTATCTGTTCTTCTGCCTCAGTTATTCTGCTATTGACTCCTTCTAGTGTATTTTTCATTTCAGTTACTGTATTGTTCATCTCTGTTTGTTTGTTCTATAATTCTTCTAGGTGTTTGTTCTTTAATTCTTCTAGGTCTTTGTTAAACATTTCTTGCATCTTCTCGATTTTTGCCTCCATTCTTTTCCCGAGGTCCTGGGTCATGGTTACTATCATTATTCTGAATTCTTTTTCTGGAAGGTTGCCTATCTCTACTTCATTTAGTTTTTTTTTCTGGGGTTTTATCTTGTTCCTTCATCTGGTACATAGCCCTCTGCCTTTTCATCTTGTCTATCTTTCTGTGAATGTGGTTTTTTTCTGCAGGCTGCAGGATTGTAGATCTTCGTGTTTCTGCTGTCTGTCCTCTGGTGGATGAGACTATCTGTGAGGCTTGTGCAGGTTTCCTGATGGGAGGGACTAGTGGTGGGTAGAGCTGGGTGTTGCTCTGGTGGGCAGAGCTCAGTAAAACTTTAATCCACTTGTCTGCTGATGGGTGGGTCTGGGTTCCCTCCTTGTTGGTTGTTTGGCCTGAGGCAACCCAACACTGGAGCCTACCTGGGCTCTTTGGTGGGGCCAATGACAGACTCTGTGAAGGCTCACGCCAAGGAGTACTTCCCAGAACTTCTGCTGCCAGTGTCCTTGTCCTCACGGTGAGACAGAACCACCCCCCACCTCTGCAGGAGACCCTCCAACACTAGCAGGTAGGTCTGGTTCAGTCTCCTATGGGGTCACTGCTCCTTCCCCTGGGTCCCGATGCACACACTACTTTGTTTGTGCCCTCCAAGAGTGGAGACTCTGTTTCTCCCAGTCCTGTCAAAGTCCTGAAATCAAATCCTGCTAGCTTTCAAAGTCTGATTATCTAGGAATTCCTCCTCCCATTGCCAGACCCCCAGGTTGGGAAGCCTGACGTGGGGCTCAGAACCTTCACTCCAGTGGGTGGGCTTCTGTGGTTTAAGTGTTCTCCAGTTTGTGAGTCACCCACCCAGCAGTTATGGGATTTGATTTTATTGTGATTGCGCCCCTCCTACCATCTCATTGTGGCTTCTCCTTTGTCTTTGGATGTGGGGTATCTTTTTTGGTGAGTTCCAATGTCTTCTTGTCAATGATTGTTCAGCAGTTAGTTGTGATTCTGGTGCTCTTGCAAAAGGGAGTCTGCATTCATTCTTTTTTTTCCTGTAAAGGAATGAATTTGTAGGAAAATTTGGTACAATTCTATTGTTTTCTCCTTCATTTCTACACTAGGAGCCCATGTGTTGGAGCCAGCGATGGGCATTTACAGTGCCTTTTGAACATGAGCCTATTCTAGAAGCAGACATTGACTGTGGGAATTCCAGCACACAAACTGACCTGACCCTACATGCGGTCTCCTTAGTCTCATCCTTGGTGGGCTCGGACAGTAGGAAGCTCCATTGTGTTGTCTTTCTTTAGAAAAGGACATGAGGTGGGCAATGGTTGCCTGGTCTCCCTAACTCCCCAGTGAGACGTTTGCTTTCAAAATTAATTCAGCATCGACTTACTGCTGCATGACCCACATACGTCAATTTTGTGATAATGGAGAAATGCTTTGGGTTCATTCGCAGTCCTTTGGAAAGTTCCCAGAGTCAAGAAATCCAGTGCTTATTATTATTAACCTCTAAAATGACCCTTTTACCATTTAGAAATTGTGCAGACCATTACGATGAAGTTTATTCCAGTTCAGAACTTGATTACAATCCTGTCTTCTGTGGTAAGAGTTTCCTTGTGGAACTCCAACCATGTGGTCGTCCTGCATGGGCTTTTGTAATACTTAGAGCACTTTGTTTGAGAAAATGGTCAATTAATCTCAGTTGCAACACTTCAGTTTAGTTCATCACTACCCCACCAAGACACAGTTCTAACATGATGCAGATGTTGCTGTGACCTTGGAGATGCGGGCGTTCTTCATCCTGTGGTATTCCAGCTCACTCGTGTGTCTTCTGACTTTGCCAGAAAATTAAAGCATTCACAGGATTTATTTTTATAGGCATTTCCTCCCCCCCCCCTTCTTCAATGTGTGGGAATTAAATAAATACCTCTATTTTTTGGCTTTGCCATGGATGCTTTTCTTGGGCCAAATAGAAGAATAATTCTTTGTTTTAGTTTTACTTATAAAATTGGGCAGTGCAGTAGGGGGGGAATTCATTCAATCATTCATTCAAAAGATATTGAGGACCTATTATATTCTGGATGCTCTGCTCAGTTTCAGGAGACAGAGAGGTGAGGAAAAGCAAGCATGGGCCCATGGGATACTTAGCTGATAATAACAAGGAAAAGAATGTCTCTGAAAACATCGGCCTAATTAACTATGTTTCCCAGAAAAACAGATAAATAAATTGATTAGCTAGCTATATCCTAGGAAAAAAGATTACAAAGCAATCCAGTTGAGAGTGGGATAGTTTGGCTGGTGTCAACCAGATAACTTGTGATTCAGCTAGTTTCATTGCATCACTCAGTGAACAAACATGATTGAGCCACTGGCACGTGCCAGGCACCATGCTCTCTGCTGGTGGTACAGAGACGCAGAAGACCCAGCCCTTGCCCTAGGGACAGTCACAGTTTGTACAATAAACAGATGAGTAAACTTGTGATGAAAATGCTTTATGATGAGAGGTACAGTCAATGCAAGTAGGAAGAGATTTGTAAACGTGGGCCAGCTGACTCAGTCTCAGGTGGTATGAGATTTTTTGGAGAAAAGAATGTTTAAACTCAGTGTTGCAGACGAGTAGGTCTTAGCTGGGGGAAAGGTCCTCCAGGCAGAGGAGATAGCATGAGCAAGGCACAGAGAGACAAGACAAAGTATGACACGTTTGGGGGAACTTCCAGAACTTTGTAGTAAGGATATTAGTAAAGAAAGATGTGTGTTGAAAAGTGGTGAAAGTTGGGGTTAGAAATGTAGCCAGGGCCAGATCACAAAAGGGCTTATATGTAATGAAAGGAACTAGGAGTGGTTCCCCCAAATGGGATGGAGAAGCAAGGAAGGGTCTTATGTGGCAAAGAGGTCCAATCGCCTTTGGAAAAGCATGTCTCTGAAATGGAGAGAAGATTGATGGATGGGATTGGAGGCAAGGAAACATGGAAGGGATAATTGGGACAGATGAGGTCAGGGGTCCAGGCACTGACAACAGCGACAGAGGTGGCGGACTAGATGTGAGTTTAAGGAGGAGGCCAGAGAGGGTCCAGGCGTCCTGGTTAATGAGGATGGGAGGTGGGGGTGGGGAAGGGCAGAGACTCCACCAGGGAGACAGGCGGCAGCTGGGGGAGGACTCAGTTATACACATTTACAGGAGGTATGAGGAGCTAAAGGTGGTCTGGGCTGGAGCTACGCATTGCAGAGAAGGACCGCGCATTTGGTTGAACTCTGCTCTCACTGCCTTGAAATTCTTACCAATTTTTCTGAATTTGTGTGGTGTAAGTGAAGTCTGATGGGACAATGGAGCGTGCGTGTGAGGACAGGAGATCTTGGCAACCTCATGTCCACCGCGGCTCCTCCTCACCCCATTTCTGTGTCCTGTTCTGGATGCTCCCCGGGCACAGGAGCTGACTGTCCTGAGTCCACTCAAGCCAGAGCTTGCTTCGAATGCAGAAGGGAGGCAATGGCATTCTAAGAAACAGGAATGACCAAGAAGCCCTCTACTACCCTTTCTTACTCGTGTTAATTCCTGTAATTAACCAAACATTCACAATGTAAAGGAGGCACAGAAGGGAAGGGGAAGATGGGCAACCGTAGCTCCTTTTCCTTTGAGTCCTTTTTCACTGGTAAGAGAAAAGTAGAGAATGTTGGTACAACTTCGACTATCAAGAAGTGAAGTAGGAATTAGTTTTGTTCAGTGTTTCTGCCGTTCTGGCCATACATATATAGTTGCACAGATAAGCTATGAACTATGAAGTATGCAGTTGTGGTGAGACTGCATATGAGTTAATGTTCCTATATTTATATTTAAATCTGACTGCACAATATAAAGATGATGGTAAAAGTCGTGTAATAATTCAAAATTTTAATTTTTCTTCATTTAGTGTGACATAAATAGTGGATAGACGAAACCCATCATATTAAGTCAAGAGGGAGAGTGTGAAAGACAGGACAAGCTTTTCCCTCTAGAACTGTTTTCAGCATGCTATCCCTCTTTTTGGACCAGGGACCCACATCCTCGTTTTGCTCTGCACCCTGCATGTCCTGTAGCTGGAACAAGGGTTTCTGCATCCAGCACAGAGGAGGTGACATTTGACACCTTGATGCCGAGGAGATTGCACGAGTAGAGCACAGTGTAAGGAGAGAAGAGGGCCTTGAACCCAACTCTTCAAGGGCAAGCAGAGAAGCAGGAGCCCCTGAAGGAGGCCAAGGGCAGAGCTGGAGGACAGGAGAGTCAGGAGAGTGAGGTGGTATGGAAACCAGGCAGAGAATCTCCAAGGCAGGAGCTCAAACCCACCAAGAGGTCAAGGAAATGAAGACCAAGAGTTTGGCAAAGAGCAAACCCCCAGGCTCTCCATTACATGTTCTGAGCGGTCGATCAGCAACAGAACCAGTACTTCCGGTGGTTCCCTCTGGGCCAAGCTGGCCCTGACAGGCACCCTGTGTCCCCACGCCCACGTGGCTACCCCCTCTGTGCTTCCTGCAGGCCTGATGTGCATGGTGGTGGAGGGTAAAGCCAGCCCCAGCGCCCACTGCGTAGCTCTGACCCGGATCAGCACTCAATTTCACTTCCTGAGAGGTTGCAGGGCAGTTCCAAGTCACCGTGGGCTGGTGCAGAGAAACTCCAATTTTCTGATGACAGCTTCAAGGAGGGCTATAGAATCTGCAAAATGAAAAAACCCAATTCTTCCTGGGAACAGGGAAGTCAGTCTCCCCTTCCCATGGCTGCAGCCACAATCACAGCAGATAGATGTACCAAGATGTACTACATCCTCTGTGTGGGGACACCCTCGCACCTGGATTGGGGGTTCTGTAAGGTGCTCCTGGCTCTGGCAGCCTGCGGTGGGAGCAGCTGCTGCCCGGTCCCCAGCCCTAAGGTGCCATGGGGACATCCCTGATGTGGGATGGTAGCGGGGGATACCGAGAGGTAGTCTCAGGGATGGGAGGCAGCAAGAGGGAGACCGTGCTTCACTGTCCCTTGGGACTTCACTTACAAAACACAAACTCAAAGATGTAATTGTAAAGAACTTCAAGATGGAGCCCGCAGAGCATTAAGCCCGGACCTCAGGGCCCTTCTGAACGGACAGAGCTCCATGAGAGTGGTGAAGCCACCCCAAAGGGGCAACACAATTTCCTTACCACTCTCCTTTGGTTTAAGCGACCAGTATGGCAATTGTTCACAGTTTGTTAACCTCTCCCAATCAAAGGAAAAACACAGCATAGAAACATCCTTCTATGACTGTTTCTTTTTCTATTTTTCTTTTATTTGTGGAAGAGGCTCATTGCGCCCAAGTGTACAATGAATAGACTTGATAATCGTGGGTTGAGATCGTATCCTCCTGGCTCTTCTTGATGGGTTGTGAGGAGGTATGAATTACTACAACAAAAGTTCTCAATCTGGGGCAATTCTGACTCCCCAGAGGACGTTGACAATGTCTGGAGACATTTTTGGTTGTCACCACTGGGGGCGAGGTTTGCTAATGGCATATAGAGAATGGAGACTCTAAGTGTTGCTGCTAAGTATTCTATGATGTGGGACAGCCTTCCCAGCAAAGAGTCAGCCAGGCTAGAACCTCCATAGTGATGAGAAACCCTGTGCAACAATATGATAAGTATTCCTAAGGTTTACCAGTTAACTAACTTGCACTTTTGTTTTGAACACTTGGATAGTCTAGAAACACAGAACTAACAAGTGGAGACACTTCTGTAGGCTAATAGCATTATCAAGAGCATAGGGCAGGAAGGATCATCTAGTGGTGGTTTTCTTTTTTAACCTTCCCCATTAAAGATGAATTCTTATGATTTTATGTCAGACTCCAAAGAGACGGAGGGATGGAGCTGCTCTTGTGTTTCCAGGCAGTTCCTGGGGCACATTTCTGAAAGCCTAGGGTTCTGCTTGATACAGTTTGAGAAATATTCACCTAGTTTAAGAGTTCCTCAGTCAGCCTGTAAGAAAATGGAAGGTTAGAGAGATTAAATAATTTTCCTAGGATCTCACAGCTGGCTGGGGACCGATCAAGGTCTTCCAATTCAGTGCTCTTCCCAGTGTAGAAAAACAATGAAACCACGTATTATTGGTCTTTTTAAAAATAAATAAATAAATTTCATCAAGCTATACCTGTATGGTCCATTGAAACAGATGATAAAATTATCTGTAAGTGTGCCAGGGCTGCGATAGTTTCTTCTGAAGCATTTCTCTTTGGCTTGTAGATGCTCGTCTTCTTCCTATGTCTTCACCTGGTCTTCCTTCTGTTCCTGTGTCCAAATGTCTTCTTCTTATGAGGACATCAGTCACATTGGATTCAGGTCCACTGTAATGACCTTATTTTAACTTAATCACTCCTTTAAGGATCTTATATCCAAATGCAGTCCCATTCTGAGGTACTGGGGGTTTGGACTTCAACATATGAATCTGGGGGGCACAATTCAGCCCATAACAACAAATAGATATCAGTTTTGTGTCTGTTGAAGAGAGTCACCACTATACTCAAATATCTTGGCAGAGTGGCTGCTGATTTGCCTTGTTATATGAGACTAGTTCTTATTTGTGAGATGGGAAAAGAGTTACCTATCCTATCTCAAGTCACCATGAGAGTGATCCCCAGAAAGAACTGTAAAAACTTAACATTGCAAAGTGATCCAAAGATACTCAATGTTCTGTGAGATCTTTTGATAAATCTCTTCAAATAAAGTTTGCACACTGACAGGTCTGAATTATAATTATATTGCATTATCGTTCCTGCCATGAGCACATGTATGACAAAGTTGGGAAGTCCCCCAGCACTTTCTGCATGCCGGGAATATAGAAAGCTGACCCGAGGAAACGGAGGGAAAGGGATTCAACACTCATTAGCTTTTTGAATTTATCAGAAATTTGAGCTTTGAGGTTTTTTTACCTGCCGCTCTCTGCCTTCAGAAACCTAGGAGTTTATGTTCAAACTCCGTGTTTGAACTTTGGAGAATGGGGTTTGTAGTCTTGTACTTGAATTGTGTAATTGAGGACTTTCAGGTAAAATATCTGTATTCAGTCATACTGTGTGGGGTTTGTGCAAAGCAAGTGATGTTTCCTAACATTAGCAAGATGTGCAGATCTAGGCTGGGAGGATTCTCTACACCAGAGGAAGAAATTTTAGTGGTATTACTTCATTTACATCCTAGGAAAAGAAAGACCCTGTCAGGTTATGATATTGATCTAAATTGACAAAATGGCTCTTTGGGAAGCAAGGACTTCATTGGACCTTGGAAGAGGAGTTTCTCTCTCTGGAGTCCGTCCCCTGTAATTTCTGTGCCCGTCTTCACTGTCCCAAGCTCTGGCTTTGCTCTCTCTTGCCAAGGTCACTGCTGAAGCCCTAGTCCTCCTGCCACTCTTCCAGCTGCCAGGAGATCCCATCACTTTTGTTCCCCTCATCCTCTTGGAAACCTTTGAATGACTCCCCCACTCCTTAGAGTCTTAAGTTCATCTCTGCTTGGTGTTCAGATTCCTCTATCTCTAGGCTTCCCGCCAGCTCTTACCCTTCTCACCTGTGAGCCATGATGTTGGACCCTATAGTTTTCCTCACTGTTGCTTCAATACCTTTTCCACTTCCTTTCCTCTGGGCCTCTGTGCAAGTGGTCTTCCATTCTTGGAATACTCTCCATTCCTCCTTATAAGCTGTCGGATCTATTTCTTTAATTCCAGTCTCTGCTCCTCCCCCCAAAGCCTTCTTGGTCTCCTCAACATGACTGAACCCCATCAATGGCCACACATCTCGCCATCCCCCTTGTATTGGGTTGGCCAAAAAGTTCTTTCGGGATTTTAGTAGCGTCTGATGGAAAAACCTGAACTAACTCTTTGGCCAACCTGATATATATAAGTGTTCGTTTGTGTGTCAGTTTTCCTCACTAGGCTGAGACTCAAAAGGATGGAATGCTATCTCATTCATGGGTCCTTGGTTACCCTACGAGACCATACGTACTTTGTGCAGGGGACACCCTCAACAAACATTAGCTGAATGGAACAAATGGGACCATCTATAACTACAAATGATGACAATTCACACCATCTGTAAAGGTTTGGGGTGCTAAGTGGTCTGAAGTTGTAACCAGACAGAGTGAACTAGGACCTGAATGAGCCATGGAGGCGCTGAATGGCTAACTCGCTTCTCCAAGTGAATTTCCAGCTTAGGCTGCGTAGCTTGTGACTAATTATGGACTTTATATTTTAATTCCTTTATTACTCCACAGTGGATAGAACAAGCCTTTGAACTGAATTAATGTTCTCCATACTTCTATTGCGTTGATTATTCTACACAAAGAGCACGTGTTAATGAGCTCTACTTTGGGAAATCATTTGATTAGAATACAGCCTCTAGATGTTGGGAAATAAGCATTTTGGTATTAGAGGTAAGATAACCTGGCCTGAGTTTTCTTTGATCAAATCCTGTTGGTGAGGTGAATTTGCATTGAATCCTGGAACCATGTAGCATTTGACCTGGAAGGAATTTACCAGGCTTTTATCCTGCCCCCCTCTATCAGTTTAGACTGTGTTTGGCTGCTAGGAACAGAAATTCAAAATACAGTGGTCTAAACAAATAAAGGTTATTTTTCTCCCATAAGAAGTGGGAAGTAAGACCAGTGGTATGTAGTGCAGCCAGGGTTGAGGCAGCACTCAAAGGCAGGGACCTAGCTTCTACTATTGACCTGTTCCTCCACCATGGTGGATGTATTCCATCCTCATGGTTTTAAAGTGGCTGCCATACCTCCTGCCATTGTTGATGTGTTCCAGATGGGAATGGGAAGGAACAGAAAGGATTAAAGTCCCATGTCAACTCTGCTATTTGATCAGGATAATAAAGTTTTCTAGAAGTGTCACCCAGAGACTTCTACATACAAATCATTGGCCAGAAGTGGTCATGGTGAGTCTAGGGAAATAAGTATTTTTAACTGAGCACATTGCCACTTTGTAAGAGTGAAGAGTTTTATTAGTAAGGATGAAGGGGAAATCAATAATGGGTAGGCAAATTGCAGTGTGTGTCCAACCTCCAACACTTTTAAAAATAGATACAGACCCCTTTAAAGGGATTTTTAAAGAGTCTTTTCCAACAGATGGTAAGGAGGATGGATTGTAGACGGTGAGACTGTGGGACAGGTAGATTAGCTACTGATGAAGGAATCTAAGAGAGAAATTGTTCCTAATTAGGACGGTGGCAATATGGTTAAGAAGTAGAAGCCCAAAACAAACCCCCCCACAAAAAAAACCTCCAAACAACAAAACCAAAAAAAGTAGAAGTAAATTCAAATAATGATTAGGAGTTGGAACGGATAGGTTTTGGTGACAGTCATGTACTAGGAAAACTCTCAATTTTATTTCACTGTTAGATTTTGATTACTTCAAAGATTGAAAACCTCATAGTCTTAGGAAAGGATCTACATTTGCATATTTTACATAGGAGTAGAGGAAATAGGTACAAGGCAGCCTCAAATGTCAGGCATCAAGGAGACAATGAGTTGTAATGGCATTGTAACATAGGATATGCTATATAAGGGCTTCAGATATTGTGAAAATTGAGCTGGAAAAATTGTGAGAACAATTTTCCTTTTTGGGGAATTTGGACTTGAAGCAGCACACACCAATGAATATTTTAAAAAGAAATTAAATGCTATGATAAAACTCACAATCAGTTTCACATAATAAAACTGTTCTTATTTGCACCAGTTTACTCCTCCTCAGATTCCATACTGGGAATAATGGTGGGTGTCATGACATCCCTTCGGCTAAATCAGTAAGAAAAGCTTGAATTTCTAGGTGTGACAGAACAGTGTGTTACCTTCCTGAAGGCTCTGACATCTGAGCTGCCATTTGAAATGCCAGCATAGCGCTCAACTGTAGGTCAATGGGAAATCTCACATTTTCTTTTGACCATAGAACAAAGCAACCCAGTATGAACATGCCTGGGGATGATTATAAAAGATGAACACTACCAGTCTGAATATTTCAAGAAGATAAAAAAAAAATACAGTCCTAGGTTATGGACTACCCCAAATCTTTTTCATTTACAAATATTGAAAGGGATGCTCTAGAAAATGGACAGAGTTGAACTCAAAATTAAAGTGCTACATGATGAGATTGTAACTGGTATGAAAAATGAAACCTCAGGAAAATGAAAGACTTGAGGAAGTTTATAGGCCAAGGAGAGGAAGCAAGTTTGATTGAATTTATGTTCCGGCTCCATGGCCCTGATCTTATGGAGGTTTCCACATGTAGTCATTAATCATAGAAGAGACAGGTCATCTGGATGCCTGATTGATATTTTTACATCTCACTCAGATGTTGTGTGTTTTTACTGGATTTATCAAACTCATGTCTGGAATTCATGAGTTTTAGCAATGATAGAGGTGATTTTTTAACTGGTAAAAGGAAAGCTTAGAGGCAAAATGAAAGCTTTATCATTTATTCTTCAAAGATTTTTGAGCTTATGGGAGGGTTCAAGGCTCAAGCATCTGCTCTGGGATACAGGGGTGACGGTAGTATCCATTCATAGGGCCACTGAGAACTACATGAGATGGTACCTGGGAGGCACTTAGAACAGGGCTGAGCACGTGGTGGTGTGCAGGAAATGTTAGCTATTTTATGATTTTCTTAACAAGTAGATTGAGGGCCATTTCTGTTTCATATTAACCCAGGGCTCTGAGAATGTTGACTGGAACCCAGCACTGGGCAGGGAGCTCTTGGGGATTTGAATCTCACAATTCTTATCCTTGGAGGTCAAGTTCCCTTTACATTACTGGGATCCCAGTTCCTCTCCATCTCTAGAATAACCCACATGCCTCTCCACACGCTTGTTACTTGCACGGAATCCTTTCTTTATGAATTAAGAAGGAGAGACTAGAGTCTGGCCATTGAAAAATCGGGGTTAATTTCTTAGAAACTAGTCTGAAGACACACCTACTGACCAAGACATCCACTCAGATAATGCTTGCCCGCTGGGAATCTTCAGTTCAGCCCAGGAGCCAAGACGTAAAACGCAGAGCTAGCTAAGTGACACCGCAGAGCTCAACAGAACGACCCGAGAAGAGCGCCAGCAAGGCGCTGAGGGCCCTGGATGAGCTGGACTGAGCTGCAGTGGGCGGTGGGGAAAGTGGGTCACAGGGAAGTGAAGACCCTTAGGCAGGGAGGCCTGGAAGGCTGGAAGGAATCTGTTAGTCACCTTAAGTCTCTTGGAAACATTGAAGAGCCTGGGCAGGTGCAAGAAGTACTTATCCTTCAAATTAAAGAATGTATTCAAGAGGAGAAACAAGATGTTTTTTGGAGGCTGGCTAGTCAATAAAAGAGAAGACAAATCCTTGAAAATATGGCCCCAGTTTTGTGAGGTCTGCTATGTGCCTTCAAATTCACCCCATGGGTCTGGGTTTGGCATTTCCTCCTGGACTGGTCCACTCCCTGGTGGAAAGAAGGAAAGAAGGACCTCTTTTCCAAGAGGTCTTTTGCCCCCAAAGAAAGTTCTGTGGGGAAAGCACAGGAGAACAACTTGAGAGCTTACTGCTCTTGAATTATTCAGGGGTACCTGGGCTTCTGAGCCGCCGGGGCACCGACTCTCCTCCTTTGGGAGAGTTCTGGCTTTTGCTACAACAATGGTTACCCAGAGCAGGAAAACGAGGATGGAAGGAACTGGCATTTCTTCCTTCGCAACACGACCTTTGCTGGTATCCTGACAGGTAGAAATAAGCATCTGTTAAGGGACAGTGATAGTCTGCCTGTGTTTTGCTCATTAATTAGTTTTCTTGCTGAGGGGAAAATGATTTATTATATATGTAATTAGGGAATTCACTTCACAGTATCCATAGTTGAAGTCTAAAATTATTCACTTCAAATATTTGCACCTTTTTTTTCCCCCAGTACTGGTGAGAACTAGTATGTTTATGTTTTCTCATCGGCTTAAAACGGTAACTGACGTCCACAAGGCACACACTGGAGCTGATTGTGATGTGACAGTCAGGGTGCTGGTTTCCAGGGCGGGAGCTCGCAATTCTTCTTGTGTCCTCCGGCTCCGCATCAGAGCTGGCCAACCGGCTTTGTGGGGAGAGTATTTTACTCATCTTAGATCATTGGTCCGAAGAAGAGACTAGATGGGGTGGAGTGCTCCCAAACCCAGTTCTGCTGTGGACCAGGACATCCTTAGGACAACTGAAATTGCAGGAAGGATGAAGGAGGCTGGAGTAACTAGCCAATCTGTCAAGAGTAAGTTTTAATGGATCCCATCAAGTGTGTCTTAAGAGTTGTGAGTATAGGGCTTCCCTGGTGGCCCAGTGGTTGAGAATCTGCCTGCCAATGCAGGGGACACGGGTTCGAGCCCTGGTCTGGGAAGATCCTATATGCCGCGGAGCAACTAGGCCCGTGAGCCACAATTGCTGAGCCTCCGCGTCTGGAGCCTGTGCTCCGCAATGGGAGAGGCCGCGATAGTGAGAGGCCCGCGCACCGCGATGAAGAGTGGCCCCTACTTGCCGCAACTAGAGAAAGCCCTCGCACAGAAACGAAGACCCAACACAGCCATAAATAGATAAATAAATAAATTTTTAAAAAAATAGAAATGAAAAATTTGGTGCTCAGCAATCCCTTTAAAAAAAAAAAAAGAGAGTTGTGAGTGTAACCCAGTGGTCCTGTCCTCAGAAAAATCTATGATTTGGTAAGAGACCTAACGCACCTGTGCATAGGAAATTGAGGAGCAGAAAACAGACGAGGACAGGTTCTGGCCAAGGTGGCCCTGGCACCACGTTTGTGGAAGAACTGCCCTGGGCAGCCCCTGTGTTGGACACGTAGGAGGCGGTCTCCATCCTTGCGGTGTTTATAAGCAGAAACATATTCTGGGGAAGCAGAACATGAGAATGGCAATGATAGAAAGCCATCAAAATGCTAAGT
Source organism: Balaenoptera physalus (assembly GCF_965194825.1). NCBI lineage: Eukaryota > Metazoa > Chordata > Mammalia > Artiodactyla > Balaenopteridae > Balaenoptera > Balaenoptera physalus. The sequence goes on from NC_138883.1 coordinate 170,212,158, forward strand.
GGTAGCATTAGTACAATGGGTCAAGGTTTCAGTGAAAAGGGTGCCATTTGGAATGGATTCTTGCAAGTATAAATCAGTGATGCAGAAAACATAGGCTCTAGAGAGTCATAGGAGGTTGATCTCTGAGGAGCTCTAAAAATAGAGCTACCACGTGATGGTTCAATCCCACTCCTGGTCATATATCTGGAGAAAAACATAATTCGAAAATATACATGCACCCCAATGTTCATAGCAGCACTATTTACATTAGACAAAACATGAAAGCAAACTAAATGCCCATCGACATATGACTGGATAAAGAAGATGTGGTACATATATGCAATGGAATATTACTCAGCCATGAATAGTAAGAATGGAATACTGCCATTTGCGGCAACACGGTTGGGCCTAGATATGATCATACTAAGGGAAGTAAGTCAGACAGAGAAAGACAAATATCATATGATATCACCTACGTGTGGAGTCTAAAAAAATGATACAAACGGACTTATTTTAAAACCTAAACAGAGGGTTTCCCTGGTGGCACAGTGGTTGAGAATCTGCCTGCCAATGCAGGGGACACGGGTTTGAGCCCTGGTCCGGGAGGATCCCACATGCTGTGGAGCAACTAAGCCCGTGAGCCACAATTACTGAGCCCGCATGCTGCAACTATTGAAGCCCGCACGCCTAGAGCCCGTGCTCCGCAGCAAGAGAAGCCACCACAATGAGAAGCCCGCGCACCACAAGGAAGAGTAGCCCCCGCTCGCCCCAACTAGAGAAAGCCTGCGCACAGTAATGAAGACCCAGCACAGCCAAAAATAAATAAATAAAATAAATAAATTTATATATATATATATAAACGAAACAGCCTCACAGACATAGAACACAAACTCATGGTTACCAAAAGGGAAAGGTTGGGGGGGAGGGATAAATTAGGAGTTTGGGATTAATGTATACACACTATTATATATAAAATAGATAATCAACAAGGACCTACTGTATATAGCACAGGGAACTCTACTCAATATTCTGTAATAAACTATATGGGAAAAGAATTGGAAAAAGAATAGATATATGTATATGTAGAACTGAATCACTTTGCTGTGCACCTGAAATTAACACCACCTTGTAAATTATACTCCAATATAAAATAAAAATTAAAAAAAAAAGAATTCAGGAGCACTGACCCCCAACCCCCTCTCCTGTGTCCAAGAGCCTATGGGTCCCCCTTTTAAGACAACGGCTGACAAGGTGTGATACAGACTAACACGGCGGGTCATACTTGGTGAGGCTGATGAAACCTGATGGATGCCAGATAATACCAGGGGGCACGTGTTGTAGGATTTATTCCCCAGAGGCCTCTGTTAGTCAATAACTGACTGATTCAGTCATGTTTGGTCTTCTGTGGAAAATGAGGGTGAAGCTGCTTTAAAAATGTCTTAGCAAGCGGAGTGTGGCAGGCAAACTTCTGACACAGTTTGGGGAAGATTTTATACTCGAGGTCATGTAAAAGGAGCCCCTGTATGGCAGCGATTTTATTTCCCAAGCAATAAACAGGGGCCAATTCATTGGTCTGTTTGGAAAGAATTACTCAGTAAGAATAGGAACCTTACCTGCCTGCCAAAAGCAAAAAGAAAAGTGCCCTAGATTCCAGCGAAATAATGTCGCTCTAGCAGGACGTCCATCTATTTGAAGTGAGGTGATTCAGCCCCAGCAGAACAGCCTGGAACCTGGTGAGTAGATGAAGCTGAGCTGGGCGCCCTCAGCAGCTGGGCAAGGCCTCTACATCCACAAGGACTTGCAGGCTCCAAGAGCCATTCAGGTCCCCATCCTGCCGTCTGAAGACTGCCTGACCCCCAGGGCCTCAGGCCCCCTTTAAAAAAGGAAAACTTGAGGCTATTTAATACCCTCTTTTTGAGGTAAACTTATTTTTCACTGCAGATGGTAGTGCCGTTTAGAATGACTCTCTGGAGAGCAGATTCTTGGGTAAGATCTGTGTCCAGGTGGTGGGAGCCACTGACAGAGAAAACTGAAAAGCCCAAAACTTTGAAAGAATTAAATACTTGTTATCATCAAAACCAGTTTATGGTATTAAGATTTGAATTCCTTTGTTAATAGAAGGTTCTGTTGTGCTGATCGATTCTCTTTGTATGGAAAATGTCTAAAGAGTCAAAAGGAGAAGACAAAAACATGGCACCCAGTTGGGTCAAACACATGGTGTCCCAACCCCTCTGAGGTTGGGGAAGAGGCAGAGGGAGGTGGAAAGAGAGAGAGGAAGCGTTTGCATCTCACTACTCAAAACATCAGAATGTAAATGTTATTATAACTCGAGGTCAAAAGTGGAACTTTCACTAACCCCTCCCCGCAAAACACACACACACACACACGAAATGAAATATTGCCTCATATTCTACCTTTTCGATAGAAAAATGAGTAAGATCCACAGCTTGTGTTTACTGGCTCCCTTTTGCTTTTGTGCTCCCGCTTCTGTCTCCTCTGTTCTCGTGAACAACCGTCTCCAGGTCCACAGTGGCTCCTTTGCTGCCTTCCTGCCGCCTCCTGGCATTCACCACCTACTCCTTCCTGAAGTCCCTTCTTCCCCTCACTGCTAGGGCGCTGCTCAGTCTTTTAGCGTTCCCAGGCTCTTCCAGCATCCTTTGCTCTTTCTTTGTGAACCATCTCCCTTCCGCTGCCCTCTAGTTTGTGAGGATTAAGTGAGGTCATGTTTCTGCAGACACTCAGTAGAGCGTGCAGCTCTCCAGGTGAAGAGTGTTAATAACTTGATAACGTTCTGGCATTCGTTTTGTGTCTTCTCTTCTCGACCATGTCAATGGTTTTCAACTCCCTTTGGGTATCTCGCTTTTTCTCATGCAAACCTTGCCTCACGCTGAACTGACCACATTCTCTCACGTTCCGCTGTGTCACCTGGGCTCACTCGACTTGGACAGAGGTCCCAAATGATGGTGATTATGGCACGCAGGTCGCAACCCACGTGAGCTTCTGTCAGTGAAGGGGAGGAGATGGTGTTTCTCAAAGGGACCCTCTGCCATCAAGCACTAGGTCCCATTAGAAGCACGGAGTCACCAACAGCTTTGGTCCCTGGCCCATAACAGGCTTCCTAAAATTACTGCTTTCTGGGTTAAATGACCTGTTCTTTTTTGTCTCCTCAATCATGCCAATAATTTTGTAATCAGTTCACTGTATTCAGTCCCCTCTGTTGAAAGTACCCAGTGGTGTTCGTTTTCCTGACCGATCCCCCTGCCTTTCCCCTCTCCTCAGGATGTGCTGGAACCTTCCTCACAGCGAAGTCATTAGCTCACCATCAGGTTCCATAATTTTGTCTGCCAAACTCAACAATAGTTAGAAATTTGACAAAACTTTGTGTAGGGTGTGTGGGTGGTGGTGGGTAGTGGTGTGGTAATGCTTTTCCCTTTAGCATCTGTTAGAGTCTCTGGGGAAGAATATAGAAACATAAGCAACATTTAGGACTTAGATGTAGAATTTTAAGTATCGTTTGACTTTGGGTTATGTCTGGAGAGAGAGCATGCATGCAGGTTTAGCATGAAATCTTAATAAAATGATAACTTCGAGGGCCTGATGCAGTCCTGTGTGCGCCAGTGTTTTTCTGACTATCACGGGTCCCATAAGCCAGGTAAGGCAAAGGCTGTGCAGGTGAGTTGGGGCTGAAATCCACATTGCTTTGTGCTCTCCAAGCCTTGGCTTATGGCACAGGGCTGCATTCATCTATACAGTGGTGTTGCAGACCTATTGTTTCTATTCTTTTCAGGCTTACGGTAATCACATCTGGAATAAAAGTGAATTTAAGGTCACTTTGTTCAAAATGATTCAGAGGAAGAGGGGCTTTTCAATCATACCCAGGTGCTATAGGGGCTAGCACAGGTAGGATGGTTCTAGTTTCAGAAACCAAGGTAAGCTGCCCTCCTTGAGGTAAAGTCACTAATGTATTTTCCCAGGAAACATCCCGGTCTATTCCTCTGGTTGTTCAGAGACTCCTGAGGGACAGATGTCTGATCGCTCTTTAACAGAGTCTGCCTCTGAGCCTCGGTGCTTAAAATGCATGGAATCTAAATCTAATTGACAGTGATTCCATCTCCCCACCTTGATTTAAGCTCTCTTTACTTTTTTTTAAATGAACAACTAACGACATTGAAATGAGTGCTTAATTCAATCAGGTTTGCCCTAATTGCTGAATAATTATAGCTTGACCCGAGTTCCAGGCTTCTCTCTTCAGATCTGATGGGACTGGAGCATGTCATGCTTTCCCTGACATTTTAGTTGCTGACAAATGAACATTAAATCCTATTTAATTCTGAGTGAGATGGTTTTTAAAGATGCACTTGCACCCTGTCTTTGCACAACATTTCTCTAACAGTGAAAGTGACCAAGGCATGTGAAACAAAAGGGAAAACCCATGAAATGACAATTCTTTAAAAAAAAATTTTTTGTTCTTTTCCTTTATGGTTTATTACAGGATATTGAATATAGTTCCCTGTACTACACAGTAGAACCTTGTTGTTTATCCATTCTATATACAATAGTTTGCATCTGCTAACCCCAAACTCCCAGTCCAGCCCTCCCTCATCTCCCCTTCCCCTTGGCAACCACAAGTCTCTTCTTTATGTTTGTGAGTCTGTTTCTGTTTAGTAGATATGTTCATTTGTGTCATATTTTAGATTCCACATATAAGTGATAGCATATGATATTTGTCTTTCTCTGTCTGACTTACTTCACTTAATATGATAATCTCTAGGTCCATCCATGTTGCTGCAAATGGCATTATTTCATTCTTTTTTTATGGCTGAGTAATATTCCATTGTATATATATATATATATATATATATATATATATATATATATATATATATATACACACACACACACACACACATCTTCTTTATCCATTCACCTGTCAGTGGACACTTAGGTTGCTTCCATGTCTTGGCTATTGTAAATAGTGCTGCAATGAACATTGGGGTGCATGTATCTTTTCAAATTATGTTTTTCTCTGGCTATATGCCCAGGAGTGGGATTGCTGGATCATATGGCAACTTTATTTTTAGTTTTTAAAGGAACCTCCATACTGTTCTCCATAGTGGCTATATCAATCTCCATTCCCACCAACAGTGTAGGAGGGTTCCCTTTTCTCCACACCCTCTCCAGCATTTGTTATTTGGAGACTTTGTAATGATGGCCATTCTGACCGGTGTGAGGCGGTACCTCATTGTAGTTTTGATTTGCATGAAATGACAATTCTTTAAAAGAGAAAGAGCCCTGAACCTATGGCATATTGAATGAGACCATAAAAGTTCAGTGCTCAGTGTGGTGTCTGTTGTACAGCACAGGCTCAGTAATGCTAGGGGCTGATACACCTGTCTTACCAGCAAGGAGAAATGAACAAGAAAATGGATAATCAGTATTAATCAGTAGCCCCAGAAGATCAGGTATTAAAAGGTACTTTTATAAAATAAATATTACGTTGTTTCCGCAATTCTCTAAGTCTTGTCCAAATCATCTCACTCTTGATATACTGAGGCAACACTTAGAAGAATCCCAGGTAGCATAGAATACAGCTAACTTGTGAGTTGGGTTCCTTTTTCCATCTATAAGGCAATAGTCTTATCTATGTGACCTTGTGACTCTGCCTACTAGTTGTACTTTTCGTTCCAATAGTCCCAATAATGCAGGTGGGCCATATGAGTTGCCCCTGTATCTGATGGATCAATCATATATGATTTGGACCTGAATACACAGGAAAGATGTTTTAGGAAACGTCAAGTTCTAATTCATGTCTGTTAAGTTAGGGCTAACCACAGCTGAAACAATCGGGTAAGTGAAATCCAGAAAAATAAGAGAATAAGTTTTCTTGATGCTTGGGGAAGAAGGAATTTTGTAGACCTTCTGTTCTTTTAACTCTAAACTGGCAAGATAAAACTATGTTGAGAAAGGCTGGGGCTTAAATGAAAACTGGAATTTCTCCTTCCTGGGTATTTTATCATATAACAGGATTTTGGCTTAATTTTCAAGAATTATTCCCCAACTTAAACCTATTTAACAAATAGAAAGAATCATTAGATGGGAAACATTTTTAGACTTAGAGTAATCAAAGTTAGAATAAAAGCCAACTTAATTCAAAATGATGTTTTTGCTTGTTTGGAAAGCTTTCTTGTCCGATATGTCTATAGCATATCAAGAAAGACCTAAGACTTTTGCCAATATTTTTTTCTCAGTGAGAGTGATGACAGACATTTAAGAAAAATTATTGACACAGATCGAAGTGTGAGTGTATAATTATCTCAATTACCTTCTGTAATTGAGTGTCAGCTAACAGAGCTGTACATATTCCTCTTTTAAACACCAGAATCCAAAAGGCAAATGATTTAGCCCAGGAGTCAGCTTGTAAAAAGAAAAAATAAGAAGGCATCTACCTAACTTTTTGTATTTAATAAGTATTGTAGCAATATCACAGTCATATGCTATGAAAGTCAGATTGCACACTTCAAATATATACAAAGATTATTTGTCAATCATACCTCAATAAAGATGAAAAATAGTTGAAGAAAAGGAAGAAAAAAGAATAGAAAAGTATCCTATCTTCTGTCCTTGCTGAGGATATTTTCGTTCTATGGCAGGCCCATTCAATTCATGAGCTTGTTAGGTAGGAAAAGAATTTTATGGAATATTAATGTTCCCATCTTGAAAGTCTTGTTTTTTCCCCCCTGCAACTTTGTGGCCAAGAAGCAAAGATCAAAGTTTTGATAAGATAGACAAAAAGCATTTGATACCAATGATGAAATATTACTCTGGTAATATGAGTGAAAACACTTTGAATAAAAAACATTAAAAAAAATTGTAGAGATTTGCCGTTACTTTAAAAACCTTAGGTCTTTCACTACGAGGATTATATTTTCTTATAGTCTTTATGTATCTCATGATTTAGCGGCTTTAAATGATATTTTTATTCCCTTTTGTTGTCCCTAAGTTAAAAAATACATCTAAACACATTTCTCTAATGATCAACGCAACCACTGATATAGTGACTACCTATTCCTTCCTTGTAAGAGCACAGATTCAGATGAGATAATTCCTGCTTACTCCGCACCTCATTTCCTAGTTCTTTTTTGATAAAACGTAAATTCTGAGCCCAGATGAAGACTATTTAATTACCTTTTACACCCTAGTATTATATAATAATATTTTTGACACTTGCATTCTGTTACATGACCCTGTAAATAATGATTTAGAACGTTTTCGTCTCATTAGCCATCATTCACCGTGCGCATCGCCACGCTGTTAAGAACACCCTGTTGCCTAGTCCCAGGAGCTATTTTTTAAATTGAGGTACAATATACGTACAATGAACTAATCCATGAATTTTCGCACGTGTACCTAGTTTCCCGCAGGGCATTTTGGAAGACCCACTAATGCACAGGCACACAATTCCCAAAGCATGACTTATGGGGTCTGGCTGACACATGGGACTTAAGCACAGTAGACCCTGGAGCGCGTTTCGGCTTCTGAGTCAAGCAAAATAATCCCGAGGGTGCTTTGTACCCACTGATGAGTCTCCCCACGGGCTCTGTCACAGGGTGAGGATATGATTCTTCCATCTTCACGGGGCTTTTGGTCTGTAACTCCTGCGCAGCACACACTTTCTAAGGACAAACAGTAATTTGCGGAGAGACAACCTTTGAAACGGAACCCAGAGAATTATTTTCCTAAAGTCAACATGCGCAGGGTTTCCCTCTCCCGGTGAAGATGCTGTTTCATATTGTCATCTAACGCTGTTATCAGGACCCCTGTTCTCATCCTCTGCCCTCCGTGTGCCCGGAGCTCCCTGTGGGCATAGAAGCAATGCCTCCCACTGGGCCTTCCCAGTCCGACCCCCATCTGCCCTGGCCATGACCACCAGATACCCCAAAACGTATTTCCTTCACTTAGGTCAGTTCAAGTTGTGGGCATGGCTCCCTCCCACCGTCTCTCTACTGTAGTGGGAACAAGAGGTGCCTTATTCTTTCCCGCGTGCCGAAGGCTCCAGGGGGTGGGGCGGGGCTCTCCAGGTCACATGGGAGAAATGGAAACAGTTCACCAGGGTCTATCTGGGTGAAACACTCCTTCCTTTAACGCTACTAGTTGTTGACTGTGAACTAGATTCAGGTCTTTCTTCAGTCTGGGGATTTCTTCCTCTCAACTCTGTAAGCACTTCCTCTCTTTCTGTGCTGCTTTCCCTTCTGGAGTATTGCTTACTGGCGTGAACTTTCTGTCTTTGCGTTTTTGGCAGTCCGTCATGGACCGTAGCCTGGTGTCTTTTGGGGAAATTGCACTTTCCTCATTGGATGCAATCTGCGGGGCTGTTTATCTGGGAGTCCTGCCTTCCCTCAGCAAAGGAATGTTGAGTCTGCCCCTCTGGAATTTAAATTCTGAACAGAGTGATAAAAAGACCACCCCGGGCTGGAGTTCATTTTCCTCAGTGACTGTATCAGGATGAGACCGCTGAGCTCCCTTGACCCAGGCAAGCATTCTGCCTCTGTCCAGCCTAGTTCTCTAGTCTTGCTTCGTCGACACAATGAATTCCCCGGATCTTGCCAATAGCTTCCCTTTGGGCTTAAGAGCTGGTTCTCGGAAACTTCAGCAACCAAAGAGACATAGCTGATACACTTATTCATAGGATACATCTCTTTGATCTTTGATCTGTCCTTCCTGTTTATTTTCATATTTTCATATCTTTATCTTTCTTTCATTGAGTTTGTCTGGCACTTCAATAATTTTCTTTAGCTGTTTCCAAAACTTTTGCATGCTGTTGTCACGTGTTCATCACATTTGGTCCCAACTTACTTCTTTCAGCTTCATCCTCAGCCATGGCCTCTGCCCCATTCCATATTCTAACCACAATAAATGGAATTTCTTCCTAATCCTGTCATTTTCACTTTAACCTTCCTGCCATTGCATGGGCTATTCCCTTGTCCTAAAATGTTCTTCTACAAAACTTTGCTTAAATCTCCTCTTAGAAGTCCGCCCTGGTTCCCAATGTGAAGAAAGACTCCATTTTTCATGCTCCCTCTAATGGGATTCCTTAGCATTTGGTCTTTTTTGACCTGTCACTTGAATTAAAATTATTTTCATCATGTCTGTTTTATCCAATAAGCTGTGAATTTCTTGAAGATTAAGTCTGTGCTTTACTTACCTCTGTATAGTCTCTATCTTACACAGTGCCCAGCACTTTTTATGTCCTCAACAAATGTTTACTGAGGGATGGAATGAGTGGCTGAATAAATGAGGGTTGCTCACAGGCTACCCATCCCTGGAGTGGAAGGCAGACTCATTCATTGGTTGGGAGCTCTCAGCCTGCTGTTGTGTGCACGGAGCACACTTGCTTGTTTAGGTGTGTGGCTCTTCTTTGCAGGAATTGTACAATGAGAATGATATGTGACCTTTGGATGGCTGTTGACTCTGGACATCTGGCATTGAAACATTTGTTTTGCTTCTAGCATTGCCAAAAATAAGAAAGCACATGTATCCATACCAACAATATTTATCGAGTATCTGTAATGGGCAAAGCTGGTCATTACCTAGGACACAAAGATGAATCTGACACAATACAGTCCTCAAGGGAGACCCAGTAGAGTGATGTGATGTCACAGATGACCCCACTCTAGGTATAAAGTGTCACAGCAGATGCATGTCTGAGGCATTTGACTAGAGCCTTGGCCCTCCGTCAATGCTTCAATGCTGGGAGATGAGATGGAGGCAGTTTTGAAGTACTGATTTCTAAGGGGTGCCTTTAAAAAATGATGAAGTGTATATTTCTGGAATTATAAAGCCTCCCACTTTTTTTCACCACATTTAAAAAACTTAAAGAATAGTTGATTTACAATATTGTGTTAGTTTTAGGTGTATAGCAAAGTGATTCAGTTATATAAATACATGTTTTTTCCGATTCTTTTTCATTATAGGTTATTACCAGATATTGAATATAGTTTCCTGTGCTATACAGTAAATCCTTGTTGCTTATCTATTTTTTAAAATTTTCATTTTTTATAATCTTTTATTTTTATACAAATAAAAATATTTTTATACAATTTTAAAGGCTACTTTCTAGTTACAGTTTTTACTGTAAAACCTATTGGCTCTATTCCCCGTGTTGTGAGTACCTCTTTGAGCCTGTCTTATACCCAATAGTTTGTACCTCCCACCCCCTCCTCTCTGTACTGTTCCTTCCCACCCCAAACCCTCACTGGTAACCACTAGTTCTCTGTATCTGTGAGTTGGCTTCTTTTGAAAGGCCCCTTTTGGAGACTTTTAATTCATAATTTGAATTGATCTCGAATTTCTCATGGAGGTCATTTACCTTGGAAGCTTTAAAAAAGTCTTCAGAGGACTCTTCTCGCTATGAAAATGCTCCTACAAAGTCCAAGGAGATTTCATTTTCTTGACATTTTCACCAAGTGTTTACAATGAAAGAGACAATTTTAATCAAGCATTTTGAGTTTTTGTCATCTGCCTGATGAAAACTGCTATCCCTTTGTTTCCTTTGAATTGACTGGAAGCCCACACAAAATGGGGCGCAGAGTCATTAGGAAGAGCTGCAGCTCCAGGGGCTGAGGAGGGGTGTTGCCCAGGAGGATGGCAGGAGCTGTGCCCACACATGGGGTCTCCCACCAGAGGGATGTGAAGGCTGCCTTCCCTGTTACCAGGCAGGAGGGAAGTCTGGCCCAAGGAGAGAGCCAGAAAAGTACCTGTGGTCTCTACCAGCCACACTCAGCTTTCAGAGGCTTATGTAGACTCTCCTACAGCTGGTAAGGTTGGTAAGGATTCAGTACCTACCACTTTTCTTAAAGTAAGTTCATAAACAAAGGCTAACACTTATTTATAAGGGCCTTGCGGGAAACAAATATCAGAGTACCATTGTGGCCTAGGAGAAAAGTGGGGTCTCTGGAGATCCAGATGGACAGCATGATATCCTGAGCCTTTCTGGAGAGGGTTATCAGCAGTTTCTTAAGCAGGAGGAACTAGGAACTCATATCAGAGCCACTGTATTTCCTTTAGAGTTCATTATGTAAAAGTATGCCTAGGAAATTGTCAGGATTCTCACTGCAGACAGTGTGTTCAGAAATTCTCAACAAATTCCTTTATTATCTTTATAATGTTCTGAGTTAAAGAATGCTTCTAGATATTGTTATTTATACATATACCATGAACGAGTGGAATATGCCTGACCATTAGCATCAGTCCCAGGAGTGGGAAAAACTAGGGAAGATTTATGCATAGATAATTCACTTACTTTCCATCCATCCATCCTACAAATTAGGTTGAATTAATGAATATCTATTGAGTACCCACTACAAGTAAGGAACTACACTAAATATTTTTCTGGAGAGTACAGAGAATTATGCCAAAAATAGCTCTGCGTTTAATCTAGTTGAGAAATTAAGACATAAATCTGCAAAAAGGTAAATAAAATACAAGTGGTAAGAATATATGAGAATGACAGTGACAGAGTTCCACCTGGTATTATAGATCCAGCATTAAAGAATGGTGCCACTATTTATAACAGGCAAGACATGGAAATAACCTAAAAATCCATCAACAGATGAATGGATAAAGAAGATGTGGTACATATATACAATGGAATACTACTCAGCCATAAAAAAGAATGAAATAATGCCACTTGCAGCAACATGGATGGACCTAGAGATTATTATACTAAGTGAAGGAAGTCAGACAAAGGCAAACACCATATGATATCACTTATATGTGGAAGCTAAAATACGACACAAATGAACTTGTCTGCAAAAGGGAAACAGACTCACAGACACAGAGAACAGACTTGTGGTTGCCAAGGGTGAGGGGAAGTAGGGGAGGGATGGATTGGGAGTTTGGGATTAGCAGATGCAAACTATTATATATATGGATAACTGAATCACTTTGCTGTACACCAGAGACTAAGACAACAGTGTAAATCAACTACACTTGAATAAAATAAAGTTTTTTAAAATGGAAAGAAATAAAATAAAAAGAAATGGGGAAAAAAAAGAATGGTGGCGAATGGGCCTCAGGGAAGCAGGTGTCTGCACACCAGGGGGCAGGAATTAGTCAACATTTGGATGGGTTAATGGGGTTCGCCTAGTGGACGGAAGAGGAGGATTCATAGCCTGAGTGGGAGCCCGAAGAGCAGGAAGTACCCAGATTGATCGGGGTGATGAGTCAGACAGTTGAGCCCAGGGTTTGCAGAGGGGAGGATGGGCAGGGGGTGCGAATGGGGGATATTTTGGGGCCAGACCAGGAAGATATAATTAGCTCCCTATCTTGTGAAAGGCACACAGGTCAACAAAGCAGAAAGAGGTTTTCTTTTAAACATACAATTATTAATTTTAATGTTAACTCACAAAGGTAGCTTAGTATGATGGGAAAACAAAACCAAATAAACTGTAAATTGGAGATCTTGGAGTCCCCTGCTTTAAGTAATCTGTGGCAAACCCCAACTCTCAGCTTTCAGGAGAAATGTGAGCACAGCAATGACGGCCTCGCCGGCCACCCAGTCTCACCATCCTGTTGCCTCTCTGCTCACCGCCAAGTATCCTGGGTGATACTGCCTCGTTATCCCACAAGTGGGTCAGTTTTGGAAAGCAAGTGATCTGTCATTTGGAGAAATCAGAGTCACTGATTTCTGCTTGTATTTCTGTACCAAAAGGAAAGAAAGAAAAAAGAAAGAGGCAAGTAATCCAAGAGAAAGTAAAAATCACTTAAATGCAATCTCCCAATTATTAGTAAATTCTAACAAAGATGATACCCTCTCCCCCTCCCCTAATATCAATGGCTGGCAAAGAGCAGTCAGAGAAAGCACTCTGTTCACCAAACGCTCCCTGTGTTGGAGCAGGTTTTGTGGGGCAGCCTTTGAATTCCACCACCCATAGCAGCCAAGGGAGCTTGACCAGGGCCCTGAGAGCAGAGAGCAGATGCGGAAGGCACGAGGCTCTGGTGAGCTTTATGCGCCAGTGGGATTGCGGACAAGCCACCGGAGAGATGGAGTACGATGAACGGTCTACAACTTTCTTGAGTAGGCAAGTCATCACTTTCTCTTACAACGCAGCAGAACACAACACAAATTTAAAGACATTTTAAGAAGAAAGGCCAACTTATCGGAAAAGATTTCTCTAGAATATGCAGGATGTCTGTTAGAAAGACAGGGAGATATGCCATTTGATGGTTTAGGGTGAGGAAATCATTTGAAGGGGGTGTTAAATGGAGTATTTAATACAGATTTACAGTTTGAATGGCTGGGTGATTGGAAAGCTGGCAGTAAGTAACAGAGCGTTTCTATAAGTCAGATGACCATTGTTTACTGAGGCCGTTTCCATTCTCTGTTGAAGAATGTACAGAGCTGAGTAGGTTTCCATCTCTTGTGGGTTTGGCAGCCATCTTCCCCCTTTTTGTATGGATAAAATGAACTTCTTCCATGTCTCTCCATTCCTCCTATTTCTGGATTATTTCCATAAGGACAGAGTGCTTTCTGGGATTGTCTGAGTCATTATATAATGAGTAGAATTCTGGCATCCTCATTTTTAAAAAAGCTATGATTATCATTAATACTATTTTTTTGTTTTGCAGAGTTCATCCAAGCAATAATAAAAAAGCAATTAGAAATATAAAATCATGGAAACTCTCATACCATTAAGAGGTCATTAAGCTTGGCAAGAATTGCTATATCCAAATTTCTGGTCTCATTCCTTGGTCTTTGGATTGCATTTAAGAAAAACAGTGATTACATAAATTTTAATACAATAAATGATGTTTGGCTAAAATTTTAACTTGTATTTCTTTGGGGGAAAAGACAAAATCTTGTGAACTGAAGATGGAGAAGCCAAGCTGACTCTTAATTACTATTTACTATTGTTTTGAATCCAATTTTTAACCACCAGAAATGATTGTATTTTGGGGCACCGGAAGCTTATATAATTCTAGAGGGCCCTCTTTAAATTATGAATATAAAGTTAGGTATGAAATTGAATATTTCTTTAGGGTGAAAAAAACCCACACAGCAAATCCCCAATTTACAAAAACTGACAAATACAGAAAACAACAGTATCCTTATTAGACGAACCCATGATGCGCAGCTAGAATGCTTTTTTTTCTACACTTCCTTAATTTACAATTCTGCACTTCAGGTGGTTTGAAGCCTTTTCCACAGACTAGCTTTTGCCTCCATCAGTTTCAAACATTGTTTCTTGTCTTCTATCCCTGGGTACCGTGGGACTCATTCTTAGAACGATGAAAGTTCTGGCCAAGTGAGTTGGCGGGGTGGTCAGTAGAATTATTCCTGGAAGCCATTCCTGCCCTGCAACTGTATAAATATGTCCCTCTAGATCCAAATTAAATGTACCCTCACCTTATCTCCTTAACTAGAATTCAAAATGCCCGTGGCCCCTGCAACTCTGCCTGACACTTTTGTGAGTGTGATGGGGGGAAGCTGGGGTAGGAAACAGAAGCCTTAATTGACTTCAGTTAAAATATCTCCCCTGGGCAAGTTACCCAAGAGCCTGCGCCCTTGTGAATGCACTTTTACGGCACCTCCTAGAGCCTGGGGGGCCTGTGTAGGTGAGGAGTCTAAATGATGTGAAGCTGCCTCTGCTGATATCGCTTACCTTTCCTAGTGACAATTTTTTTGGCAAAAGAAACGCCAGCCAGCCTGTTGTTGGAGGGTCATATGTGTCCTCTCCTGTGTCCGCCTCCTCCCAGCACCGATCAGCTACCAGCGAGGTGTTCGGCGTTCGAGCTCACAGCTTTCCTTTCTCTGCTTCCTTTCCTCCCCCAGATCCTGGCTCAGTCCTGATGATCTCAGAGTGCAGAGAGGTCCCTCCCTCGCCTTGACCACTCAACCGCCACGGCAGCAGCTTTGTCTGCTCAACCACGTTTTACTGTGTGTTTTCCCAGACCTGGACCATTCGGAACCCCTCTGCTTCCGATTTCTGCTATCTGACCACAGTTTCCTACCCTCCCACGCTTACCCGCCTTCATCCTATGACCCTTACTCTTTCACACTGTAGAGCATCCCACACTCTTGAATCCTTCTGCTTCTCATTTCTAGCAGCCCTTCCGTGACCTCTATCTTTTCCACTCTTGCAGCCTAGACTCCGAGTTCTACCACTTCAAATACTTTCAGTGTCTTATCTCTTCCCCTTTAGCCTCTGCGTCCAATTGTCCATCACAAGCTCAGGGATCAGTCATTGCGTCACCCCTCGCCCCATACCTTCTCCACCAGCTCCCCTAGGCCATGTCGTGGTGTCACGTGTATGGATACGAGCTCAGGTTTCCTCCACGTTAATAACAAACATTTATCAAGCTCTGTCTCCCTCTCGAGCCTCTGAAATATGGACATTCCCTGCCACTCCACAGATTTATTTTGGCTAAAATCAACAATGACTTCTTAATTGACAAATCCCATGGACACTTACTGTTTTAAGTTATGAAATATATCAAACATTTTGAAGAGTACAGGTAATAACAGGATACACTCTCATATGCTCAGCGCTCAGATCCAACAAATGCTATATTTGCTTAGGAGATTTAAAGTTTTTATTTGTTTAGCAATAAAATGTTACATAGATATGTTTGAAAAACTTTTCATTCAGTCTTCATCCATTTCCTTCCCTCCCTGGTGAGTTAATCGATATTATGAAGTTGGCATTTATTCAATATGTAGTGTTATCTTATGTGTTTTAAAAATTCACACAAATGGTAATGCATATAATACATCACCCTGTGACTTGCTTTTCTTATTCAAATTAATGTGTTCACTATTTACCCATATTAATACAATGATATCTTGTTTATTTTAATTTCTCTAAAGTGATCTATTTTTATGAACATGCTACAGTTTATTTATCCTTCCTTCCATTGACATTCAGATTGTTTCTAGTTGTTCAATATTTAAGTAATGCAGTAATCATTAACATTAATGCAATAAACATTCCAGTACCTGTCTCCTTGTGCACTAGTGATAAAGCTACACTTCGTAACAGTATTCACAAGTTATGCCTGTCTTCACTTTTACTAGACATCACCAAATTATTCTCCAAATTGGTGTACCAATTTATGTGACCATTAGCAACATGGGGGTTTCCATTTTCTTGCATTCTTGCCAATACTTGGAATTATAAAACTTTAAAATTCTGCTAACATGGATATGAAATACTATCTTACTTCAATTTACAATGACCTCATTATTAGAGAGTGTGGGTATATTTTTGTGAATTTCCTGTTGGTATTCTTTATCCACTTTTCTATTATGTGGGGGTTCTTTCTACATTATGACTACTAATCTTTCATTGCTTTGGAGTGTTGCTCTGTCTTTCTGTTTTAAAAAAAAATGTTTCTGTGATTGACATACATATAAACAGAGGAAGTTCTTCAAATCATGACCTTACAATGCTATCTTGACTAGAAGTTCTGAATTTTTTTTCTACTTTATGCTGCAAATGACTTTCAAAGTAATATTTACACAGAACAGTGTCAGGAAAAATGTTGTCTATCCCTGGGGTAATCACTGATAATGTTCTGGCATAGTCTTGCCTATTTTTTCTTTCAGGGTAAATTTTTCTTTCTTTATTTAAGACACATTTTTTGCAGTCTGTTTATTGGCTGAGCCTAATGGACATGTTCTGTCTTTTTGTTTTAGTAAATTCCTATTTATATGGATTTTATCCGGGAGGGAAATCAGCTTTTTGGAAGGCAGACACAAAGCAGGATGCATAGCTCATTTTGATTCCCTCGTTGATTCTGTGTGCCTCCAGAGGGGTGGACTGGTCCTGGAGCAACATGACTCATCTTTCTCAGTTTGACTGGATATAACGAAAACTCAGAATGTTGCTCCAGAAAGTGTCATAGAGAGTGACTAGAGCTTTCCAAAGTGCCACCTTTGACTAATTCGCTTACTAAGAAGATCTGGCTAAAAACACTCTAGCATCCAAGACACAAAGGCAGCAATTTAAGCAATGGACTTCTCTTCAGATTCAGAGATTTATATATCCTAAATGTAAAAATATGTAAAGATATAAGCCAAGAAAAACATTCCCCAATATGAAAAACATTACCACCTTCCCTCGCCACCCCAAGTTCATTCTTGAACTTGCTTAGTTAAAGTGGAATTTTCAAAGATGAAATAATTCAAATAATTTAAAACCTTAGACTCTCAGTAAGAGAAGTAAGATATTATTCTGTTTTGAAAGTTTGTCCCCAAGCTCTGAATGAGTGGACCATGTCTTAGAGTGTGTGTGGAACATGAAAGTCTTCCTTCAGCTGTAGCTCTCTTCTGTCAAAGACGTTTTGTTAGCTGGTCCCTGCGAGGAATTAGTTCACAATCCTATGCTGTTGACACATTCTTCTCTTTTCCCAGGAATGTGGGTTTCAGGAATATGCTGAACGGATTCTAGAAAGGTTTGGAAGCTCTTCGCAGCCCAGTGCTTCTAGGATAAGGTTTGCTTGTGGTTTGTTCTCTTTTTTAAAAAAGTATGGCTGAAACAAGGGACTTAAGCAATTTATTGAAAATACAAATATTGATCTGATTTGAAGTCTGTATGGCAGTTGTCCTGATTCACCTTATTTGCAAGTTCTCCGTAAATACCTACCCCAGAAATTACCTGCCTACTGTGATCTTGAACTCTCATTATTACTCCCCAGTGAGTTTTGCTGATTCAAGAGAGAAAATTTGGGAAGAACATCTAGATGTTGAGTTGTTCTCTCCATCTTATGTCGGCTACTGACTGTCATCTCACAGAAACTTTAAATGGAAATCAATAATTGGGTTTCAGAAAAACTTATTTTTCACTCTTCAGAGGCATTGACTGAGTTTCCAGGCAGCAAAGCTGAGTCTGATTGGGAGCTCACTTTTCAGTGGAACCTGTTCACACACAGAGCTCTCTGTAGCTTTTTCTTTCTGGAGTTCCCTCTGCTCCCTTCTAAGTCCCCTTTTGGCTTTTTGTTAGTATGTGTTATTCATTTTCCACAAGAAAATTCATCTTTGGAGCCTGGTGACAGATCTGATTCTGTATAATTGATGATGAGTATAAATTTCAGTTGCTTCTGTTCTCTGCAGTGAGGGTGGGGATATAATATCGGTGAGGCCCAGACTCTCAGACTAAGGGCCTTTTGTGTTTTCTTAAGGTTTCAGGAAGTTTGAGTCGTTTATTTAGTGTAGCACAGTTAAGACAAAATTAGATTTGTTTCTCTAAAGCTAAGACATTTCTGTGTCTGCTTGTTACTAAAGCACTGAACCATCCCTGGACCTGATAAGTTTGGGATACACTGTGCTCCCTTCAAGCTTATGACATTTTAACCAGGCATGGTCCAATTAACCTCTGACCTTTCTCAAGTTCATCAGGAAATAGACTGGTACTCATTGCTAAATGCTAGGTTTGTCGTTAAAATTACACATTACCCAAAGAAAGTCTAGTAGCAGGAAATGTGTGAGAACTAATCCAGAGAAACTAAAACAAACCCTTGGCTTACCTACAATTTTATTGGCATTTCCCTCTTGACTCCATTTCCCTTTAAGTCAATAAAAAACTAGGGCTGCTTGTTAAAACTTCTGCAAGGCTTTGTTGGCAGTCACGTGGTGAGCTTTCTGTTCCATTTCTTCAGGGGTCTTTCCTGAGGCTACATGATCAAGGGAGGGCTTCTCGGAAATGCTTATGATAATCACTGCTGATGAGGTTTTTAACCTTGATTAGAACTTCCTAATGTAATGATTTTTACCTAAATGGTAGTCAAAGCACAGAGTTGGGTCCATGAACAAATTGAGCAGATGGGGTTTTGATATGGAGGTTTATCTCTGGCAAAGACCTACTCTCAGTGGTAGATACAGAACACATGCTAAAACAAAAGCAAACAAAAATACCATGGGCATCATTGAGGGAGATACAGGAAGATACGCAGCCTCCTATAAGAAGCCTTGGGTAACACCGGGGGACACATTTCTATTCATGTTCTGCAATTGATTCCGACCCAAGGCCATTAACGTTTGGTCCCCCAAGGTATGTGTGCTTGAATTTCTAAGCTGGAAATAATAGAGCAAGCACAGCCTCTGTATTTGCCAGGACATTTTGAGAGTAAGTAAAATAATAGCTTTTTAAAGAGTAGTTCATAAACATAAAGAAGTTCAAAGGCATAGTGGTTAAAATCCTAGGCTCTGGAGTGAGACAAGTTTGGGTTTGATTTCTACTTCTCCCATTTCCTAGCTGTGTGCTCTTTACTTTCCTAAACCTCAGTTCTAATTTATAGAAGATGGTCAGTTACGTTCTCCATCAGCTGGTGAGTAAGGGGTCCAGAATGGTGTCTGCCATGCTGTAAGCATCGTGCACCTGGTAGCGAGGTCACGTGCGTGATGTGGATCGCTGCCTTGTCAGTGTGGATGGGGGTGTCGATAGAAACAGTCTGAAAAGTGTGAGAAACTGTTTGTCTGGGGTCTGTGGCAGGGTCTGCCCCCCCCTCCCCGCCTCAGCTTAGCGCTGAGCAAAGCAGCCCAAGGGCAGCAAGGCCCTGCCTCGTGTGCCAGGCTCTCACTAGCCTCTTCCTCTGCCCCCAGCAGGTCTCCTCCCCACACCCCTTCTCCCCGCCCACCAGCACCCATCCAGGTCACATTCCTGGCAAGCTCTCACTCTCAGCTGCTCGTCAACTAAGGTGTTGGCTGATAACAAAGCTATGAACTGATAAGGCTTAATTCCTTCAAGTGGTATTTTAAAAAGCCAGGAAGCCTTCAAGAGCTAAAGAAATAATGGAGTAATGACAGGCATTAACTCTGTGTGTGTGTGTGTGTGTGTGTTTGTGTGTGTGTGTGTTTCGGGAGATGTCTGGGCCGGGAGCCTTGACTGTCATTAGAATAAACCCTACAGAGGTTACCAGTGCCACCTAGGTCACAATAAAGCAGCTTCTTTGGTCTAAAATTGACACTGATCCCACTTAGGAACTAATCGAAGCCGTGCTTTTCCTATATTGGATTTAATACACTCTGCTCTTAGCCTGGGAAGCCTTAGGACAAGCATAACAAAAATACAATTTAATTAAAATGTTAAAATATTTATATGCCACAATCTTTGTGATTGAATTAGAGACTAACTCACCCCATGGTCAGAAATAGTCACAAGGACTAAAAGAAAAAAGAAAATAGCTCTTAAGAATAAATTGCTTACCAAGTATTTCAAGTTGAAGATGTCCAAGTTAAGAAAATAGTAAATATAAGAAGGCCAAAAGTTCATAGTAGTCCTCAACCGGAATTTCATCTCCCTCTTGCTGTGAAGAAGACAAGTTGGACCAGAATAGACGGCTGCTGCCTGCTGCAAGCTAGACCATGCTCAGAAGATTTGAAATTCAATAATGTCACAGTACAAGCTGGGGGAAAAGAAAAGCCTCTGGGGAACTCTCTTGTAAAAGATTTACCAATATGCAACTAATTTTGATTCAGGAAAATTGTTATTGAATGTTGGGCTAGGATTTGTTGACAGGGTGGCCACAGGTAAGCATACAGCCCCATGTGTATGTGTATATTGCCTTCTAAATATTTGTCATTATATTACCTTTTTTCCTTGATCACCTACTTTATTTTTTTTTTCCCCATGGAAAGGCATTTTATTTTAAATACAGCCGTGTGTACATGTCAATCCCAAACTCCCAATCTATCCTTCCCCCGCCTTCCTCCCTGGTAAGCATAAATTCATTCTCTAAGTCTGTCAGTCTGTTTCTGTTTTGTAAATAAGTTCATTTGTATCATTTTTTTTTTAGATTCTGCATATAATATCATAATACTTTCAAGGTTGCAACTAATAGTATTTTTTTTGCTGTTTTCCAAATTGCTCCCAGCTTTATTTTTTCATCATACTCTGCATGTACAAGAAGTGGGTTTTAATTTTTCAGTATTATTGAGGAAAATACTAAATTTGTATTTTTAAATCCAAATTTAAAGAAAAATGGCACTAAAACCATTATTTAATATTAGAACCATGGAAAGTAGATCAGAAATGAAGTTAGCTTACTGGTGCAACTAATAGGATTTTGAATTCTATTTTGAACTATGAAAGTGAGGTGATGCTTGAGCCTCTGCTACAATAGAAGGACACTTGCTGCATCTCCAAGGACTTTTGGAAGGTCTCTGAGCCCAGTGGGAGCAGCAGAGGTGAATTAGGAGAAGCCATGGGAGGAATGATGTCCCCGGCCACTTTCAACCACAGTATAAGGTTCATTCATTCATTCATTCATTCATCAAATGTGTATTGAGCTACTATGTGTGACACTTGAGAAGAATTTCTGGGCACACAGGGAGCATATAAGGCACAGGGTCCCCATGCTTACGGACAGGTGCTATTCAGGAGAGGTCCCTGGAGCTATGCTTGGGGGATGCCACCTGTCAGGGAGGTCCAGGAAGGCTTCCTTGAGGAGACAACAGTTAGGCTGGTATCTGAGGGATGAGTAAGGATATTCAAGGAAAGGAGGAGGGAGCAGAGTGCCCCATGCAGAGGGCCCCCAGCTCCTGCAAGCAGGTTGGGGAGCATTATTTATAACAATATGTTCAGCCTAAAAGTTAGGTTACAAACCATAGTACGGCAGTTGTGTTCAGCATTCTTTATTTCGGCAGCTGCTTGATTTCAATAAATTTATTTCTTTCAACAACTCTTAATTTACCAGGGTGGTTGGAAAAATGTACGTCATACTGAAGGAAGTTCTATGATGACAAGAAATGTGCTCTTGCAAAGATCACTTTTGTCCCCAAAGAGATTTTGCACAGTGTGGAAATCAGAGATACCTTGTTTATCCATGAAACATGGATGTTTCTGAAGGCTTCCCCACAAATGTCACCGCCCGTCCTGCTGGGGATCTAAAGAACTTGAAATTCTAAACTAGGAGGGACAGGGGGAGGCCAAAACACTAAGTTAAAAAGAGCAAAGTTGAAGAATGTTGGAGAATCTGGCAGCTAAGTGGGCTCTAGGGCTAAACCCGAGGCAGGCTCCCACCTGCCCGTGTAGCCTGGATGGGGCCCGCCTCCCCCAGGGAGGGTGTGTTAATTTGCTGGGACTGCCTAACAAAGTGCCACAAACTGGATGGCTTAAAACAACAGAAGTTTATTGTCCCACAGTGTTAGAGGCTTGATGTCTGAGATCAGGTGTTGGCAGGGCCACGCTCCCTCCCTGGCTCTTCCAGCCGCTGGTGGTGGCCGCCAGTCTCTGGCTTGCATCTGTGTCACTTCCTCCTCGGCCTCTGTTGTCACATGACCTTCTCCCTGTTCGTCTGTGTGTCTGCCCAAATGTCCCACTTATAAGAACACTAGTCATCTTGGATTAAGAGCCCACCCTAATGACTTCATCTTAACTTGATTACACCTGCAAAGACTCTATTTCCAAATAAGAGCACATTCTGAGGTCCTGGGCTTAGGACTTCAATGTATCTTCTTTGGGGCCACAGCTGAACCTGTGAAGTGGGTCTCGGTACAATTTCTGGCACTAAACACAGAGAATTTCTGCTCCCCGAGCCCAGGTATTTCTCCCCAAGGTGAAGAGTCATGATGTCCAGCTATTTGCCTCAAATTCAACCCTAGGTGAATGGCAACACTCTCCCCAGGAACAAAGTGAGCAAAGACCCAGAAAGAGGTGAGAAGGGTCCACCAGTGGCGTTTTGCCTCCGGAAAGGAAAATCAGGAGGAAGAAGGGTCATACCTCCCCTCACCACCATTTGTGTCCACTGAACATTCAAGATAACACATGTGAACCGGAACCCATTTTCAAGGTGTTTCATTCGCCATGGACTTAAGAGGCATGCTTTCTTCTGTGTGGGAAGGCTTTGCATTTTGCTTGTGGCTTGTATTCCTGGAGAAAAAAGAGCACTGTCCCCCAGCACACGTCCAGGAGAGGCTGCTAAGGCGCCTTGGTTGGACCATCACCCCCTACCCAGGGCTGGTCACTGCAGTGCGGCCGCTGGGATCCTCCGGTCGGGCCTGGGATCACATCCCTCCCGCCCCCAGAAGGTGTAGAATTGGGCAGGGGCTCAGGCCCACCTCAACCCATGAGCTTGGGTTTATAGAACAGTCTGCCCGTGAAGTCTGTCTTGGGACAAACCTTCCAGAGGTTTCTATAATCTCAGTTTGGAATTACTGTGTTTAAGATCAGAGATTTTAAGTGCGGTGGGAAGCATTTTGGAAAAGTGTGGGCGTGCTTTTGCTTGTCAGTGATCTGGAGGCACAACTAACCTGTGGTGAGCAGGGCCCAGGGAGTCTAGACATTGTGTAACACATGGGACCGTCCTGAGTGACAGAGTTCGGTACATTTGCATGACTTTCAAACATCCCTCTTGATATCCTTGTAGGGGAAAACCCTTCTCTTTCATGAACCTCCATTTTATGTATGAATAAAAAGTCTATTTCGTGCCATTTCATATATATTGATTTTTCCAGGAATACAACTAGGAACTGTGTATAACAAGGGAAGATAGAGTTTTATTTTTATTCTGAACTTTATCGGGAGTTGTTCATCCAGAATGAAAATCACTTAACGAATGGCAATGCCCTCACAGTATCTGGTTTACTGATCCTGACATCAGTCTGTATTTGAGGCTGTCACTTTCCTGGTGTTTTTAAGACTTCCTGATTAGATGAGCAATACATTTGCCTACTGAAATACATGTGATTTTTCTCTTGCACTTTACTATAGTTAAGTAATTATATTGATTAAATTATGTGTGTAGGAAGGTAATATTAACTGTGAATTTTGTTTCAAGATAATAAGGAGAATGCTATAAAATCTTTGTAGCAAAGAGGGCGCTGAGTCTGATTGTATTGAGAACCGCTGATGGAATGTCTGAGCGTGTCTGTTACTTCCTCAGGGGCACCTTCACTGCACTCCACCGGATGCGTCTCCTCCCCACCTCTGTGGAGGGTCAGGTGCTCTTGCTTTGTGTTTCCATGGAGGGTCTTGTGCATCTCCTTTATGATGATTGATTTTTAAATTATGTATTTTCCTTAACAGACTGTGTGCTTCATGAGAGTAGGGACTCTAATTACGATATGTAGTCCTAAAACAACTTCTGATGTGTAATACATATTTAATACACATCTGCTGAATACACGAATGATTAAATAGTCACCCTGAATACGCTTTTCTTTTCTTCTTTTTTTTGGCCGCGTGGCTTGCGGGATTTTCCCTGACCAGGGATTGAACCCGTGCCCCCTGCAATGGAAGTGTGTGCGGAGTCCTAACAACTGGACCACCAGTGATTTCCCTGAATATGCTTTTCTATTCTTTATTCTTAGATTTCCTGACTCCTCATCCTCTGCTATTTTGACTCTGCATCTGAGTTCCTGTTGGTCACCCAGTTTTTCTCTGGATAACATGCTTTGAACTCAGCCTCCTGTTCTGGTGCCAGAAATCCTCCCAGGAACGACTTCTTGGGTGTCTCACCTTGATGTCCAGCTGGCCTCTGCAGGCCTCCGACCTTCCTTTCTTCCATCTAGAATCACCTTAATCCTACCCCTCTATGCTCTACTTAACAGGTTTTCATTAACGTCCCCTCACAAGACTTTTTTGTTTTTTTAACATCTTTATTGGAGTGTAATTGCTCTACAATGGTGTGTTTCTGCTTTATAACAAAGTGAATCAGCTATATGTATACATATATCCCCATATCTCCTCCCTCTTGCGTCTCCCTCCCACCTTCCCTATCCCATCCCTCTAAGTGGTCACAAAGCACTGAGCTGATCTCCCTGTGCTAGGAGGCTGCTTCCCACTAGCTATCTATTTTACATTTGGTAGTGTATATATGTCCATGCCACTCTCTCACTTAGTCCCAGCTTACCCTTCCCCCTCCCTGTGTCCTCAAGTCCATTCTCTATGTCTGCATCTTTATTCCTGTCCTGCCCCTAGGTTCTTCAGACCTTTTTTTTTTTTTTTTAGATTCCATGTATATGTGTTAGCATATGGTATTTGTTTTTATTTTTCCGACTTACTTCACTCTGTATGACAGACTCTAAGTCCATCCACCTCACTACAAATAACTCAATTTTGTTTCTTTTTATGGCTGAGTAAAATTCCATTGTATATATGTGCCACATCTTCTTTATCCATTCATCTGTTGATGGACACTTAGGTTGCTTCCATGTCCTGGTTATTGTAAATAGAGATGCAATGAACATTGTGGTACATGACTCTTTTTTGAATTATGGTTTTCTCAGGGTATATGCCCAGTAGTGGGATTGCTGGGTCATATGGTAGTTCTATTTTTAGTTTTTTAAGGAATCTCCATACTGTTCTCCATAGTGGCTGTATCAATTTACATTCCTACCAACAGTGCAAGAGTGTTCCCTTTTCTCCACACTGGTGTGAGGTGATACCTCATTGTAGTTTCGATTTGCATTTCTCTAATGATTAGTGATGTTGAGCATCCTTTCATGTGTTTGTTGGCAATCTGTATATCTTCTTTGGAGAAATGTCTATTTAGGTCTTCTGCCCATTTTTGGATTGGGTTGTTTGTTTTTTTGATATTGAGCTGCATGAACTACTTGTAAATTTTGGAGATTAATCCTTTGTCAGTTGCTTCATTTGCAAATATTTTCTCCCATTCTGAGGGTTGTCTTTTTGTCTTGTTTAAGGTTTCCTTTGCTGTGCAAAAGCTTTTAAGTTTCATTAGGTCCCATTTGTTTATTTTTGTTTTTATTTCCATCTCTCTAGGAGGTGGGTCAAAAAGGATCTTGCTGTGATTTATGTCATAGAGCATTCTGCCTATGTTTTCCTCTAAGAGTTTTATACTGTCCAGTCTTACATTTAGGTCTCTAATGCATTTTGAGTTTATTTTTGTGTATGGTGTTAGGGAGTGTTCTAATTTCATTCTTTTACATGTAGCTGTCCAGTTTTCCCAGCACCACTTTTCTCCATTGTATATTCTTGCCTCCTTTATCAAAATAAGGTGACCATATGTGTGTGGGTTTATCTCTGGGCTTTCTATCCTGTTCCACTGATCTATATTTCTGTTTTTGTGCCAGTATCATACTGTCTTGATTACTGTAGCTTTGTAGTATAGTTTGAAGTCCAGGTGTCTGATTCTTCCAGCTCCGTTTTTCTTTCTCAAGATTGCTTTGGCTATTCGGGGTCTTTTGTGTTTCCATACAAATTGTGAAATTTTTTGTTCTAGTTCTGTGAAAAATGCCATTGGTAGTTTGATAGGGATTGCATTGAATCTGTAGATTGCTTTGGGTTAGTATAATCATTTTTACAAGGTTGATTCTTCCAATCCAAGAACATGGTATATTTCTCCATCTGTTTGTATCATCTTTAATTTCTTTCATCAGTGTCTTATAGTTTTCTGCATACAGGTCTTTTGTCTCCTTAGGTAGACAAAAGGAGACCTCCTTAGGTAGGTTTATTCCTAGCTAGTTTATTCTATTTGTTGCAATGGTGGAGTGTTTCCTTTATTTCTCTTTCAGATTTTTCATCATTAGTGTGTAGAAATGTAAGAGATTTCTGTGCACTAATTTTGTATCCTGCTACTTTACCAAAATCATTGATTAGCTCTAGTAGTTTTCTGGTAGCATCTTTAGGATTCTCTATGCATAGTATCATGTCATCTGCAAACAGTGACAGCGCTACTTCTTCTTTTCCAATTTGGATTCCTTTTGTTTCTTTTCCTCCTCTGATGGCTGTGGCTAAAACTCCCAAAACTATGTTGAATAATAGTGGTGAGAGTGGGCAACCTTGTCTTGTTCCTGATCGTAGAGGAAATGGTTTCAGTTTTTCACCATTGAGAACGATATTGGCTGTGGGTTTGTCATATATGGCCTTTATTATGTTGAGATAAGTTCCCTCTATGCCTACTTTCTGGAGGGTTTTTATCATAAATGGGTGTTGAATTTTGTCGAAAGCTTTTTCTGCATCTATTGAGATGATCATATTGTTTTTCTCCTTCAGTTTGTTAATATGGTGTATCACACTGATTGATTTGCGTATATTGAAGAATCCTTGTATTCCTGGGATAAACCCCACTTGATCATGGTGTATGATCCTTTTAATATGCTGTTGGATTCTGTTTGCTAGTATTTTGTTGAGGATTTTTGCATCTATGTTCATCAGTGATATTGGCCTGTAGTCTTCTTTCTTTGTGACATCTTTGTCTGGTTTTGGTATCAGGGTGATGGTGGACTCATAGAATGAGTTGGGGAGTGTTCCTCCCTCTGCTATATTTTGGAAGAGTTTGAGAAGGATAGGTGTTAGCTCTTCTCTAAGTGTTTGTTAGAATTCACCTGTGAAGCCAGCTGGTCCTGGACTTTCGTTTGTTGGAAGATTTTTAATCACAGTCTCAATTGCAGTGCTTGTGATTGGTCTGTTTATATTTTCTGTTTCTTCCTGGTTCAGCTTTGGAAGGTTGTGCTTTTCTAATAATTTGTCCATTTCTTCCAGGTTGTCCATTTTATTGGCATAGAGTTGCTTGTAGTAATCTCTCATGATCCTTTGTATTTCTGCATTGTCAGTTGTTACTTCTCCTTTTTCATTTCTAATTCTATTGATTTGAGTCTTCTCCCTTTTTTTCTTGATGAGCCTGGCTAATGGTTTATCAATTTTGCTTATCTTCTCAAAGAACCAGCTTTTAGTTTTATTGATCTTTGCTATTGTTTCCTTCATTTTTTTTCATTTATTTCTGATGTGATCTTTATGATTTCTTTCCTCCTGCTAACTTTGTGGTTTTTTTGTTCTTCTTTCTCTAATTGCTTGAGGTGTAAGGTTAGGTTGTTTATTTGAGATGTTTCTTGTTTCTTGAGGTAAGATTGTATTGCTATAAACTTCCCTCTTAGAACTGCTTTTGCTGCATCCCATAGGTTTTGGGTCATTGTGTTTTCATTGTCATTTGTTTCTAGGTATTTTTTGATTTCCTCTTTGATTTCTTCAGTGATCTCTTGGTTATTTAGTAGTGTATTGTTTAGCCTCCATGTGTTTATATTTTTTACAGATTTTTTCTTGTAATTGATATCTAGTGTCATAGAGTTGTGGTTGGAAAAGATACTTGATACGATTTCAGTTTTCTTAAATTTACCAAGGCTTGATTTGTGATCCAAGATATGATCTATCCTGGAGAATGTTCCATGAGCACTTGAGAAGAATGTGTATTCTGTTGTTTTTGGATGGAATGTCCTATAAATATTAATTGAGTCCATCTTGTTTAATGTATCATTTAAAGCTTGTGTTTCCTTATTTATTTTCATTCTGGATGATCTGTCCATTGGTGAAAGTGGGGTGTTTAAGTCATCTCTCTGAAATTGTTCTGAACTTCTAACCCATGGAGCTCCATCCTCATGTTAGACATGACAGTCTGTTCTGTGGAGGCTGCTTCCTCTAGAATTAACTTTCCTTCATCTGGACCGGAGTAACAAGTCTGATGGAGACTTTATTCTCTCACAGTCTAGTCCGGGTCAGGAAACCATCGCAGGTGACCTGACACATGTGCCCCACATCTTCAGACTCTTCTTTAGAGCTGATGACCCTCAGGAGTGTCCTCTTTTGTTACCGATGGGACAGTCTTCATATGTCCTGGGAGCAGAAGGAGAGACAGCAACATGTGTGTGGGGCTCTGAGTTTCCAGTCGTTGGGCTGGAAATATGTTACATGAAAGGGGTCATGCTGTGAGAAATGATCATCCCTTAATCTTACACAGGATTTGTTCCAAAATTAGTCTTATAGACTTAGACTGGAAGAATTTGACAGAGGAACAGTAGGTTTCGAAGGGCCAGCACAGGTCCTGGCGGGAGGTGGCGGCAGACCCACATGGTGGTCCCTGTGGGTTGGTAGGGGGACAGTCAGGGGGGCTGTGAGAGCTGAAGGGAGAGTGACAAGAGGGAGGAGAGCCGACAAAGAGAGGCAGAAGGGACACCAAACCAAATGTTTCCTTTTTGAAGACAAATTCTAGAACAAACCCTGTGTGGAAAGATGATAAGGTCTTAACTGGGTAAGTATTTGTAAGAATGAGGGATCCTTCTGCGTTTGCAGAACGGGGAGACCAGGAGATTCAACCTCCGTCTCAACTCACTTCTCTGATCCCGGTGGCGCTGACGTGGGGCTGGGGATGTGAAGGCAGACACATCCTTAGTCACGAGGATGCTTCATTTTGCACAATGTCAATCAAATCATCCTAATAACAACACGTCTTTGAATTGCTTTAGTTGCTATTCACAGATATGTGTGGTGACTCTGTTTTTGATAAAGCAATCTTCTGTCACTGTAACATGAAGTGGGCAATCAATTGACCATACTACTCTGCAGATCCTTCTGCCTGCGGCAGGTTTGCTGAGTGCACCTGCGGTGACTCCCAGGCACCGGGAAAGTGCAGGGAGCCAGAGCTCCCATGAGCGGGGTGGGGGGATCTGAGCACAATCCAAGGTAAGTGCTGCCTGACCAAACAAGCCAGTGCAGTTGCTGAATAAACAATTCCCCTCCTGCATCTGTCCAACTAAACATTTGTACAGTGGCTGATCAAGGCGCTGTGCGTTAACTACCACGTCCAGGAGTGACGATTTACGTCACCTCTTCAGGAAGATGCTCCTGGCGGACCTTTCATTTTTGCAGTTTATGCTATGACATTGCCAGGATGTATTGTCTGCATTTGCAAAACACAGCTACAGGCTAGCTTCAATTCATGTTTATTTATACGGATGCTCTTCACACCAGGGTAACAGCAGGTCTGGCAGAACGAGAGAAACTTTTTTTGCTGAAGACACACCACAGACGCCGGGACTTGAAAGAACCCCTTTGATTCTTTCTTTGACTCAACAGAGCCAAGAAAGCAGGTTGGGGAAAACAATAACTTGAGGAACATGGATAAAGTTAATCCTTAACTTGAGACCATTAAAGCCAGGAAATGGAGGTGAATTTAAAAATCCTGTTGGCAGTGATTCTGTATTCATACTTGTAATGACTTTCCTTCTTCTCCGTCTTTTCCTTTCTTCCCACAAAGATGGTGCTGAGGGGCAGGCAGGGGGAAGAGCTGAGAATAAGGTTTAATATCGTTAACTGAATTCTTATCCTTAAAGTAACTTTGCCACCAGGTTTCCTTAGGTGTTGAATTCAAATCACTTTTGCTTGAAAAGTTTGGCTTTCTTTTGGTTAAATTTTCTCCCCCAATGCTCCTTTATTCTTCCAGGTATACGTAAATCTGGAAATCTCTGTTTCAAAACAGGCTGATATAAACTGTTGGAAGGCTTCCACATTGAGAAAATTCTCATCTCTACCAAACCACTGATCACCATTCCCAGGCGAGGGAACAATGATTCAGCATTCATTACAAAATGACTCCTAAGCAATCATGACCGTTTTCAGGGAAAAAGACAATTATCAATTTCATGGACTCATACGTGATCCTGATGACTCTCAGGGGCTTACAATGATCAATGACCCATTCCCTGATTAACTAAGAGCTTCAGCTGCCCACCCATATAATGTGAACAATAGTGCACTTGCCAAGCTGCCTATTCTATTTCCTGACGACAAAGCCTCGACTGAGTGGTAATGGAAAACTCAGACCTGCTGCTCTAGATTTCGTGCCTCTGGAGCCAAATATAGTAGCCATGGCTCAGTGGCCACAGACTCTCAGATTTGCTAGGAGCTGGGATAATGCCCTTCTTCACAAAGCTCACATCTAACTCACTTTGTCTTTTAGCCTCAGAAGCATTACTCTTAAAACTCTTTGCAAATAGCGAACGGGGCAGTTTGCCAAGAGGGAAGAAATGTCTCAGGTAAAGAGCAAGTTTCTTGGTACTGATGCTCAGACGCTGGTGGTCTATTTCCCTGCTGCCTTCCTCTCTTGCGCATCGGATGCTGAGTCCACGGGTGGAGTGGGGTCACTGTGGTTCTCTTAGCATGGCCCCTTCCAGACTCTCCCTTCCTCTTCTCTAGAGTCCCCAGAGTTAGGGTCCTGTGCCTGCCCACACTTTGCGGTCATCAACAGCCCCTGGGGCCCCCCTGGCATATCACAGTCTTTCCACCACGACAGTTACCCTCTTCTTGGTATTCGAACATCCACGAGCACCATCCTTTCAATGTTCCGGTCTCTCAGTTCCCTGACCTCTTCTCCAAAGATCTCACTCCAGACACCACAGCTCTCTCTTGTTAATAACTGCAGTCACACCCTACAATACCCCCATTCAGGCATCCAGTCTCCGGCCACACCCTCCTTTCACCTGCACCTTTACTGCCCCATCGTCAGGGATACTTTGACCCACAGTTCACCTGTCCTGTTGCCTGCGTTGTCCCTCATCCCCTCCACGTCTTCCTTCCCCTCCATTCCCAGCTTAGATTCCAGTTTCATCGTTATAATCATTCCCTGTATCACCATCCCTCTCCTTTTCTCTTCGAATCAGACTTACCTTGCAAAACCCTAACACTGGTTACATCCACTGTCCATCTACTCTGTACCTGAACTGAGTAGCTAAGGGCAGCTGGAGAAAAACACACACCTGGGCTGACCAATCTAACTCTAATTCATGCCCACGAGCCTCCCATGGGCCCTCATGCGCGTGGCTGGGAGACCACGTTCTCTGGTCCACTCAGTCTTCCTGGCCCTTGCCTGTGACTCTTCCTCTTCTCCTTCTCGTTCATTCTTCGCTTAATGGATAATCTGGTTTCCCATCTAACCAGAGTGCAGAGCTGACCAGAAGAGAACTTTCACATCTCTTAATTTTTCTCAGCCCACCTCCCTGCATCTGGATTAGGACCGCACGGCTTTCCTTCTGCTGCAAAAAGGCAGTTGGCCAGGACCCGGAGGCCACAGGCAGGAGGCCTTGAAAAGCCAGATGGGACCCGGATGTGCAGAGGCTGTGAGGGGCAGCCAACGTGTGGCTCTTTAGACCTTTATCTTCAGCCAGGAGGAGGTCCCCCTCATCCACCCAGACTTTACATTTCCCCAAAGTTATAGAGTTATCCAAAAGAGATGATCTAAACCAGTGCTGATAGGGAGTTGAATCTTGATTACTTAAAGACAATATTTAAACTCTAGGAGACTGTGTTATTTTTAATTAGCAAGTTTGTTTTCCCTACTACCCAGGTTGTAACTCATGAGTCATAGAAAAAGTAAGGGAGCTATATCTTTCTCGGCAAATTTGAGGAACAGCAAATCCCCTGGTTCCACACCTTCTTGCCATTGCTTCTCTTTGGGCCTTGGGTTAAGCCCACCTAGGACATCGCAATGGTCTCTCACCGGTCTCGCCTCCTGGTCTCGCCCACTCCAGGACACCTTGCACACCACAGCCAGCCCCTCCTTCTTAGGATGCCAGGGGGAGGGCTCTAGTCCTTTGCTCACAATCCAGCCAAGGCTCCCCTTCACATTCAGGCCCCAGTGTTGGGCACGGCATGTAACGCCCTGCAGGGCTGTCTCCCCTCCCTTCCCGTTGCCACCTCACTGTTCGCACGTGACACTTCAGGGGTCACACCCTTCGGTCCCTGAGAATGTGCATGTTCCCGTTTGTCCCCTTCCACTAGCCTAACTCGCCTTGACCTAGTCTGCCAGGAGAACTCCTACACATACTTCAGGCCCATCTAGTGGGTCACCTCCATTACTACCCTCCCATGAATACCCTGGATGGAGCTGACTGCTTTCTCTTTTTGACCCTTGTGGTACCTTGTCCACGTGCTTTTATGACAATATGTACAGCGACTTCTTTGAGTCCTTATTCCTGTGTCTTACCCTCCTCTGAGGGCGGGACCAGTCCTGACTCATGATGGAGCATCAGGGTCTGGCGGAGTGTCCTGCACATAGTAAATGCTCAGTGAATACTTGTTGAAGGACAAAAATGAGAGAATCAACTCACAGCGTGTTTACCTTTTTTCTAGGTCTTGGGCTTAGTCACAGATTGAAGAGACAGTACATGTGGTAGTTAAAAAAAAGTAAACAGTCCACAAACACAATGAAATGATAGCAACTAAATGACATTTAAAATTTGGTGCCGACCTACCTGACTCCTGGGAACCAAGTGAGGTTGTACGTATAAGTCGTCACTGTCCCTCCTTTTCAAATGATGTTCACACTTTTTAAACATTTGTTTTTAGAAATAGTAGATTATGTGGAGTGCTTCATCAAGTGTGTTCAATAACCCATAAAAAAGAATGAAATAATGCCATTTGCAGCAACATGGATAGACCTAGAGATTATCGTACTAAGTGAAGTAAGTCAGACAGAGAAAGACAAATATCATATGATATCACTTATTTGTGGAATCTAAAAAATGATACAAATGAACTTATTTACAAAACAGAAATAGACTCACAGACAGAAAACAAACTTACGGTTACCAAAGGGGAAAGGGGTGGGGAAGGATAAATCAGGAGTTTGGGATTGACATATACCCACTACTATATATAAAATAGTTAAACAACAGTGCCCTACTGTATAGCACAGAGAACTATACCCACTATCTTGTCATAACCCATAATGGAAAAGAATCTGAATAAGTATATATAAAACATCGTACAGAAAAATCCGAACAAACTTTTTGGCCAACCCAATATATATGTATGTATAAATGAATCACTTTACTATATACTTGAAACTAACACAACATTGTAAATTAACTATACTTCAATAAAAAAGTGTTCAGTAACCATTGAAAACAATACCAAAGAGTCAAATAGCCAAGTTGTACAGCCCATTACTAAATGAACACAAAGCGAGAAGCCATCGTTTAGATGCTGGGATGTGCAGACCGACTTGGCTGAAAGAGTCGGCTTCGTCATCTCAGGCAGTAGCTGTGACCCAGGAGGGTACTGCCAGTGTGGCTGTAGTTGAAATTCTGCACTTGCTTTGCTGTGAGTCTCTGTGCTTCGTTCCACTGGTGCCTCGAGGTGCTCGTTCTGTTTCATGTTGGGCAACAGCTGTGTTGGCGAGAGAAGCATTGGGAGCAGGCAGTGGACTTTGTTTAAATACGGAGAAAGCCTTTCTCTCTGGCCTGTAATAAAGCCCTTTCACATTGTATTCAACCTGATATTATCTCATTCGCTCCATTGACTATAGAATTCTTATACATATGTTCCAGTCTTATAAAAATTGAATCGAGCAGCAGCTATAAATAATTAAACTTATCCTAGCTGGGACTTGCCAGTATAAAGGTGTTACAAATTCAAAGCCATACCAGGGACAGTAGAACAAGTGAGTTATCAGTGCTAAGCCTAATAACTGCCAGCTTCTGGGTCTGTGCTTCTATTTGACTAGCTTGTTGCTCAGTCAAGGTCGTTTGTGGCCATAGACCCCCATGGCAGGGGACAGAGAAAGACTTGCCGTGGTTTCTCCTAGCTGTCCTGTAAATGTGCAGGGGACAGTGAGACTTTTCATAGCTAACCCCAATTTATGTTTCTGGAAGGTTCTTCACAATTAGAGTCAACGTGTTGCTGCAGCGTTAGTATTAGGAGCCCACACGTACACCAGCAGGGAACGTGGGCCTCACCCAGGGGTCCTGCCTGTGGCAGCAGACACACCTCATCTTTTCTACTTTCAAAACCTAACCATGCGTCACTAGATAAACTCACTTCAAAATGGGAGCACAGTTGCTACCAGATCCATCTCAAACCTTTCACTTCGGTAACAGAGCTTAATTATGATCTCAGCTCAGGATAAAAGCCTCTGAGGGTCTTTGTGTCATCCCTTCTAAATTTGATTACCGACTCAGCGTGAGAATTCTTGGGAGGTACTACTCTAGTAAAGCTTAAATGCATAACAATTGCCTTGAAAATGAAATGATCACCAGAGAGAGAAAGAGCATGTGTTTCGCTTTTTCTGAGTGTGACCAGGGTACTGGGATGCGGGCAGGGGGCGTAAAGCCTGGTGAGCCGCTGGCATCACAGGGCACCGACTCTAAAACGACTGGAAGAGTCAAAGTGAGTGTGCGCATGGGACGAATTCCCAGTCGCAGAGAAGGCTGGTCCATGCTGAAAGACGGCAGAGTGACCACAAGGCCAGAGGGGCCCTGGAAGGGGGGTATTTAAAAGGCAGATACTGTGCAAATTATGTACACGGGAAGGATGTAAACAGCAAAAACCGCGTGTGGGTTTATATGTGGAATCTAAAATACGACACAAATGAACATCTCTACAAAACAGGAACAGAATCATGGACATAGAGAACAAACTCGTGGTTGCCAAGGGGGCTGGGGGTGGGAGAGGGATGGAGTGGGAGTTTGGGATTAGCAGATGCAAACTAGTATATAGAGAATGGATAGACAACAAGGTCCTACTGTACAGCACAGGGAACTATATTCAATCTCCTGTGATAAACCATAATGGAAAAGAATGTGAAACAGAATATATATATATATATATATATATATATATATATATATATATATATATATATATATATATATATGTATAACTGAGTCACTTTGCTGTGCAGCAGAAATTAACACAGCACTGTAAATCAACTATAGTTCAATTTAAAAAAAAAAACAACTGTGTGTGTGGGGAAGAATTCAATCCAAGGAAAGAAGAGGAGGGCACAGCAGCTGGCTTGCGAGGGAAGAGGAGGCTGACATTTTAAAACAAATGCAAAAGGCTGTATCTCAATTTTGCCTGGAACCAACCTGCATCATGGCAACTGGGCATTGTCTGTGGCTGAAACTTCAGCTCCAAAATCCACTTTTTCAAGAAGACCCACTGTCTCCAAGTGCCAGTCCTGCTACCTTGGCTCTCAGGTGCCAGCAATGGATGAGGAATGACAGCTCTCGAAGGCAGCTTCTTACTGGAAAGATGTTTAAGCCCCGTGGACACCAAGCCGGTTTGCTGACTAATCCACCAGGACAGCTGGTTTCTCTGTTCTCTTCTGTGAATCTCTCCTGAGATGGAGATGCCAAATTCAGTGGTCAAGTACTGATAGTAGAGAAATTTTTTCCTGCTTCAAGTGACAATTGTTCCTACGTTTTGCATTCCTCTGTGAGTGAGGGAGCTATTCATCCGGTTGTCTTAAGAAAAACCCTCTTATATTTGACATTATTAAAAGGCCATTATGTAACCATATCTGAGCAGTTGCATTCTCTTTGCATTTTCCCCTACAATTTGGAAAATTTATATTAAATGAAATGGAGTGGTGAGTAAATAACGTTTAAACACATTTTGCCTCTGTTTATTAATTTATCACCATTTATGGAGGGCCCACTATGTGTCATTATAGATGTCAATGGAAAATCCCACTCTGGAATGTCACAGAGTTCTGGAGGGTTCTGGCACCAACTACTGAATTGCTCTGGGTCTCCCCACCTTGTAAAATGGCAAGGATGATACTTAAATGATCATGGTGAGAATGAAATGCTTAAAATGCTGAAAACGTCAACTACATAGCAGATGTATAATGAACTTCAGAGTTTCATTCAGGAGCTAAGGCAGGTACGGAGGTTCGGAGAAGGGCGTGACTCTGACCGTGCGTCTCGGAGCACACTGTGAAGGCGGGCAGGAGCTGTGGCCGGGACCGCAGGGGAGTGATCACGACAGGCTCCCCAGGGGGCACCCCCGGTCTGCAGGTGGGGCTGCAGGGGAGGGTCAAGTGAAACCTCTAAAGTGGCCAGTTGCCGTGGTAGCGAGAGCTCTTGGGACAAAGCATTCCTGTGAAAGCAGGCCTCACTCCCCCCCGGCCCAGCCTCAGAAGGAGGCGGCTGGAAGGAACTAGTGGCTGGGCTTCCAGCCCAGGGTATGGGGCCCTCGGCCTCTGGAGGCCACCTGGCAGGGCTGCTGCTCGGGGACTCTGCCGGGCCGTGCGAAGGGTTGTGCTGGGTTGAATGCCCGTTGGCTGAATGGCCACTGTCTTAGGCTGGTAGAGCCCGGACGTGAGGCCTGTCTTGGTGGAGGGACCACACGGGGCTCTCGGGTCTCAGATGCAGTAGCAAGGCTGCAGGGCTGGCAGGTGTTCAGGAGGCCTGTGGGTC
This sequence comes from Balaenoptera physalus, assembly GCF_965194825.1. NCBI lineage: Eukaryota > Metazoa > Chordata > Mammalia > Artiodactyla > Balaenopteridae > Balaenoptera > Balaenoptera physalus. Next base: position 170,249,065 of record NC_138883.1, read on the forward strand.
AGTGGGTCTGTGGCATCTCTGATGCCCATCAGGGCGAGTTTCCCAGCAAATGGGCAGGGACTAGACCCCAAGAGAGCAAAATGAGATGCGGCAGGAGAAAGCCTCACCCCCAAAAGGCCTGGGCTTGAGAGGAAAGAGCAGCCCCCCGTGCTGGTTGGTGCGATCCCTCTGTCGGGAGACAGGCTCTGCGTCGGGTGTGATGCTCAGGCCAATCTCGACTCCTGATCATTTCGGGGAAAGAAATGTCATCGACATAACTCCTGCCGTGTGCTCTTTCCTCTCTGCTCTCATGTGCCCATGACTCACCTTCCAGGAGACAGATCGGGCTTTGGTTGTGCAGGATGAGGGCAGATGGCACTTTGAATGGTGGTGGTTGGTGGGAGAGGACGCCAGAGCCACCGGCCTTGGGGAAGGTCTCCGTGTCCACCGGGCTCCAGGCTCACTCTTCACATCTAAAAGGCTAGCTTCTGAGGCTAATCCGCCGTCCTCACCAGGCCTTTCCTGTCCTCTGCCCCTGATGGCAATATGGCCTTGTGCCTTGTCTCCCAGGGCCCATCAGGCCTGAAGGGTAGGAATTGGGACCATCATTTTACAGAAAAGGAAACGGAGGCCCAGAGCTGAGGAGGCTTGTTTGGGTTCGCGAAAGCTTGGAGGGAAGATCTGAACCCAGGCCTGTCTTAATGCCCAAAGCTCTTGTTATCCCCAATATACTATGCTTTACGTAGTTATAAAAAATGAGTTCTGTGTTTGTTTTCTTAGAATTGGAATCTCAAGAGGCATGCAGGTCACGTGCGTGACTGTCCTGTGGGTCTTAACGGGGAGGGTTCCCAGCCATTTCCTAAGGCCCACCTCACCGAAACCTCGAATTGTCTTCTTATTCTCTAACCACTTGTCTTGACGTTGCATCAGAGGTGACCAGCTCCCACCCTGTCCCCAGCCCTCTCCGACTGCACGTCCCCAGGTGGCCTCGTGCTGCCGGGACCACGCAGACTGTGGGTGCAGCCAGTTTCTCCCACCTACTTGCCTTCCCCCCAGTTTGCTGCACAAGTAAAATTTCAATCATCCTCCGCCATTACTGTGGCCTGAAGGAGCAGAGCAGCGGAGAGAACAATTACTAATAACGTCTATCCCTCTAAGTCATGGCAGGCGCACCAGGAAAAAGCCAGGAGTTGCTGAAATTCCTCCACTTCTGCAAATGTGTTGCCTTCCTGGGCCTGTGTGACAACGTTTGCTCCCCCTGCTGTCACTCTGCACATCCCCAAGTCTCTTTGCATGGCATTTCATGCCTGCTCCCTGCAGCAATGATGGAGATATGTCAGGGATGTCAATGGCAATGGCTCCAACAGAAGGAAGCAGCTCCAAGCCAAGGTTGTGATCTCCCCCCCAAGGACCTCGCTTGCCCTGGAAGATGTAGTTGGAGGGTGTTTAAGGCAGACTAAATAGTTTAAAAATAATCAGGTAACTATTTTAGACAGAAGCCAAATACTTTTGTAGTGGATGGAACCTGTTAACGTACAGTCCTTTAGGAGAAAACATCATGACTTACTCTCTGTTGGTATAACACTTAGAAAGTTCATTTCCACCTCTTACCCAGACCAAGCTCTCTAATAACATGGTTCACAAGCATATGTGTCAAATGCAACTTCTGCTAAATTAATATAGTAGATTAAATATATTAAATAACCTCACCAACGGTAGAACTGCAGAAGTTCATATGTGTAAATTTTTGTGAATTTCCATCCCTCCGTGAAGCAGGTGACGCTTCTTCTGTTCTCCAATGAGCAGCCTACGTGGCTTGTGGGAGACTTAAGGTCACAGTCGGAATCATAGTGCTGTTATTGGCATTGATGTCAGTATCACATTACCAGTGTTTCCCACCTCTAGGTATTTTCATTTCTTTCTTCTTTCTTTTTTCCTTCCTTCCTTTCTCCCTCCCACCCTCCCTCCCTCCCTTCCTTCCTTTCTACATAAAACACAATTTTTACTATATTGCTTCTATCACAGCAAATAGAGAACTTTCCAAAGGAGAAAACAAAAACAATGAATCTCACGCCTCTGAGAAGGTAGAGTTGCACAGGAGGCAAATGAAATTACAGCATCAGCTCTGCAATCCAGAAACTAAGCTGTTAGGTCAGCAGCGAGATGGAGGAGGGGGAGAGAGGAGTGAGCCCAGGATCCCTCAGGCTCCAAATGTGGGTTTAAAGTGGTTGCAGGTTTGCAGCAGTCCCAGGTTTCTGGAAGACGTGAAAAAAAAATTATATCTGGAGGAAGCATCCTCAACTTGGGTCACAGATTTTAAACAGATGAATATCAACCAAATGTCAGCTTACAATCAAAGATCACCAAAACCATGTAGATAAAAGAAAAGAAAGAGATTTCACACAAACAATAAATAACAAATTTAGACCACCAAGAACTCCAGATATTAGAATATCAGACAGAACTATAAAATAGCTATGGATGACATGTTTAAGGAAACAAAAGATGTCGATTTCTCCTTTTATGGCTGTTAGTATTTGCTTTCTAAAAAGGAAAAGAAAGAAAAGAAACTAAATGGAAATTATTCATATAAAACTGTTCTGTGTAGACTTTGAATGTCTTTATATGAGTAAAATGATGGAAGAGGCTGTTTGGTCCTGGTAGGCAGGACTATTCACCGGAAAGAGATGTTTACATTTCGAAATGTTGAAGTGCACAAAGTAAACTATTTTATCACACTTTTAGCTAAGAGTGTTGAATGTTTCCAAAATTAGTAAATTCATGAGGTGGAAAGTGGCCTCAGACTTTGTACCTCTTCATTTACAGATGAAGAGATGGAGGCCTAAGTGGACCAAGTTGCTGCGATCAAATAGCTAGTTAGTGGGTGAGTCACAACTAGCGCACAGCTCTTTGCCCACGAATGAGCCATCTCTCCACAAGAGCTAAATAAATTTACGCTTGTGATCATTTTGGGCAGCTCGATGCTTGCTTCCTTGTCTTCATATGGCTTTATTGTTGTAATTTTTAAACACAAGAATATCTAAAATTGTTGGCCATTACATTTTTCTTGTATGCATTTGTTCCTTGAAGGTAACAGGAGATTCCCATGCTGGATCCCCTGCACACCAGATGGTCTATGGCTTGGAGAAGACGGTGGTTAGGTACCAACTTGCATTTAGGAAGTCTCCTTCAGCTCAAGACCATCCTGGTAGAACTACCACAGGAAACCTGGACACAAAGAAGGGGGAGGGGAGATCAGGAAGGCCTCGGGTGGGAGTCAGGGTGGCATCAACCAGACCACAGGCTGCTCAAGAAATCTGATTTGTAACTGTGTGCTTTCATAGCCAGGCCTGTGCTGGTGCCCACAGAGATCAGATTCAAAGAAATTCAGGGAACATTTGCTGGCCGCTGCTCTCAAGAAGCTTGTGTTTTCTTGGGGAGGAACTATTACACATCATGCCACCTATTGTAAGGTAGGTAGTTGCAAATCACAGGAAGGAGAGGAAAGTTCTGAGTTTTTCTCCTGTCCCGCCCCTGCCCGCCCTTCCCATCTGCAGGGGTCGCTAATTAACTGGTCACATTCCAAGACCCTGGTTGGCTACTTCACGAGTAGACAAGGTCACCATGCTTAAAAGGGCACAGACACTTCTGCCACCTTCTCTTTGTTCGAGGTCACCAGGCTCGGCCCCTCTTTGCACATCCAACTTGCTCTTGCTTCCTGAGTGTGGGCTTGGGTGTCTGGGAATGCCGCTTGTAGCTGTGGTCAGTCACTTCCTGATGGCAAGATTGGGATTTGGAGGAGAAAGGAGAGGCCCTGCTTGAAGCCCAAGCCTAGATCAGCAGAGTGTCCCAGCCTCGGGGTGGGCCTTTCAAGCCCAGATGGTACAAAAGGAGCACTCCAGTCTCTAGATTCCATGGGAGAGCATTTCTTTGGGGATCTGACCATAGAAGGGGGGATGGGCAGGGCACAATCCCAGCATTTCTCGCCCAATCTGACGTCATCCCTGTTCCCCGTCACCCCTTGTGCCAGGATCAATAACAAAGTGGTGTCAGTGTTGAAACAACCAAAGACTGCTAGTTTGAGAACTATTACAAGTAGCTGATGCGATTCTGGACAAAACATTTTCAGCATGAGCCAAAGACACATTATACACAAGCAAAGGCAGGATAAAAGAACACCCAGAAGTTTCTGGACTAAAAACTTCCGTTCAACAAGGGACCATGTGCCCTCCCAGAAAGCTCTAACAACACATGAATAGTGGGTATCAGCTGGTGAGGTGATGGGATTGAGTTGGGGGCAGAAATGCCGTGAGACCTGATGTAGCCCAGCTGCAATGGGATTTAGAACCAATCTGTTTAACTAAAGAGCATTCGTGGGCTTCCCTGGTGGCGCAGTGGTTAAGAATCCACCTGCCAATGCAGGGCACACGGGTCCGTGCCCCGGTCTGGGAAGATCCCACATGCCGCGGAGCGGCTAGGCCCGTGAGCCACAACTGCTGAGCCTGTGCGTCTGGAGCCTGTGCTCCGCAACGGGAGAGGGCGCGATGGTGAGAGGCCCGCGCACCACGATGAAGAGTGGCCCCCGCTCGCCGCAACTGGAGAAAGCCCTCGCACAGAAGCGAAGACCCAACACCGCCATAAATAAATAAATAAATAAATAAATTAAAAAAAAAAAAAGAGCATTCGTCCTGGGAGAGCAGGGTGCAGGACTTCAGCGATAAGGAAAGAACAACATTTTTGAAAGGGCTGAGGGATATGTACGTCCTGCTGGCACCCCAGCACCCTTGACGCCCCTCAAGGCTTTCTTTTAATCGGGCCCTTGGATTGGGAGTCACAGGAAGTTTGACAGATGACATCTATGTGCTTCAACGTTGGGACAGCTTAGGGGGCATGGGAGGCTGGTATGGACCGTCCAAGGCAGGTCCCTAAATGAAGCAGGGAGTTCTTAAAACATTTGTCAGCAAGTGAAGGGAAGGCCCTTTCCTCAGATCCTTATCTCCATGGTGAACTTGGAAGAACTCAAATTGCCATCGCCGGGTGAAATTCAGGGTGAAAAATCCCACTGCTGAATGAGGTGCAGAAGCCCTGTGGACCAGCTGCTTACACTTTTGACTCTGTGTCCATGCCAGACGTGTAACAGGGTGTGTAAGGACAGCTTCCTTGAATATTTTTGCTATTTCTTTTTTTAACAACATTGCAGTTGACTCCTTTATTTGCTGGGTGGGGTAAGGGATAGAGAGAAGAATAGGAAAGGGAGTGAGGGCAGGGAGGGGAAGAGCGATGGATAAAGGGGAAGAGAGGGCTGCCTTCCCAATTCCTTGCTAAGAATTGATGATTGATGGTGATTAATCTAATTTGATGAATGATGGTGATTGATCTAGTTTGATGAATGATGGTGATTGATCTGATTTGACCTTCAAGGTGGGTGCAATAACATGGTCAAGATAAACTTGTGTAAACTATTTCCTATTTGAATTATCTTGAATACTTGGATCATATATTTTATAGAAAGTCATATCTACTCTTTAATATTGGCTTAAATCTACTTCTTCAACAAAACCTTTTCTAAGCTCCCCAGCCAGAAAATGTTTAGTCCTCTACACTTTTTGAGCATATTATTCACTTGAAACTAATTGAGTGGAACTCTATTCAACATGATTATTTCCAAAGGTACGTGTGTCTCACATCTCCCAGTAGGTGTTTTTCTTAGGGAGGCAGGAACAATGCACGCTTCAAACATTTTCCTTATGGGCTTCCTACACTGTGTTCTGTATAGAGAGGATGTTTAATGACCATTTGCCAGGTGCCTGATGTTTCTAAAGTTTGGCTCATTTTTCAAGGCTATGCATTTTAAAGTACTGACAGAAAACCAAATTTTTAAATTCCATTTAGGTATTTCATTGTCCTGACTTCATCTTAGCAGGAGATAGACTTATTGTCCAATATATTATTTTTTATTTTCTAATGTGGATAGTAATAAACCAACTCATGCAAATGTTTTGAAAAATTAGGGATGAATAAATTTTGGCATCCAAAAGTAAGTACAAAGATGTCTCTTTACATTCAGGTCATATTAATGGAGATTGAGAAAATGTACCAGTTAGTACTGGTGCGAAAATGATGAGTTTAAAGTTGCACTTTTAAGTTCATTATGTGTATAAATATTTATGCAAACCAAATTTCTAGTGACTAAACAGAAAATGACTTGCATAAAATAGATGGAATTTTGTGGATAATTCTGAGGTACAGGAGAAATGTAAAAAATTCTGAGGACTTATGATAGGAAGCTCTAAGACTATAATCCTCCCAGCCTCTTGCACTCTGTTTAAATAAAGCAGATATTAATGTTGTTTAACAATTTAATTAAACAACTTTTGATTAGGTAATACAAATGCATGGTAAAAAATTCAGTGAAACAAAGTCTTTCATTTATTCCTGTCTCCCAGGTCCCGGTCCCCCTCCTCAGAAAACTACTCTGTTTCTTGTATTTTCTTCAGAGATATTCTCTGTGGATACAAGCATATGTCTCAATGCACCAGTTCACTTTTATGTCATAAATGTTGGCATGCTGAAAAGAAAGTCCTACGCCTTGCTTTTTTTCACTTACCAATATATCTGGAGATTGTTCCACATCAACACATGGGGATCTACCGTGTTCTTTTTAGCACTGCAAAGTTCTTTGTTATAGATGGAGCGTCATTAGGCAGATAATTTCAAGGTTGTTATACAAGACGTAATTTTTACTGGGAATGTCTTCTTCAGAGCAAGTCTGGGCTTTTGATGTGCCATATGAATTATTGCTGGAGATTTATGGCTTTGTTCTCTGGAGTTTCACTCTCATTCAAGGTCGGTGTTACAACATTAACAGTTATATTCCTGGACCCTGCGCCTTCATACTTCAATTTAGACTGGTTGTTATTCAGCCATCCTGTACTACCATCAGCCTTGAACTTGTTTTAGAAACTCCTATTTCTTGGATTTCTTATTTTTGATTCCTCCAGTAGCAATGTATGGAAGAGTTTGTGGAGATTAATTTTCTTTAGTCCTTGAATATCTGAGAACACCTTTATTCTGTTCTCACAATAGAATGGTAATTTGGTTATAGGCACCTAGGTGAAAAATAATTTTCTCCAAAATATTTTAGGCATTAAACCAGCATTCATTATTTCTATTGAGAATTCTGATTCTTTTTCTTCGAATTAACCTATTGTTTAGCTCTAGAAGGTTTAGGAATTTCTGTCTTTGATTTTTTGAACTGTCATTATAATGTGTACCTTTTGTCTTTTGTTGTGCTGGACATTAATTTAGTCCCTTTCATCTGAAAAATTATATCCTTTGGTTCTGCAAATTTTCTTGTAATATTACTTCTATGACAATTTCATTCCATCTCTTTTTTTCTTTCTGTTTACTCTTTCTGGAACTGATATTTCTTGGGAGTTTGGTCACTGGATTCAAACCTTATTTTTTTCTTTATATACTTCATTTCCTTATGGAGAATGTAAGTTCTTTGAGGGAGGAGATTTTTGTTCACTTTTTGTTCCCAATACCTTGGAACAGTGCCTGGAGCGTGGGAGGTGCTCAGTAAATATTTATTGTATGTTCTTTCTCTGTTCAATATCTAGTAGATTTCTTCAAATTTATTTTCCACACAACTAATGCTTGGCTTCTGGTATGTATTATGTTACAATGTTTTCCTATGATTATGATTATTATTTCTTTCACTTTCATTTGTAGCCAATCAATCAAACAGTCAGGATTTTACTCCTTAAATATTTCTTGAATTTGAACATTTACTTCTATTTTCTCTGCTAATACCATAGGTTGAATTAAGACCACCTCTTGCTGGTTTACTGCAAGAATTTTTTTTTCCTCTGAGAATCTCCCAGCTGTTCCGCCTGTGTTTACTCTTGCTTTCTTCTAGTTTATTCTCCATGGTGCTCCCAGAGGGATCTCCCAGAAGGCAATTCTGCTTATATCACCCACCTTCTTTTTTTTTTTAAGGTGGTAGGATTTTTTTTTATTGAAGTATGGTTAATTTACAATGTTGTATTAGTTTCAAGTGTAGAGCAAAGTGATCCAGTTTATATATATATACATTTCTTTTTCATATTCTTTTCATACTCTTTTCCATTATGGTTTATTACAAGATATTGAATATCGTCCCCTGTGCTATACAGTAGGTCCTTGTTTTTTACCTATTTTATATATAGTAGTGTATCACTCACCTTCCTAAAACTCTTCCATGGTTTCCCTTGCTCTTGGGATAAAACCACCAGCCTATGGGCCCAACCTGATCTGGCCCCTGCCTACCTCTCCAGCCTCGTCTCTCGCCTCCCCAACCTGGAACCACCACTCTTGCTCCCAAGGGTCCTGACTGGTCTTTCAGTGATTCAGGTGTGAATGCCTTCCATCCCACAGGGTTTTGTAGCTTCTGTCCTCTCTGCTTGAAATGCTCTTCTCCATCCAGGGTCACCTAGTTAATCCCTCCTACACTCACAAATGCATATAACACCTTGCATTTCCGTTAATGTCACAACAGTATATAATTGATCATGTTTGTTGTCTAAGCTTCTCCCTAACCCTGGAATGACACTCTTTGAGCACAGAACTGTGTGTGTGGCTCCTATTCATTGTTGCCTCCTTAGTGCCTGGCACAGTGCTTTTGCTTGGTAAATATTCCTTGAATGAATGGCCTAAATATTTTGCATCGATAATTTACCTAAAATCTCAGTGACTCAAGTATGTGCTGACTTAAATATTTTGCATTTGTATAGGGTTTTAACATTTTACAAAATACATTCACATCTATTAGCTCACAATAGCCTAGGGGATTCAGTGTGGCAACTCTGATGATGTTGATTCTGCAGCTGAGGAAATCCAGTTAGGGTCACATAATTAATAAGAGAGGGAACATTGCCCTTGTACATGCTACTCCATGGGTCTCCTCCATACACCATTCCGGTGTTTTCTTGGGTGTCAGGACAAAGCAGCCAAGAGCATCTTTGGCTGCTATGAGTGAGAAACCACTGCTGAATTGAGACCAGTTGAGGTTCAATTTTATGGTCTGAGAAATGAGACATTGGGAGAATCTCTCCAGTTTCCACGGGAGCAGGGTATTAGGCCGGTCAGAGCTGAGCTGAGAAGAAAGAGATGTGCTAGTTCCCTGAGACCTTGGTGGGAGGCCTGAGTTGGAGAAACAGTCTGTCCATTGAACCAGTAGTGACGGATCACCAGCTACATGTGGTGTCCAGTATTTGGTGCTGTGGGATCCAAAAGCCATATGACCTGGTCTCTTCCTTCAAGAAACTAAAGCAAATCACATGAGAATCCATTTAAAAATACAAATCGTACTATATGTCATATGCCAGAATACACAATACCACGTGCTATTGATTTTTTGGGAAAAATATAAATGTTAGCAAAGCTTGAACAGTAAGAAAGAGACAGGTGGAAGAGACAAATGTGTTCATTAAAAGATGTTTCTTGGGAACCTACCACATGTCAAGCCTTTATCTAGGCACTGGATATGCAGCAGTAAACAAAATGGGCCCTGTTCCTGCTTTTACAGATACGTGAGGCTAGGGAAATAACGAATCTTAGTCTAGGGACAGTGGGGAGATGAATTTGCCCAGAACTGCATTCTCCAATAAGGTAGCCACTAGCCACATGTGGTTATTTAAATTTAAATCCATTAAAATAAAATAAGATGAAATAGCAAAAAAATTCAGTTCCTCAGTCACACCAGCCACATTTTAAGTGCTCAGCAGTAGCATGTGGCCAGTGGCTACCATATTGGACAGAGCAGCTCTAGAACATTCCATCATCACCGAAGGTTCTGTTGCACTGCACCCTCCTAGAATGTAATATTTGGGTTGAAAGCTGTCTTTAAGATGAGTGACCAGGGACTTCCCTGGTGGTCCAGCCATTAAGACTCTGCGCTTCCACTGCAAGAGGTGCGGGTTCCATCCCTGGTGGGGGAACTAAGATCCCGCATGCTGCGGGTGCAGCCAAAAAAAAAAAAAAATAAAGAAAAAGGTGAATAACTAGTCTCAATGGAGAGATTGGATCTGGGGGAGGAGATGCTTGACCTAGAGAGAGGTCTTAACCAGGGCAGTGGTGGAGGAATGTCGAAGGGCCTTGCAGAGGGTGGGGTAGACAGAATCACATGCAAGGGCCGCAGCCAGTGAGGACTCCGTTTCCTGCCCGAGTGACCAGAGAATGAAGCCACCTAAAACAGGCACTCGGAGTTTAGAGAAAGAGTAGTTTAAGGACCATATGATGAGAACAGTTTTAGGCAGGGCTCAAAACAAACAAGAAAGCAAGTGTGCATGTTTACCAGACAGTGGACGGCAAGAGACTGGAGAGAGAGAGGGGCAGGTGTAATGGGGATAACTGGGTCCCTCTGAGTTAGTCAGCTCCCATGTCAGACAGGATTGCCCATGTCATCTTCGGTCTAACTTGCCTGGTTTTCTAGCTCAACTGGTGTTAAACAGGAAGGATTCGGAGACCTGGGTTTGAAAAAAAATCTTGAGCCTCGGTTTTCAAACCTAAAAATAAGCATCCAGATGAGTATTCATTAAGATAACTGTGGTAATACGTGCCTGGCACAGTTCCTGGTCCCACGTGGGAACCCATCCATGGTGGCACCCTCCCTCTCTCCCGTGGGCGCAGACACCACCACATCCCTGGTGAACACCTGATAACTCACCTGGATTCTGCAGTTCTTTGTCTCCAGCGGAGCTGTGGCAAGCCTGGGGGGCGCCGCGCTCTCATTTCTGATGGAGTGACAGCAGCTCCCCAGCAGCCAGGGCAGCGGCGGGGGCAGAGAACAGGCTCGGGGCTGGTCAGTTTCCCCGGGGGCGTGGCCTGGCCCCGCTCGGTTATTCGCCGCCTGTCAAATGAGGGGGCGGAGCAGGGTGGCGCCTGAGGTCCCTTCTGAGATCTCAGTGTTCAGTGCCAGGAAGGATCTTATGTTTGCTTTTAGAGTGTCAGCTAACAGATAGGTCTTTTTTTGGATCTGAGATTGAGAAGACCGCTGTGCCTCTGCAACTTGAAATGCTTTTAATAATAAAAAAAATTGTATTCATCTAGACACACTAAGCAGTAAACACTCAGTAATGACAGAACCAACACAGAATCAGAACTGGCCCGTTTGACCTTGCGAAGCAGTACCAGTGGGTGCGGTTCACGGAACTCCTAAAGTGGATATTGATTGAGCTCTTTTGAAAGTCGAACATTCAGAACTTTTGACGCCACCATTGACCAGATCGGCCTCGTTGATCCCATGGTGAACGACAGTGGTAGAACAATCGTGGGGAAGTAAACGAGGCACTGAGGACAGGACCAGAGAGGCCCCTGCAGCATGCAATGCCACCCTCCCACACGCACAGAATCCGGACTCTTTTATCCTAAAGCCCAGGAATCCAAATTATGATTGGGGGTGTGGTGAGAAAAAAGTACATTTTGATGAAAATCCAATTAAAAGCGCGATTAATTGGGCACTTTGCTTGATGACTTTAAGGAGATGAGGATGAATCTAATAGGCTCTGTGCCCTGAAGGAATTTACAAGGGAGTGGGGGTGGGTAGGTAGGAGCAAAATAAACAACAAAGGGATGAGTCCAGGTTTCCAAGAGAAGATTAGATTGAGATCAAGGCAGATAACCTGGAAGGAATATTGGAGTTACGTGCAACTGGCTTGGACCAAGGAAACCTGAGAAGAGGCAGACCGTGAGAGATGCTCTGGTTGACACCTCCACCCCACCCCACCCTCCAATACCCTTTGCTGCCCAAAACGAAATTGAAAAACTTTGGTAAGGGGTGACGTTCCTTCGTAAATCATATTTAAATGAGACAGCTGTATTTTTCTGCTTCATGCTTAGCCAAATACTATTTAATTAACCTACTTAGACTTGTTGATTGAGGTTAATTAGACCCTAGGATTGATGTTAATTGCCATTGTAAACTGCCAAAGCTATAAGCAGTACGTTTTGGATTTGGTTAAAAAAAAAATGAGGTAGAGGTCTATTTTCTTCGCTTGCTTGCTTTTTGTCTCTCTCCCTCCTTTAAGATAAAAAGGCATCCCCCCCTTCCCTAATTGTGCTGTCCTTTGTTTTTGTTGTGGTTGATGGGTGGATGGGTTACTGAAGGGGCTGTTTCCTTTTGGTCAAGACAAAAAGGACCTGTCCTTTCTTTAGACATAGAGGCAGTCCCTTTCTCTTGATCCCCCCTTCTCTGTCCTTTCTGATTACACCCCACCCAACACATGCACACGTGTGCACAAATACACACACATATGTGCATATAAGCACACACGCACACAAATGTACACACACAGCACGACCCACTCCTACTTTTCTCCCAACTTGCATGGACTTTTCTCAGGCAGCTGCACACTGTTGATCCCGGGGGAGACTGAAGGAAGGTCTCTGGCAATTTGATGAGACCTTCAATGGACTAACAAAGATTATTTACTTTTTTGTAAAATGTATGTGTATGTGGTGGTGGTGATGTCTGAGGAGGCTAAAAGAGAGGCAAGCAGATGTAGCAAGAGAGAAAAGAGAAAAAGCAGCATTTTCGGAGCCAGAAGGTGTGAGGGACCTGGTGTTTCCCCTGTTTTATCTTGGGGATAAGAGTTCAAATTCTGAAGGACAAATTCCTGTGCCAATAACATCTCTTCTTCAGCTTTTAGGTCTTCCTTTCCAGAAACTCAGTTCAGCTAAAGCTGTCGCATCAGAGGTTCTCTCTCCTCACACGTGGAAGAGACGTAGCTAAGTGTACGAAAGGCTGTGTGGATTTATACAAGATCTCTAAATACGTAGGGAATTTGGCCCTGAGCGCTGCCGGCAGTGAGCTGCTCTAGGGGACATTTTGATGTGCCGCCGCACATGGGCGTCACGGGATCCAGCTCTTGCCAGCGCCTCCCTTTCTCTTGGTAAGCGACGGTTCTCTGCCACCCCTCACCCACACCCGAGCTCTGACTCCATGGGTAGGATGGGTCTAAGTCCCCTCTAATCCCTGCATTGAGGTGGGCACGTCTGGCAGACACATCAATAACAAACTAGCAACGAAGATGGCAGACAAATCTCCATCTGTTCTCTTTCTCTTATGACGTGGACTTGAACTTCAGGAACGCTGTAGTTGTGAGACTAGAAACTAGATCTCAAAACTGGGCAACATGGACTTTCCTAGACCGGGAGACAAAAGGCATGCTTTTGTGTATGTGTATTTATGTGTTTGTTTGTGTCTGTTGAAGTGTCTTTTTTTTTTTAATAACTTGATGCGTTTGGAGATATACATCCATGAACCATCACTGCAAACTATGGTGTACACATACAGATCACCTCTAAAAGTTTCCTCCCACCTCATCCTCTTTATTTACTACTATTATGTGATAAGAACACAATATAAGATCTACCCTCTTAGCAAACATTTAAGTATACAGTACAGTATTGTTAACAATGGGCTCTATGTACTGTACACAGTAGAGCTTGTTTATCTTGTGTAACTGAAACTTTGTACCCTTTGACTAATACCTTCCTCTTTCCCCTCCCTCTGGCCCCTGGTAACCACCATTCTACTTCTATGGATTTGACTATTTTAGATTTCACAAAAGGTGATATCAGGTAGTGTTTGTCCTTCTGTGACTGGCTTATTTCACTTAACGTAACATCCTCTAGGTTCATCCGTGTTGTTGCAAATGGCAGGCTTTCCTTCTTTTTTAAGGCTGAATAATATTTTCTTGTGTGTAGAGACCACATTTTCTTTATTCATTTACCCATCGTGGGCAATGAGGTGGCGTCCATGTCTGGGCTACTGTGAATAGCTAACATCGAATGCTTGGGGAAATGAACAGAATCTTAGCATCTCATCTTGTTCTGTTACCCATCTCCCTTTTCTTCCACAGCCCACTGGCTCTTCTGCTTGTATGTGTTTTCTTAATGATCAAAAATTCTGATTTTCTGGTTAATATTAAGATCCCTTGGGTAGTTCTGCATTGGAGTTTAGACTACATTTGGCCAAGATTATACATCTTAAAACTCAGTGAGGCGAGATTCAATTTGTTTCAAAGAATCCAGCATGAACATTTTCATTTGGTTTCTGCAGAAGGCTTAATTTTTATAATATTTTCTAAATTAAAAGGATAATCATGTTTAAAAATGCATTTTTTCTACTTAGAGTGGCCTTACCTGTGTCTTTTACTAATGCAGTTGTGTATGATGACAGCATCAGTTTAAAAATATTTTGAGTGTAATAATAATCTTAATAATCTTAACTGCTTAATAATCATGCCAATTCTCCTTTTTCAAATAAACAAGATTGAGATTGACGTTTGAGCAACATATAAAAGAGCTTGTTTATTTCAGTGTATGATTTAATAATTTAAGTTTTAAAACTATATTTTTGTCTCTATCATCTTTGCAAAGTTGCTTCCTACTGTTAAGAGAAGTGGTATAAGTATTTTCGTATTTATTCAATAAACATTTTTAATGTCATTATTATATGCCAGGCCCTATGCTAGGTGCTGGGGCTTCAGAGATAAGACATAGTGTCTGGTCTCAGGAAACTCACAGGTTACAGCAGGGAATGGTCAGAGTCATGACAGACTCCTTAGCAATAGGGCAGGGGCTCCAACTATGTCTAGAGTTCTGGGGAGTGGAAAAGCTTCCTGGAGATGGTAACTCTAGAGATGATTCTTGAGTAATGAGTGGAAATTAGTCAAGTTAGTTTTCAGGGTTTGCTTCCAGGAGATACTGAGGATATTTTTAACCCAAATAATGTATACATTATTCTTAGGTTTTCACGCCTTGCTATGCGTGTATAGGAAAGTTTTGGAATTTTAAGATCCATGTATTTATAATTTATTTTTTATCTACTTCCCCAAACCACTTACATGGATGATGATGATGATGATGATGTGTGTGTGTGTGTGTGTGTGTGTGTGTGTACATTTACACACACTAGGAATATATGAATGAAAACTAACCACAGAGTGAGAAGGGGGAATGAAATTAAAATTGTAGGCTAAGTTTTATAATTCAGTACTAAATATACCTTTAATTACCACTATGCCAAGATATAGATGTGTTTTATACTTCTATTTGCCTAATAAAATAATTAGGTGGAACAGACTAGCTCTTGGTACTAAATTCAAAAAGGAATATATTGTGTTGATCTCTATGTAAGGGACTTCAAGCGATTCTTTTTTGAAATAGCTTTTGTTTCCATGGGCTTTTAGCAACACTGAGAAGATTTCAAGCCTGTATTCTTTGGCAAGTGCCTGGAAGGCAGAGCTTCTACTGCTGATTGAAGGGATATCCTAATTCATCAGACACTAGACACACAGGTAGCAAGGCTGGCATTTCTTTGTGAAGGCTAAGGAGCCCTAGCTGAATACTTCCTTGTTGAGAAAGCCATTCTCACCCCAGCATGAAACTTGGCTGGGGCTACACTTTCCTGATGTACAGTTTTGGATCTGCCTTCTTGGTTTAAACCCCACTGTTCCACGCCGTAAATCATGGACAAGATGACTGGGGTCTGGACAACATCAAAGGGGCTGGTATTGCCAATTGGTCAGCCTGACCATGGAAGAACCTTGCCATGATTCCTGTGGAACAGTTGATCTTGAGTACCCCTGCCTCCCTATACTGGGAATTAGCTATGCAATCTACCACCAAGGAACTAAACTATCCTCTAGCGTAGAGTTATTTAATATCTTTAATTTGAACAATGAAGATGGTTTGCCCCAAATCATGATTTTTGATTCCAGCATTATTTTTGAGTTATTCTTTTGGATGATCCATTTTTTTGGAGAAAAAAATGTTCACAGTAAGTCATGTCTCTAATCCATCTAAAAGCTACATCAGATTATTTAGACACGGAGAAAGAAGGGGGCTGGAAAACAGTCTTATTTCACTCCATTTGGGATTAAGATTGGATCTTTGAGAAAATTATTTCTGTCCTCTCAGATTGTTAGACTATTACTGTGTTATTATTGTTAGAATATATTATGACTAAGGCTTTGAAGGGGCAGCAATAGCTGACAATGTCTACCAGGATCAGACAATCTGACTCATGGACAATTTCCATCTATAGAACCAGAAGCTTATAATAGATAGAGCTAATATGATGACACGCCGGATGGAGTAGAGGAGAGGACACGCCGAATGTCTGGAAGGATTGCTTGTGTATCTTAGGTATAAGATAAAAATATGAACATATCTCACTCTTGTAAAACACTTCTGTTACTGGGGGCTTTAATATACATCAATGCTTTTGATTTTCACAGCAATCTTATGGAGCACAGAGGGCAATAGGATTATCCTTGCTTTACCTATGATGGAACCGAGATGAAACTCTGAGAATTTAAATGATATATTCATGATCACCGGGGAAATAGGTAGCAAACTTGGGATTTGGACTTGGGTTTTCTGACTCCAAATCTAATGTTCTTTCTACTATATTTAAACTGCAATTCATTTCAAAGAAAGCTAATATAAAGTTTGGATGAATTCAGAAGTAAATTAATAGAAATTATGTACCTAAATGTTAAATTATGAATCATTGTGCAATATTCACCAATTGTAGCACCAGCACAAGTTCAGATTAAACAAAATGAGGAACGTAGTAGTTTGTGTCTTCCTGGGTAAAATAAGTGTAATTAGATATTGACCTCTTTTGTGATGGGAGAAAGTATTTGTTAAGATGCTCTTACGTTCTTGGGAACAATGAAAAGCTTTAGAGAACAGTTCAGAAATTCTGCTCAATTACAACAGCTGTCCAGTTCTTTCTGCTTCAGGAAACATGGTACCCAATGTTGTGATCTCAAGTAGTATGTGCATAGGGTTGTGGTGGTCATAAAAGACATGGAAATAAGTCTCTTTGGTGGCCTTCTAGTTTAGATTCTTTGTGTCTTCCATTCCAACAACTCTGGTAATGCTTAATGATAACATTGAACTTGAACAACCACCAAAGCTGTGCCCCAGAAGGACAAAGTATGCTCTGTTCCTGAAGACATTTCGAGACATCCCTGTGCAAATGTGTGATGAGCTGACAGAAGAAAACCTCTGCCCTCTTATCAGAGGCTCCCCCTCCCTTCCACAGACTTCACTTGGATATCATCTGTGTTCTCAACTGGTGTCAAAACCCACAAGCCTTTTATTTGTCTGTCTGGATTGTTGATTCTTGCTCAGCATCACAGAAAGACTTTCTCCCTTGCGCTTCCCCTCTCACCCTCCCTTTCCCTGTTAAGAAGAGCTGTCACTACTTCAGTAACTACAAGCAACAGATCATTTTATACTTCAATCCACAAATAAACATTTCTTCCTTTGAACTTCATTAAATTTGGATGTCTTTTCATTGTGAAACAATCTGGCATCCCTATCATTGAGACATACAAAACTATAAAACTAGCAATTAATTTTTGTCTTTAGGAGTACTGGTGGTCTAGAAACTGTGAGTTTATGCCAACAAAAGCAAATGAAAACCTCAAACATGTAAACATAACACTTAAATAAGAAAATCACAACGTGTCATGCTCAGTAGCTAAAGGAGATTATATGAAACGTGTTCCTGATGGTGTCCATCAAAATTCCCAGCTTGCTTAAAGAATACTGAAGATGGGAATTCTATTCCCTAAAACATTATTCATCTGAATAAAATAATTGTCCAATGAAAACCTAAAAATTAAGTTATAATTTGGCTGATCATGAAAATATTGATAATATTTACTAGCAAATAGCTTTCTATTAATTGTAATATATTAAAGATCTGAGTGTTTACTAGATACAAAGCAAAGCACTGTACCAGATCCTACAAGGAAGTTATGACATTTTCTTCTTTCAAAGAGAATATAAACTAGTGAAGGAGAAGACACCCAACCAAAAACAATTACCTATTGACTGTAATGCTAGCTTCCTGGAGACAGAGTGGATTCCGAAGCTGGGTCATTGCAGCTTCTGTCTTGGTGTCTTGGATTGCTCACTCTGGGGGAGACAGACTTCTGCTGGGAGAACACTGTCAGCCCTCTGGGGAGGGCCATGTGGGAATCACCGAGGCCCCTTGCCACAGTCAGCCAGGTGAGTGGGCCATGTCACAAGTCACTCCATCCTAGTAGAGTCTTGAGATCCCTGTGACCTTGGTCAACACCTGCTGCGACCTCAGGGGAGACTCTGAGCCAGAACCCCCAGATGAGCTGCTCCTGAATTCCTGATCCACAGAAACTGTGAAGGCACTTAGCAATTATTCTTGCTTTCAGCAAGCACATTTTGGGGGTAATTTTTTATCCAACAAGAGCTAACACTGATATCTAGTATGTGGTAGGTGCTATTTTGAGGGTCAAAATGGTGATCAAAATGGGCAATGTCTGTGACCACCCCCCCAAGCTTATAATTTATCAAGGAGATAATCAATTAATGAGTAAACATGGGGGAGAATTCTGGGACAATGGCAGAGTAGGAAGCACCAGGAATCTGCCTCCCCACCTAAACAACCATTGCACTGGCGGAATCTGTCTGATGTAACCATTCTGGAACTCTGGAGTGTGCTGAAGGCTTGCAGCTTCCAGGGGGGAGACTTGGTTGGCAAATTGAGGTTGATTTTGATCAATTTCAGCTCTTAGCACAGTAGTAGCTACCCATGCCGCACCACTAGCCACACAGCAGGCAGCTGTACATGTGTTCCTGGAGCATCTTGAACATAGCTTGTGGGAACCAGGGTGGACAAAAAGAACCCTGCCCTCCAAATAGCAAGGATCTGTGCTCTGATGGCTGACTGCTGCTTCTGATCAGGGGTGCAGACAAAGAGCCATGGTGATTGCATCTCCCCCCATTGTTGCAAGCCCCTCCATCTCTGGCTGAAGTGAGTTCCAGAGGGCTTTAAAGGGCTAGTGCCCTTCTCCTTCCCCCTCCTTTCATTTTTTCCTCTTTCCCCTTTTGGAAGCCAGACATTAAAGAGTAGGGCATTAAAAAACAACCACATATATGGGGAAAGTTAGAAAGTGACTGCACATGCCCAGGGAAAGTCTCAGAAAAGACCTGCGATAACCTTAAGTTTATACCTCAAGTTGATCCTTGATGCAAAGACAGACTCTGGCAAAACCCAAACAAACAACAACAACAAAAACCTAAAAAAATAACAAAATTAGCAAACCCTGGGGAAGGGGGAGAATCTGATTTCCAGAGTTACCACATTAGAGTCGAATGTACAGTGTTCAACAAAAAAATTACAAGGTGTACAAAGAAACAGGAAAGTATGGACCATTCAAAGGAAAAAATAAATCAACAGAAACTCCCTGAAAGGCCTAATGACAGATATACTAGACAAAGACTTTAAACAAATGTCTTAAAAGTGCTCAAGGAACTAAAGGAAAATGTGGAGAAAGCCAAGAAAATAATGTGTGAACAAAATGGAGATATCAAGAAACAGATAGAAAACCTAAAAAGAAACCAAAAAGGTATTCTGGAGCTGAAAAGGGCAATAGCTAAAATGAAAAGTTCACTAGACAGATTCAAATGGTAGATTTGAGCAGGCAGAGGAAAGAATCGGTGAACTAGCATATAGGACAATGAAAATTATTGAGTCTCAGGAACAGAGAGAAAAAAGATTGAAGAAAAGTGAACAGAGTCTAGGATATCATCAGATGTACAAACATAGGCATTGTGAGAGTCCCAGAGGATAAGGGAGAGAGAGAGAAAGGTGAGGAGAGAATATTTGAAGAAATATTGGCTAAAAACTTCCCCAATTTTACGAAAAACATGAATATAGATATTCAACTAGCTCAATGGACTCCAAGTGAGATGAACTCAAAGAGAACTACGGTGAGACACATTATAATCAAATTTTCAAAAGCAAAAAACAAAGAGAGAATATTGAAACCAGCAAGATAGAAGCAAATCATCACATGCAAGTGATCCTCAACAAGATTATCAGCAGATTTCTCCTCAGAAACTTTGGAGACCAGAAGACTGTGGGATGATATATTAAAAGTGCTAAAAGAAAACACCTGTCAATCAAGAATCCTATATCAGGCAAGACTGTCCTTCAGAAATGAGGAAGAAACTAAGACATTTCTGGATTAAAGAAAAGTTTTACAAGATGAAAGAATTATGGGGATGGATGGTGGTGATTGTCACAATACTATGAATGTATTTAATACCACTGAACTGTACACTTAAAGTGGTTAAGATGGTAAATGTTAAGTTATGTGTATTTTACCACAATAAAATAAAAGAAAAAAAGAATAGAGTAAATACGATGGGGCCATACATAATATTTTGACCAAGAGTTAAGACTGAATGTGAGACATTTCAAATGAATTGTAGTTATAAAGCTATAGGGGTCAAGAGAAGATGAAGATGACTGCTTGACTTGAGGAGTTGGAGAACAGCTCCCAGGAGAGGTGGGCTTGAGGGGGCTTGGAGGGAAGGGCACGTATGATTTAGATAGGCTGAGCACAGGAGGAAGGGCACGCCAGGTAGAAGGAGAAAAATAAGCAAAGACAGCAAGGTGGGAACTGCCACCATGCTTGGGATGTGGCCAATGAATCAGCTGAGGCAGAATCCGGGACAGAAGCATCAGGACTTGTAAGAGAGACTTGCTGCCTGCCCAAGAAGGTCGGATTTGCACCCTGGGCAACAGAAATCATTGGAGATTTTTGAGTTGGTACATGGCGGTACAAGATTTTAAAATTGGCTTACCACTTCCAGGAGCATTTATTAATCACCTGCTCTATGTCTGCCACTCTTGCTAGGCATTTTGTGGGACCAAATTAATAATGAACCACCCTTGCCCTCAGGGAATGTATTCTCACTGGAGATATAAAATATGTACAACATGAGCAATGGAAATCAATATGTCTCTGCTTAAAACGAGAAGGGAGCAATGACTCAGAGGGTCAATGTAGTTCACGGTAATAACAAATGTTTATATTGTGCCTACTATGTGCTAAAGATTATTCCAGGGCTTTGCATATATTAATTCAGTTAATACAACACCTACATGACGTAGGTAACATTAGTATCCCTATTTTACAGATAAGAAAACAGACACATGGAGAGTTAAGCAACCCACCCAACATCTGAACCAGTTGAGTAGATGAAAGGATTAAATCCAGACAGTCTGGATCGTAGGCTCTGACTAACACTATTGCCCCTCAAATAGTAGGTTAGACCTATTGATGACCGGAATATACCAACCCATTAACTTGCTTATATCCCTCCTCATTAACCTGTTTAATTTGTAGTCAATATAAATTGTTAGTCATTATCCAGTTTGAGAGAGTAGACCTTATATCAACTTTGCTGAACTCTTGTTTCACTGGATAAAATGCTACTGTAATTGCTTTGGAACACACTAGAAGTTGACTTAAACATAGACTGTTTCTTTTAGTGATACATGGCACACCTATTCTTTTTTTTTTTCCATATCTTTATTGGAGTATAAATGCTTTACAATGTTGTGTTAGTTTCTGCTGTACAACAAAGTAAATCAGCTATATGTATACATATATCCCCATATCCCCTCCCTCTTGAGATTCCCTCCCACCCTCCCTATCCCACCCCTCTAGGTGGTCACAAAGCACCGAGCTGATCTCCCTGTGCTATGCAGCTGCTTCCCACTAGCCATCCATTTTACATTTGGTAGTGTATATATGTCAGTGCTACTCTCTCACTTCATCCCAGCTTCCCTTCACCCCCGTGCCCTCAAGTCTGTTCTCTACGTCTGCGTCTTTATTCCTGCCCTGCCATTAGGTTCATCAGTACCGCTTTTTAAAATTCCATATATATGTGTTAGCATACGGTATTTGTTTTTCTCTTTCTGACTTACTTCACTCTGTATGACAGATTCTAGGTCCAGCCACCTCACTACAAATAAATCAATTTCATTCCTTTTTATGGCTGAGTAATATTCCATTGTATATATGTGCCACATAAGATGAAAGAATTATCCATTCATATCCTTCTTTATCCATTCATCTGTTGATAGACATTTAGGTTGCTTCCATGTCCTGGCTATTGTAAATAGTGCTGCAATGAACATTGTGGTACATGTCTCTTTTTGAATTATGGTTTTCTCAGGGTATATGCCCAGTAATGGGATTGCTGGGTCATATGGTAGTTCTATTTTTAGTTTTTTAAGGAACCTCCATACTGTTCTCCATAGTGGCTGTATCAATTTACATTCCCACCAGCAGTGCAGGAGGGTTCCCTTTTCTCCACACCCTCTCCAGCATTTATTGTTTGTAGATTTTTTGATGATGGCCATTCTGACAGGTGTGAGGTGATACCTCACTGTGGTTTTGATTTGCATTTCTCTAATGATTAGTGATGTTGAGCATCTTTTCATGTATTTGTTGGCCATCTGTATGTCTTCTTTGGAGAAATGTCTATTTAGGTCTTCTGCCCATTTTTGGATTGGGTTGTTTGTTTTCGTGATATTGAGCTGCATGAGCTGCTTGTATATTTTGGAGATTAATCCTTTGTCAGTTGCTTCGTTTGCAAATATTTTTTCCCATTCTGAGGGTTGTCTTTTCGTCTTGTTTATGGTTTCCTTTGCTGTGCAAAAGCTTTTAAGTTTCATAATTATTTTCTTTAACATCTTTACTGGAGTATAATTTCTTTACAATGGTGTGTTAGTTTCTGCTTTATAACAAAGTGAATCAGTTATACATATACATATATCCCCATATCTCCTCCCTCTTGTGTCACCCTCCCACCCTCCCTATCCCACCCCTCTAGGTGGTCACAAAGCACCGAGCTGATCTCCCTGTGCTATGCAGCTGCTTCCCACTAGCTATCTATTTTACATTTGGTAGTGTATATATGTCCATGCCACTCTCTCACTTCGTCCCAGCTTACCCTTCCCCCTCCCCGTGTCCTCAAGTCCATTCTCTACATCTGCGTCTTTATTCCATAATTATTTTTTAAGAACAGTAAGCATTGTGATGGCATTCACAGTGCAGCAGCGTTGACAGCATATATAGAATTCACACAGTACGTGGACAAAGCACGGACCCAGGAGTCAGAACCCTGAGTTCTAGTTTCTGTCTTGTTGGTGGTGTGACCTTGGGAAAGTCACCTTCCTGACCCTGGCTCTGCATGGAGGGGCTCACAGGGCCTGCTGGTCCCATTCCCAGGTGATTGAAGAAGATAAAGCTGTGAACACTCCAGGAAAACCATGAACTTGGGCTGGGAACTTAATTCCCTGTAAAAAGCATCCTCTGTGAAGAGGAGAAAATTCCCTTTTTCACAGACTTGTTTGGAGGATTCAGTGGATATTATTTGTGAAACGCAATTGCTGAATAAACATTAGCTACACATAGACGATCAAATGTTAGACAAATGTAAAGTAGTATTATTTTTATTTTTCTTGGTTGTATCTCACAATTCTCTGAAGTTTCCAGGCTGAACTGGGAAAGTTCTGGAATACCACAGTAGGGCTTGTCTAGTGTTTTCTTTCCACCAACTTGTTTTGAAAGCAGAAGTACTGGAAATATTGCATAAAAACCCAGGCTGGCTAGATTTCAAGCCCTATTTCTAGACCAGAGTGGTTTGGATCTGGTTGAATAAGATTCTGAGCATTTGGATGTGGAGACAAAACTGAACCTCAGCAAACTGAGAAATGACAAACAAACTGAAAATTTTCAAATTATGGGATGGTTTAGGGGCTATGGGCAAACGTCCATTAGCAACTAGGATGCAATTATCAAGCATGTTTTTAGACTAGTCCAAAGGGCCAGTTTTTGTTTTCAGTTGTTCTCTTTTGAAGTGAAATTCCTGCTTGCCTAGGACTTGGCAGCCATAGTCATTAGAAGATCAGCTTATTTTGGTCAGTTCCCTGTTAAATTTTTGCTTAAAGATCATTACATTGGCAATGTCTAGTCTGTGCTCACTTTATAATTCTTCTTTTGCAAAAGTTATAATAATTACTGGACTAATGACAATCATGGTTCCTTATAATTGTTATGTGAGATTATTACATGAATTAACAAGTAATCATAATTACGTGTAATGATAAAATTATCTTGTCAAAGTTCCATTGAGTCCCTTTTCTGTACCAGACCATGTTGAACGCCGAGGGTGGAAGTGAACGAGACCTGGGCCCTGGTGCTTTGTAGGAGAGGCAGACAAGCTGGCGGCCAATGGTGATGCAGTGGAAGGTGCTCAGTGGTCCAGATGCCACTCCACCTGTGATGGAGACGGAGGCGGTTGTTTAGCATCAGTGAAGTGCCACGAGCTTCAGATCATCTTCTCTGTGCTATGCCCAACGCTTGCACTGTAACTGTTTATTTTGCGGATGAGGAAACCGAGGCTCACAGAAGTAATGCGCAAAACTGCACGTGAATCTGTGTGTGTCTGTCCCCAACTTTTCCCATTTGCTGTGTTTCTAAGGATGCTCCTGGGTACCCCTGGCTGCCTCTTTATGTGGAAACCATGAAAAAGCTGGGCTGCTCACTTGGAAGACCCACCCAGGGCTTGGTAAGGGATGTGGATTCTTCTCGCACAAAATGATGCCCCTGGGGTAGGGGGAGGTGGGGAGAGTTTCCATTTCCGTTTATCCCGGCAGGGGCAGCTCCGGCTTCTCCAGCTGCCACTGTGTGTGCAGGAGGAGAAGCCCTGCACCAGCGGCCACCTCTGTCCTGCTCAGTCCTCGCAGGAAAGTAACATGTTACACGGTGCCATGAATTTTTAATGACTTGAACTTGAAAAGTAGTTTCAGAAGGTGAGCAAAATACTAAGTTAATTGAGCCCTGCCGCTCAGCCTTCCTCTCCCAATGTAGTTTTCAAGGAAATATGGCTGAAATATCAGTTGTCAGACGATGAATATTTTAAAAGAAAGTTCTATCATGCATCCAAGGTTCACTCAGCTTGCTAATGAGAGTAATGAGGACAGTTACCTTTCGGGAAAGGAAGTGAGATCATTCTTGCCACTTACCGGGGGCTGGTTTGACAGGCATCTGCTCTGAGCACAGGACTATGTCTGGGGAAATCACAGCTGCTTGTTGTAACCTCACCCGGTAGGAAAAGCCCCACCTTACAATGGTTGGGAGCTCTGTCTGTGGCAGAGAGCTGGCTGCAAACTATTTTTATTCCCCTGGCTGATCGCTGAGGTAGAAGCCATCACCTGATGAATATTCAACGGGTGAAGTAAAAAAAAAAAAGAACATCTCTGCTCTCCTGCAAAACCCTCTGTGGCCAAAACTGAAAGAAATCCCAAAGGCAGGAGAGGAAAAGCCAGGCGCATTCCCCTTCCTCCTCGAGAAGACTGCTCTCCACAGATGCTGGGAAAGTTCTGACCCAGGGAAGGCGAGGGAAAAGGAACACATTTTCAAATTATCTCAGAGAAGTAGCCAGAGAGAAAAGACTCTAACCTTGAAATTAAGAGAATATGAAAAGTGAGCCAGGTGTATCCCTATTATGGTTGCTACCTGTGATCCAGTAGAGGATGTCTGGCTTTTACCTTGAGTTTGGGATGGAGGTTTGGGCACAAAAGGGAGAAAAAGGACCGCGTTGTGTTCCTGCAGGGAATGCAGCACAGCTTGGAGTCAATAAATAGCACACGACACATTTTTACAAAGGAGAAAGACAGGATGGAGTTCTTTCTCCATGAGCTGTGTTAAGAAGTCAGTTTTGCTAGTTATGCAACTCTTACTTGTCAGGCTACAGTGGAAGTAGTGGGTATTTTTGCCTGTGCTGTTGCAGCAGGATTTGCTGAACCGTGTGGTTGCAGAGTGACCATAACCATCTCGGACAAAAGGGTGAAGTCGGCACCGTCTGCGTCTCTCACTGTCCTGCCTGTGCTGCTCTCTGTTCCCCATGCCATTCTCATGGCTGTCCCCAACTCGTCCCCGGTCATCATGGCAGCTCCCACACCTTGGAGTTACTACCCAGTGATGGTTTGCTTATTGTGAAAGCAGCATCAAGGGGGATAAACAACAAGGTCCTACTGTATAGCACAGGGAACCATATTCAACCACAATGGAAAAGAATGTGAAAAAGAACATGTTTGTGTGTGTGTGTGTGTATATATATATATATATATATATATATATATATATATATATATATATAAAACTGAATCACTTTGCTGTACAGCAGAAACTAACACAACGTTGTAAACCAACTACACTGCAGTAAAATAAATTTTAAAAAAAGGAACTGAGAAGCCAGACACCCATTGAGGAAGAATATAGAATATTCTTTTTTTTCTTTTTATTTATTTATTTATTTATTTATGGCTGTGTTGGGTCTTCGTTTCTGTGCGAGGGCTTTCTCTAGTTGCGGCGAGTGGGGGCCACTCTTCATCGCGGTGCGCAGGCCTGTCACTGTCGTGGCCTCTCTTGTTGCGGAGCACAGGCTCCAGACGTGCAGGCTCAGTAGTTGTGGCTCACGGGCCTAGTTGCTCCGCGGCATGTGGGATCTTCCCAGACCAGGGCTCGAACCCGTGTCCCCTGCATTGGCAGGCAGATTCTCAACCACTGCGCCACCAGGGAAGCCCCTAGAATATTCTTGATAATAAAAACTGCAGAAGGACTTCCCTGGCAGTCCAGTGGTTAAGAGTCCATGCTCCCACCGTAGGGGGCACAGGTTCGATCCCTGGTCAGGGAACTAAGATCCCGCATGCCAGTTGGCACGGCCAAAGAAACAGAACAAAACAAAAATCCCAACTGCATGGGTACTGTGCTCTCTAGATACCTGGTATTATTAGGCATATTACAGCTTGTTGAATCCGCACTGGGACACAATGGCCTATGTAAAATCTTCTTCATTTTACAAGTAAGGTAAATGGGGCTCAGAGAGCTTAAGTGTTTTGGCTGAAATCACACAGCTTTAAATGGAGCAGCTGCGGTTTGAACCCAGGCCAGTATCACCCCACAATCTGTGCTCCCCCTTTTCTCTTTCTAGGAGGAGAAGGAGGTAGACTGGTCTTAGGGTGAGGGGCTCTGGCCAGCAGCTCTGTCCACCTTCTCTGGGCAGTTGGGGAGTTAGAAGAAGGCCCTTCTCTTCTATCACTGGTTTGTGGCTTCCTGGTCTTGGATGGTCATAACCTGGCTTCAGGCAACTGTGGCATCTCAGTGGCCAAGCACACAGGGGAGAAGAAAGGGGCCGTGCGTGAGGAAGTTCCAGCATCAAACAGACACCCACCCGGAAACACGGTTTCAGTGGGACTGGCTAGGAGGCTCGGGTAGGTTCTGGCAAGTAAAAGCTGGAACAGAGATGCTGGATGGCAGGAAAAATGCACACACGTGGTTCCACACTCCAAGTGTGGCAATTTAATAGTAGAAACAGAGGCCCAGTTTTCACCTAAAAATACTTAATGTAGTTTTTCCAGCCCCATAAAAAGTTCTGAGTTTGTGATACAATGAAACAATGCCTAATGGAAGGGTTGTGTAACTCAACGGCAGAGGGCAAAGCAGACTTCCTCGCCATCAGGATCCCACCTTGATCAGCATCTACTGATGCAGCTTCCAAGGAGCGGAGCGTTCTAGGGACCCTGGTCATCGTCCCTGGTACTTACCAATTAGCTGCTCCGAGCAGGCACCTCACGTATTTCATTTCCACTAGGACATAAAACAGCCCTAAGAAGTAATATTGCTTATATGTGGAATCTAAAAAAAGTGATACAAATGAATTTAGTTACAAAACAGAAGTAGACACACAGACAAAGAAAACAAACTTATGGTTACCGAAGGGGAAGGCAGGGAGGGGGGGGGAGGGGAGGGGGGAGGATAAATTAGGAGTGTGGGATTAACAGATACACACTACTATGTACAAAATAGAAAACCAACAAGGGCCTACTGTACGCACAGGGAACTATATTCAGTATCTTGTGATAACCTATAAGGGAAAAGTATCTTAAAAAGAATAGACATATATATGTATAAATGAATCACTTTGCTGTACACCTAAAACAAATGCAACATTGTAAATCAACTCTACTTCAATTAAAAAATAAATAAATGAAAGAAAAAGGAAAAGAAAAAAAAAGAAGTAACTACTATTCCCCCATTTTCCGAAGAGGGAACTGAAACTCTAAAATGTTGACTTATTTGCCAAAGACAACACAGGGATTTAAGCAACAGGATAGGGATTTGAACTCAGACCCGATGCCAGAGCTGCCTTTCTGCTAGTTCTCTGATCTTTGCTACGCACTGTGGGGCTGCTTTGTAGCTTCTTTATCATTTTGCCCTGTGTGTAGACGTGGTACCACCATGTCATAGGACATCCAAGTTCCCTACCCCCGTTCAGGGGACTGACATAACTCAGTTGTTCACAGCGACTGGGGTTTCCATGCCTAAAGATGGTGTTCTCCTTTGGGTCCCTCTACCTGCTCCCCGTCCTTGTGCCAGAAGGCGCCATCCCACTCCCCTGGGGACTCCACAGTGCCTCTTTTGGATGCCTTCCCTGGTCCTGGAGGGGACATCTCGTCCCACCAACAAGACACAGAGGATCTTGCTAGGAACTCAGCTCATATTTCCCTCCTAAACTTCTCCTGGGTTGGGGAAGTGAAAATGGCCCTTGGAGTCCAAAGAAGGGAGGGGAAGAGGGGTTTAGTGACCAGATGACTACTTCCAGAAAACCTGCGTGGGACCTGCCCTGGGCTTAGTTGTTCTCCAGTTAGTGGTTAGCCAGGGATGGCTGGGCCCTTTTAAGGTAAAGACTACAAAACTATTGTTACCAACCAGGGCTCTCGGCCTCCGTAATCAATAGAAATTGATCAGAGTCCAAACAAATAATTCCGGCAAGGCTTTATTGGGGCCCCTGCTGCCATAGGAGGGAGTGAGAATAAGTAACAGTTTCCCTTGCTCGCTCGCTCCCTGAGGGGGGGGCGACCTTGTTCCTTATATGGGGTGAGAGTAGGGGTGTGCCCAGGAGTCGGGCCAGAGGGGTGGCTTACGTGGTTTGCCCACCCCTTTGGAGGTGTTGAGTGCAGGGGGCATGCGCAGTACCCTGCTTTTCCTCCCAGCTCCACAAGTGGCAGTTGGGCTTTTTGGTCTTTTTGTATTTTGTTGGCCATAATTTGCCCCAACTGCGCATGCACGCGGTTATTTTTAGTCCCTTATGGTTTCTTTGTATTTTGTTTCTGGAGGAGATGTTTGTCCAGGTGCAAGCACCGCGGCAAAGGGTCCCAGGTCCCAGGTCCCAGCCTGTCTCACTATGTCTAGCAAATTAGATACAGAGCCTGAGAAGAGGTCCATACAAGCAAGGGGCCTTGAGGCTGATGCATCACTAGCTGCACAGTTTTTACCTTGATTTTGGTGAAGGGCCTTCCAGATGTTGGAGGCAGTGGGGGACGGCTGCCCCGCACACTTGCTATCAGGTTACAATGAACTGGATTTTTCTATACAGACATTTATTAGCCAAATATTCAGGCACAAACAGTTTATCAACCTGTTCTGCACTCAGTGTAACCCCAGCTCCTGACCTTTTAGAGGTTCCAAACCCAAAGGGTCTGTCTGTCAAGCTGGCAGCCCCCTGGAGGCGGGATTCTGTGCCTTCTGGGGGCATCAGGTGCCCGACTGCACCCTGCACTGGGGATCAGACTCCGAGTGGATCCCTCAGGGGCACCCTATGCAAGCCACCTGGTGGTCTCTTCCCAGTTCACGCACGGATGGGAGTGTCTCTAAACGGTTTTAGTGAATCCACACCCTGAATACCTTTAATTTCACCAGTGGAAGACAATTTCTAATATCCATCATGCTCCTTAAAAGTCACCAATTTTGCAAATGAAAACCCAGTTTTGACACTTGTATGCTCATTCACAAGATGTTAGTTTTAAAAATATAGCAGTGTGTACATCCCAAACATGTACTCAACATCCCCGCCCATCCCCATAACTCTTTTCATCTTGTAAAACTGAAACTCTGTCCCCATTCAACACTCTCTCCCCAGCTTCCCTTCCTCCCGTCTCCTGGCAGCCATGATTCTACCTTCTGTCTCTATGAATTTCAGTATTCTGAGTATCTCATATAAGTGGACTCATACAATATTTGTCCTTTTGTGACTGACTTATTTTACTTAGCAAGTCCTCTAGGTTTATTCATGTTGTAGCAAAGGTCAGAATTTTCTTCCTTTTTAAGCCTAAATAATATTCCTTTGTATGTAGATGCCACATTTTGTTTATCCATTCATCCTTTGATGGACACGTGGGCTGCTTCTACCTCTTGGCTATTGTGAATGACGTGCTACAGATATCTCTTCCAGATCCAGCTTTCAGTTCTTTGGGGTATATAACCGGAAGTGGGATTGCTTGATCATATAGTAATTCTAATTTTCATTTTTTGTGGAATTGCCAGACTGTTCTGCAAACTGTCCATTTTGGTGCAATACCAATAACAGAAGGACTCCGTGTATGGGTCTTTCTGACTCAGGGCTGCAGAGCCTCTCTGAACAGGGCATTTCAGAGAGCACGTAGGAGCTGACCATTCCTAGAATGAGTGAGTAAACTCACTGCTTCTTACTGAGATATTACAGCTGGTAACTCACAGCTGCATGACATTCTGTTTTCACAAACAGAATGGGAAGCCCTTTGACAATAGAGATCAAGTCTAGTACTTCTTTATTTCTTTCCTTTGCCTTAGAGTACTTATTCATTTGAAAGAGGCAGATTGGCAAGAAAGAGCACTGACTCGAGATGGAAAACCCTTCTGTTTTTCCAGTTCAGGTCTCGAGTCTTTTCTTTCTGTGATAAGGGAATCTTGGGCAATTTCTCCTCCTTGAAACTACAGAAGTCCCATCCAGACCTTACAAGGATGATGTGTTGTTCAAATACCATAGCTGAGAGCCCGGGTCCATCTCTCCTACATGAGTGTTGTCGCTCACTGACAACGGTTTTCTGAGGGAGAAAAAGGTGGGATTTCTTGATCCATGATTTACCTCCAGATATGCTGCCCCCCAGGCACCTGAGCTCATTTCCCCAAGTCACACAGAGTGGAGGACAGACCTTGCAGGGCAGTTTGAGGCAGAAGCCCCCACCCTTTGTTCTCATCTGACTGGGAGAGTTGATGGCATGGGGGAGGGGAGACAGGGGAAAGGAGGCAGGGGCAGCAGGGGTAGGTGGAGCTGAGTTTCCTCTTCAGATTCTGGGGTGACAGCTCAAGCTGTCACCTCAGCCTGTCTCAGCTGCTTAGTGTTTCTCTGCCCCATCTTACTCTCCAATTAATGGTTCTAATCAGTGACTTAACCATGTATCAGATCAAAGGACAAAAACCAGAGCCTTGGGCCCTGCTTGGCAGGCTGTAGGCTCACACTGAGGTTTGTTGCAGAGACTTTGACTAACATGTTTCTGGGGAAAAAAGTAAGACATCTCATCTTTGTTTTTAATTAATGCAGTCACCAGTTTTTTCATCCCAAAGTGTCACATGCAGAAAATGAAAGTAGTCCTTGTATAAATAATAAGAAAAAAAAGGTTCTGTCTATTAGTAATGGAAAGCATTTTCAAGGTAGGCTTGGCACTTCCTTCAGGTGAGATCTCTCAAAAATCATAACATAAATTATAGATTTTTCCAAGTCTTTTCACAATAGGA
Organism: Balaenoptera physalus; assembly: GCF_965194825.1. NCBI lineage: Eukaryota > Metazoa > Chordata > Mammalia > Artiodactyla > Balaenopteridae > Balaenoptera > Balaenoptera physalus. Next base: position 170,280,567 of record NC_138883.1, read on the forward strand.
TATTAAGAGTCTTGTATTAATATCTTACCTTGTGTTGTAAGGAAAAAGAAAAAGAAATATAAGAACCTCTTATCTAGGTACATGAGTCCTTCTGACTCAACTAAAATGAGAAAAACTTTTTCTTTTAGTTGTTTTTTTGTTTTAGTTTAGTTACAGGCTTGAAAAGGATTCTGTGAAAAACATTATTCTAGGGATTTGTTTTTGTTCTCTCACCAGTTTCTCTGGAAAACTTGACCAGGGATGTGTAATGGATGATTTCGTTCATTTGACCTGTTAGATCTGAATCCTCAGCCAGAGACAGGATGGATGAGCTGAGTGTCCTCCAGCAGTTTGCCAGGTGGAGTATTAACTGTCAGTCACCGGGGTGGGAAGCTAGGAGCTCAGGCCCCTTTGGGGGTGGTTTGTTTCCTTTGGGTCTGTTGTGTTAAATCTACTGAAATGTGCCAGTTGGAGCACGCCATCTTTAACTCCTGTTCTCACTGTGAGACGTGTCCCTAGGACTTGCCAAGAGAAGTCAAACTGATTTTATATCCCTCAGCAGCATTGCCTGACCGCTAGTTGCTACCTACTTTTTATTCTTCCAGAAGAGGTTTCCTCAATACTCACCCCCACCTCACAATCTCACATTGCCAAACCTGTAACTTCATTGAGTTTCCCACCTGTGACTCCTCTCTTTCTTTAGCAGATTTGGTAATGGACTTGAAGCAAACAGGGTACAGTGGCAGGCAGTCAGGACACAAACCTACTGGAATCCATTCTTTACTTGTAACGTTGTGCTTGGACGTACATCAGCCCATCTGTGCATTGCAGCCCTCGTAAGAAGTTGGCAGGGAGGGTATGTTTTTTGCTACCACAACTGTTATGGACTGAATGTTTGTATCTCTCTCAGATTGATATGTTGAAGCCCTCCCCCCTCCCCCACTGTGATGGTATCAGGAGATGGGGCCTCTGGGGAGGTGATTAGGACTAGACGGGGTCATGAGGGTGGAGCTCTCATGAATGGGATTAGTGCCCTTACAGGAGTCCTGGGAGCTGGCTTCCCTCTCTGCTGTCTGCCACGTGAGGACACAAGTGAAGTCAGCAGTCTGCACCCTGGAAAGAGGGTTCTCACCAGAATCTGACCATTCAGGCACCCTGATCTCAGAAGTCCAGCCTCCAGAACCATGAGAAATAAGTTTCTGTTGTTTATAAGCCACCAGTTTATAGTACTCTGTTATAGAGCCTGAGCTGACAGAGACACCAACTTTACAGACGGAGACGTTGCTGAAGGTCACGTGTCCAGCAAAAGGCCAGCCCAGCTGTGAATGAGGAGGGATTTCTGGGTCCTTCCATGATGTGACGCTGCCTCTTGGAAATTGGTGTTAGAAGATCCGAGGAATAAACGGTTGATGTGAAATCAAAAGACACAGGTTTGAGCGCAGGTCTGGTTACCTCCTACTCCTATGCCCTGAACCCCTGTTCCATTTTCTGACCTGTGGGAAAGTACAGGATCACTGGAGGGATCGAATAAAAAATGCATGGTGCCAAGCTTGTAACGATCCCTCAACCCCTCCACAAAACCCCACAAAGCTATTAAAAATGTTTAAGTTGCCTGCATTTTGCATCTGACAAGTTCATTAATTAAGCACTCTCTGTACAAAGGGTGGTCTGGAAGGAGAGAGGGGAGAAAGCCTGGGTGCAAGAGCTCTGGGAATGCTGCTGCCTTGGTCTTTATAGTTTTAGCAATAACAAAAGAGCAGAACCTTAACAAAGAAAACGAAAGAACTTCCCATGATATCAAGTAGTTCCTTTATTTGTAAATGAATGGGTGGAATAATTAAAGAAAAATCACAACTGCTTTCTTAGAACGTGAATTCACTGATTTGTCAGCAAATACTTAACGATGATGCAATATATACCAGCCACCATTCCAGGGGCAAGCTGAAAGCAGCACAGACAAGCTCCTTTCTCTTCTGGGTCTTACCTTCCAGTGAGGGAACAGAGACAATAAAGAAATCATGCAAGAGTACACAAGAAATCACTAGTGTTATGATGAGAAAAAAAAACCAGGGAGAGACCAGCTAGAAAGACGGAGAGGCTTCCTTAGATTGGAAGGCGAGAGAAGGCGTCTGGGAGGAGATGATGTTTGTACCACATCCTGAATAAGGAGGCAGCCGTGCAAGCAAGGGGGGGATCAAGCAGCCAGGGAGTCAGGCAAGCATCTTGACTCTCTGTGCCAATGGAGAGAAACATTGAAATGAGCATTCTAAAAAATTGTGGCTAATTCAAAAGTGATAAATATTTGTCCTTGAATATATTGTTAAAGATACACATCCAGAAGGCTGATGCATTCTCCTCATGGCACACCTGCATCTCAGAAACTCAGATTTGGTTCACTACTCCGGGTCCTGCCTGGGCAGGTGCAGAAGGCGTATGGGGTGTCTGTGAAAACACACGGTTACAAGCCAGGTGCAACCACAGTCCCCATGGAGTGAGACCTGTGAGATGTCCTGAAGGATTAGGCTTCCTGAAGGGAGTGCCTTATTCTCTCTGTTTAGGAGGAGAAGGATAGAGGCTGAGAAGTTAGCTTAGGTTGAATGAAGACCCAAGTTTGGCTATAGCAACTGGCAAGCAAAGTTTGGGGCCAATGACCAGATAGGTTTGGCTGAAGCAAGAGATTTTCCGAGGGACTAAAGAGAAAGGGCCATAGTGAAAGAGGATGGGGGTTTTGATGGAGGGCATCCAAGGGTGAGCTGAGGCATTTGGATTTCACGGGGCAGGCGGTGGAGGGCCTTGGTAGTGCTTGGAAGTGGATTTGTTGTAGACGGGACACCCACACGTGTACATCTCCCTGGAGGAGGATGCCCAGGGCCTGTTCCCTCCCTCTCACCCCCATCCCTCCCCTTCATCCCTCCTCTACCAGTAGGACCAGTCTGGGAAGCTGGGCTCATGCCTCACTTGTCTGGTTAAATATGCTCCACCTTCCAGATGTAATGGTCCCCTCCCCTGAGTGCCCAGGTTTATAAGGCAAAGGTTGCCATGACAACGGCATAGCGGAACTATCCAGTAGGATTTACACCCAGCCATGCCAGAGAAAGCTAATGTTTGGAGTGTCCATCAGTTAGTGGAAATTAGGGACAAGCCTCATGCTCGGGTCAGTCTTGGAAGGTAAACAGAAGCTTCCATCTGACAGGAAACAAACAGAGGCCCAGAAACCAGGCTGCACTCAGCAGTTGGTGGACATTGGTCAGGGATCCGGTTTCCTTGCTTATTCCCTTTCAAAAGTTAAAGTTGCACTGTGATATTTGTCACTTAAAATCTTTCACTGCTTTCTCATTTCTTTTTTCTTTTTTTTATTAATTAACTAATTTATTTATTTTTGGCTGCTTTGGGTCTTTGTTGCTGCATGCAGGCTTTCTCTAGTTGTGGTGAGCGGGGGCTACTCTTAGTTGCAGTACGCAGGCTTCTCATTGCGGTGGCTTCTCTTGTTGTGGGGCACAGGCTCTAGGTGCATGGGCTTCAGTAGTTGTGCAAGCAGGCTCAGTAGTTGTGGCTCGTGGGCTCTAGAGCGCAGGCTCAGTAGTTGTGGCACACAGGTTTAGTTGCTCCACGGCATGTGGGATCTCCCCGGACCAGGGCTTGAACCCGTGTCCCCTGCATTGGCAGGTGGATTCTTAACCACTGCGCCACCAGGGAAGTTCTGCTTTCTCGTTTCTATACTGACTTGCCCTCGTACACTCTCTCTCTTTCTCGTTATCTGTCACCCTACAGTTTTTCCTGGGATGAAATTCAGTCCTGCTACATTCCCAAAGCCACTCCAACCTCATGCAGAGATCAGGAGGGGTAAGTGGGCCTCCCGTATCTGGCCTTTTAGTAGAGATGTGATTAAGCCTCAAACCTAAAGTTTGGAAAGAAAAAAAAAGGAATTCTAGCTACAGTTATTTTCCAATTGCTTTGCAAATCTCTCTCTCCTTCTCTGTCATTCATTCACAAAAATAAGCAGCTTCCTTTTAAAATTCTTTTGTCTTAGTGGCTCTTTTCAGGAATTTGGGGCGTGGCTTTCAAAAGGCACCTCTAAATTCCAATTACTCTGCCACACTCGCCATGCAACTGTAGGTGAGCCATGATTCTTTAGTAAAGGGGAGGATGTATTTCAGGAAGGCTGCTGTGGTTTTTGTCAGCAGCTGTTGAGGGGAAATGCACACCATAGTCTTAGCTATAATACTTACCAGTATGTCTCTATGATTGTAATATAGCAACTCATGCTATACTAAATGGTCACCAAAGGAAACATATGCTTGATTTGTGCTATTTCAAAGAAAAGTAACCTCAAGTGAATTATATTCGATTTGCATGTAAGCATTTCTGTCTCTGTTAATATGCTGATCAGGCAAAATTACAAACTAGCTAGTTTTATACCCTCACATCTCCTTTGGGGGCTCTCCTTCCCCAAATTCAAAGCTGAACCTCCTTTTCTGTGCCAAGTACTCTCATTCTCCTCAAACCCATCTGGGCAGAAAATAAGTGATGGATTATTTTAACAAATAGCCAAACGCATATTCAGAGCTAAGTGATCTGATAAGATAATCCAATTCACCCAGAAGTGAGAATCACTAATAAGCATATCTCTCTGAGAACTATTAGTATCCTAGAAAAGGTATAGCAGCAATAATAACAAAAGAAAAAAGAAAGAAAGAAAAGAAAGAAAGAAAGAAAGAAAGAAAGAAAGAAAGAAAGAAAGAAAGAAAGAAAGAAAGAAAAGGATACATTCATGAGATTAGTCATTGGAACATTATTTGCAATAGCAAAAGATTGGAAACAACTCAAATATTTATCAATACAGGCAGAACTAGTTGAAAACTGCGATACATGTATGCAATGGAGTACTAGACAGCTATAAAAAGAAATGAGAAATGTTTTTATATGCTGTTATAAATTAATCTTTAAGATATTTTATTAAGTGAAAAAAGTAAGATTAAAAAAACCCCTGTATATAATATACTACCTTATAATTGAAAAAGGAGGGATAAGAATGCATATATATATACATGTATATATATCCATACATATATATTTACATATAATAAAGATACATATTTATATATAATAATCCCAAACCTAACAAAAATCACTGAAGTGGGAAAGAAGAAAGAGAATGGAGAAGATAGAGAAGGTAGACTTCTCTGAATATACTTTGCTTTGTAGCTGCAATTTAGAAACCAACTGAGTGTTTTATCAAATTATAAAACAAAATTAAATTTAATAAGCAACTCCTAAAAGAAAAAAGAAAACCAAAATGAATGAATGAACCCAACCAGGTATCAAATTGATGGCATAACCACACTGAGGAGAATGATTTCAAATGGCTTTAAACTCTGATTTGTCTATACATCCCTAGAGAATTATACCCTAAAAACAAAACAACAAAACCGTTAAAAAATCTTGAACGGGTTTTAGTAATCATATCGTTAGGAATAATATTGATGTTGCTAGTCTAAACTTATTAAAGACATATTATCAGGTAGCACAATCACATTGATTTTGTTAATGTCATTAGGAACTAATCTCAGTGTAAGAAAAAGGTGTACAAATGTAAAATCATAAGGATTAAGTAAAAACCCTGGAATCCTAAATTGTAATTGGTAACCTTGGTATGAGCTCATGAAGTAATTTCTCTTTAAAAAAAAATGTATACCCTGGTTCAGCCCTAGACCTAGAAATAATGACCAACTCATTATTAACGAGTGCTTTTGTGGGCAGGTTGTGGTCTCCAGTATCACATTTCACATCTGAGAACTAGCATTTCTTAGATAGATGGCTGATTCCAGGTCTGGGCAAAAAATATAAAAGATGAACAAGTAAGTAACCTGAGAAACTTTACAGCTTTTTCAATGAATACATTGCAAAGAAAAATGGAGGGCAAGAGGGAAACGTACACAAGTAAAGTGACGTAAGAGACATATCAACCATCTGTAATGGGTGGTCCTTGTTTAAGTTCTACATAGAAAAAAAAAACCCAAACTATAAAGAAGTCTTTTAAGACACTCCAGGAAATTTGAACACTAATTGGATTTTTGATGATGTTGAGGGATTACTGTTCAGTTTATTTCTGGTGTGATAATAGTGTGGTATGTTTTAAAAAAGAAGTCCTTCTAGAGATTCAAACAGAAGTCCTTACTTGTAAGTACTTACTTATTTTATATACTTACTTATATAAAATCCTATCATTATGTGTAGGCCTTGCGGGGGCGGGTACTAATCCAGTAGCATGTGGGTTGGTGGGGTTTTATTATATTATTCTCTCCGCTTTTGTGTATGTTTGAAACTTCTCATAATAAAACAGTTAAAAATAGTATAACAGAGAGAGGGAAAACAATTTGACCCAGAGAATAGATAGCAGTCATTTCAGTCCTTGGAGGCACTAGGAAGAATGCTTTCCTGGGGCCCTCAAATCATGCAGAAGTGACCAAATGGTCTGCTTTTGCCAGACATCCCTGCTCAGGAAATTCGTCTTTGACAGCTCTATTTCACTGTGCAGTTCTGTGTCCTTCTTCTGATTCCCTAAAAATTGGTGTCTGTGACTCTCTGCACAGCCCTGGCGAACCCCACGTGGGCTGTTCATCAAGTTTGCTGAACTGTCACACAGTCTAGGGGTCACTGATCCCCCCCGGACTCTGCTCAGTGCTATTGATTCCTGCCTGCTGCCCTGTGGTCTTGTGACCTCCTGCAATGCCTGGTGGCCTGCGTTTCCTGCCCCTCAATGAGCACTCTTGCCTGCTCCATGGTTTCGCGTGCCGCAGGGAGTGCAGTGTGATACCTAGTAAAGTCTCCAGCAACAATAGGGTTCAAGGTTGGCCCCCGCTGCAGAGGAGTTAAGCCTTATCTGCTTTCAGCACCACTCTCCCTGTGGTACTTAGCCAGACTTGTGGAAGGTTTTCAGAGCAATCGTTTTGCAAGCTGTTGCTGCTAACCCTGGCTCTAGCCCCAGAGACGACCTTTCTCCAGGCTGGATTATTTATGTGTATCCTGCAGCCTCACTAGGGAAGTGTGTTTTGGCCCTCAAACAAAGATTACTGTCTCCTCTATGACCTCAAAATACTTCCTTGCACATGGCTGTCCACTGGGATGCTTTGCTGAAGTTTGCTGACTTTTTATTTTAGTTGCTTGGGATTGTTTCATTCCTAAGGTACCAGGGGTATCACTTTGGGGATACTTAGTACAAACAATTTTAAAAATACGTGCTACAGATATGGGTGCAGTTTTCAAAGCCAAGTCCCAGAAGTCTCTGGAGCCATGGACAGTGGCACTGACCAAGGTAAAGAGAACAGAATGTATTCTAGGATTTGGAACTAGTATGGCATAGCAGTTAGGACCATGGCCATTGGCAGGCCTGACCTGGGTTTAGAAATGAGCTCTGCCATAGCAGTGTGATTTTGAAAAATCAGCTAACTCCACAGAGCTTGAGTTTCCTTAGCTTGATTATAGTACTTGTCTCGGGGCAGGGGTGTTGTTGGAAAGAGTAAAAGAGAGAAACATGATGGGTATGCTTACCATAGAGTGACTGCTCATTATATAGAAATTATTCAGATAGTATTACAAACTAATCACAGTATATAGTCATAGTTCTTACAATGACAGCTTTCAAAACTCATAGCACTTCATACACACGTCTACTATAACTCAATATTTTGTACTGTAATTATTTTATTGAATAGTTTCCTATCCTACACTAAATGGCAGACACTGGCTCTTATGTATTTATTTTTCTCCCTAGTATTCAGCATGTGCCTTGGTACCTAACAGGTACTCAATATCTGTTGCTGGAATGAATGGTTGCCAGGCTTATCAGGAAGAAGTGAAACTGCCTGTTTTTAGTCATAAGACACAGCGCATATGTGCACACTTATGGACCTCCACATACATGATAAAAATATTGACCTTCTCCAAGCACTGGATTTGCTGTTACTTCTCTTAGAAGTGGCTACAGAAGGTGACTCCGGGGGTTTCCTGTGAACCTTTGCTCCTTCTTCTCTACACTGGGAAGAATATAGAGTAAGGCCGTGCACAAGCTCAGAGGAAAATGAGCTGCTGTTTTTCACATCCATAAAGGCTGCTGAACTGTGGTCTGAAGGACATTAATTTTGTGGTTTTCCTTGTAGTATGTGGGCTTCCATAGTTTTATATTTATAGCCTAGGATTTTCTGGGATTTTTCTCAGATGCTCTGACTTTAGTGTTTTGTTCTTCTGGGGTGTCAGAAAGGGAGCACCTCATGTTTGAGGTGCACCTGTGATGGTGTAGTCAGGTCAGTGGAGAACCTTGCATCAGACTCATAACTGAGATGGGGGGCACAGGCAGCTTGATCAGGCTTTCTCTATAAAAACATAACTTTTGTTAAAATAAGAACATAACCACCAATCCTTAATTAACTGCGGTCACATGGTTGTTTACTTAGAGTGAATACACTATTTGAAGCAAGATTTAAAGAAATATATCTATTCTTTCTTCTTGACTCTACAGTTTTCGTAAGGCTCACCCACTTTATACCCTAGGGATTGGACGTATTCCCTAGACCATGCCTCTCTTCTGGGCAGAGACCCTCTGCTGACTCGACCAGGTCCCCCTGCAGTTAGCAGAGCCTTCCCCTGCTCCGAGGGGGGTCTGGGTGTGAGTCAAGTTCTCCTGTCTACTTACTGACTATAAAATGACACCACAAATTAACAAAACACAAAAAATACCTCCATAGCCTTTTATTCCAGGCACACGAGAAAAGCATAAAAACTTACTGCCTCAAACTACCCTTGTTCCCCTACAGGCGTAACACCTTAAAATACTTTAATACTTCAGATTTTTCTGGGAATAATTTAATCTCCCACTGCATTTTTTTCCACTGTGCATTTATATCTTTAAACACACACACACACACACACCAACCACAACCCAATAATTAGATGGAATTTCAATCTTTTCTGGCATTTTAAAAACTTTTAGTGTCCACATTACTCTTTCAAGGAAGGAAGCATCTCTGAAGGGTGCAGAAACTTTGCTCCAGGACCATTTCCTGCGGATGCAAATCAGCACCTTGTTGGATGGAGACAGATTTTCCTGAAATTCAGAAAGTCAGCTTCAGTAACTTCCAAGTTCTTCTCTTTTGGAGACCTTATTAGTTTAAGTCACTTCCATGTTTTCTAAAGAAACACACCCAGCGTATATAAAATATACAATTTTAAAAGCAAATTCCCATATTGCTGTCTCCAAAGACTGAGACGTGTTCTGTACATCTTGCCAATTCCACCATGGTAACATTGATTCTGTTATTTTCCCAGGAGGATAAGGAAATAGAGGAACAGGAGCATATATCTCATATGATTTAGATGCAACCTTTATTGACAAACCCAAGTGATGACTTCAAGGCATTGGCGGAGGAAGTCCAGGAGCGACGTCCTGATTAAACATCCTCAACTAAAGTCAGGCTTCTGCATAAATGCTATTATGTGTCACTGCTGGATTTCTCCTTTAGCACAACTGAAAGTAAATTGCTTATATTGTACCCGTTATCCCACCTTAAATGAAATTCCTCTAATATAGCAGAAGTAGGGCTGCCTTGCCCCTGAAAAATTGTGAAGTAGATAAAGTTTATTTTTGCTACCATCTTACCATCCCTCTCCTCTGTCCTGATTTCCTGTAGTCATTCCTCAGGCTCTAGCCTGTGTCCGATTCCCGAGGGCCTCCTTGCTGTCAGTTAATAATAGCTTTCGATGCTCTTATTCTTCTCAGAGTTTTTTGCATTTTAATAAGGCCCCCAGGGATTAAAATGCCTCCAAAACCAAAAGAGTGAATCTCTAATGGTGGAATTTTAGGTATCTATGACAGGCGTGGTGGGAGATTTTATGGGGAGGGTTCTCTCAGAAGGCAAACACCCTGACAGCCTTCAACTCCACTGACTTGGTACGGTTGGCCCTACAAAGGAGGACAGGAATGTGAATTAATCAGCAAGGAAGTACTGAACTTTATTGGAAAGAAAACCTTAAAACTTTGTTAATTATAACAATGTTTTAATCAGTTTTCCAATAAATGAATATATGGTAACACTGGAAGCATTTTCCAGCTGGGAAAATTATACAATATCTTAGGGAAAGTCTCTTTAGTGTCGGTGCAATAGGAAATCTGAGATGTTTGAGATGGAAATGCTTCGTAATCTGTGTTCCAGGTCTTATCCTCTTACTGAAGGAAGCAATCACGTTGACACAGAGTAGAATCCTGGGATTAACTCTTAGGTACAGGCCTGAAATGATCATAATAAACCTCATACTGAACTGTTGTTTCCAACATACATTTTGTACACGGACAAAAGAGAAAAAAGCCAGAATATTCTTCTCACCATTGTCTAGCACAAGAGGATGTCAGATTCCTGCACTTTATCTGGACCACTCTATCGCCCTTTTTTTTCTCCCCCTGCTAAGTAAACAGTGGAGCTTCATACATTATTCAGCTATCAGAGACTGCCAGGATTTTCTGGCTGTGGAACTTGGGAGTTCTTACATTTCTTTAAAAATGTGGAAAAATGTATTTGCAAAACTGCTGGAAAGGAAAATGAAGAAAGATATCAACTCCTGCAATATAATTAATCCTTGTATCTCCCCCAGAGGGCTGACTTGAGTTTTTCTTTAGTAATGGGAATTTAGTTTTATTTCTTTTTTTGGTTGTCATTATTCACACTTAACTACCTGTGGCAAGTTCTAGGGAGGAGAGAGACTATTGTAAACAGGTTTGGGGCACAGAGGAAGGAAGGGCTTTTAAATAATGCCCTGTGAGAACCAGCACAGAGCAGCCAGCCGTGCCCGGCTCTACCTTAGAGCTGTAAACACAGCCCCTCCCAGCCAACCAAGTGTTACACATTCTCCTTTTACAGCTCTGGGGAAGGCTTCCTATAATGTTTTCCACGTTGAATGCTGAAGTTTGAAGTCTTCTTTTGGAGAGATTTTCTAGGTCAAAAGTTGCAGGTATAAGAATATTGAAAGGAATGTAAAATCTTGTGCATGGAAACATGTATATTTTATTGCTTTCATCTTTGCAGCCAGAGATGGTGACCTCTACACTTGGAAGCACAGAACACGCCTCACAGGGAGGGGACTGAAAAGCACCAGGGATGAGGAGACGAGAGCAGGAGCCTCCCAAACACTTGAAATGGACCCCAGTCTCCACTTCTGGCTGACGGCGTCTATAGGCTTCTGAGAAACCACAGAGCCTGAAGTGCTGTCTTGCTTACATTTTGCTGCCATCGGTGGGGGGGAGAGGGTGCAAAGGGCTCTGGACGTACGGACAGAAGACCTGGTTTAAGGTCAGCAATTCCATTTGCTGTGCCTCCTAGAGCGGACATCTTCCGCTAGGGGATTCACCGCACCCTCACATTTTGTAAAAGATTTTTTGTTTTTGGTAAATTACAGAACACTATTGGAGAATAAGGTATTCGAATGATGGAAAGTCAGCCCAATCTACATCAATGAAACTGGAATGTATTATTAAATGTGATAGAGCGCACTTAGAATAGACATAGGTGAGCCCGCTGGTACACGACGAAAAGGAAGCAAACTCATGCCCCCCCCCTTTTTTTTGATAAAATGATTACTGTTAGAGGACTGCATGACTGTAAACTTGATGTAATCATAATTTTAAAAATCATGGAAAAATTCTCTCATGGTAGAATGTAGGTGTTCAGGTAGAAATAATGCTGACACTGAGGAAGCACTTGGTATATGTGGGGAAAAATATTGAAAGGAGAGATCCATAGCTTGTGAACAACCATACATCAAAGCCGGCATCATTAACTCAAAGAGAAGAGGGTCTCGGGGAAAGGTACAGAGTCTTGTATATTTCACTTTATTCTTCAATGGCTGCTTGAAGACAAAGAAGGTGTCTGTGCAGATCCAGGCGGACTGGGCAATAAGACTGATGAACAATCAAGATTTAACATAGAGTCCAATGGAAACAAACACCTGAGCACTCGTAAGTCAGGTACAAGGGCGAGGGTGTATAAAGAGAAATATTGGGGATTCTTACAATTTAATGGGGAGATAAAAGCATAAACAACTAAAATGAGGTGCAATAAATAAGACAGATAATATGAGACTTATGATTTAAGAATAACGTTATATGCATGAAAGGAGTCAAAAGGTACAAACTTCCAGTTATAAAATAACTAAGTCACGGGGATGTGACGTACAGCATGATGACTAAAGTTAACAATACTGTCTTGCATATTTGAAAGTTGCTAAGAGAGTACATCTTTTTTACAAAATTTTTTTTGTTTTCTGTGAGAGTGATTCTTTTTACTTTTTTTTTTAAATTTAATTAATTAATTAATTTATTTTTGGCTGTGTTGGGTCTTCGTTTCTGTGCGAGGGCTTTCTCTAGTTGCGGCAAGCGGGGGCCACTCTTCATCGCGGTGCGCGGGCCTCTCACTGTCGCGGCCTCTCTTGTTGCGGAGCACAGGCTCCAGACGCGCAGGCTCAGTAGTTGTGGCTCACGGGCCCAGTTGCTCCGCGGCATGTGGGATCTTCCCAGACCAGGGCTCGAACCCGTGTCCCCTGCATTGGCAGGCAGATTCTCAACCACTGGGCCACCAGGGAAGCCCGCTAAGAGAGTACATCTTAAACACTGTCATCACAAGAAAAAAATTCTGTAACTATGTATGGTGATGGATACTAACTAAACTTATTGTGGTGATCATTTCACAATATATACAAATATTCGATTACTATGTTGTATAATTGAAACCAATATAATGTTATATGTCAATTATACATCAATAAAAAAGAACAATAATATAATAATATATATTATATAACATATAATTATTATGTAATTAATAGTAATTATATACTATATGTTATATATTATGTATACCATTTATAAATACTATGGTAGAGGTATCTTTGTTGGTAACTGCAAATTTAATGGAGATAATGATAAATTTTAACATTTGGCTGAAACAATCAGTTGTGCAAATAAGAACTGAGAAAATTTGTTTTATCAAATATTCATGTGAAATGGAGGTTGAAGGTTTTTGTTAACGGGAAAGCTTTACTTTAACCAGTAGTGTAAATTAGTTACTGAAAATGATAATGACCGAGTTGATAAAAGCATATTGCCCAGGTCAAAGAAGTTAAAAGTCCTTCAGCACTCTAAAATGACCAGACCCAATATGAGGGACTGTAGTCTTGAGAACGGTGATGAAGGATAAGTGTCTAGGGCATAAAGGGATGATTTGGAAGGGACAGGGTAACAGAGTTAAATGGGTCATCAGGCATCTCAATGACTGTACCCATTTTAATTCATAGAGGTGACCAAATGACAACATAGAGAGGCTGATGAGAGTGAAAGAAGATTTTCACAACTTACAGTTCCCGAGAGTAGGGGCTGGCAAACCTTGCAGGGCCACACAGGGAAACACCGGTATTAGTCAGGAGGCAGCAAAGAGTGAGGGGAAAGCATTGGCCTTTATTGTGTTTTCCATGGGAAAGGCAAGGCAGAACAGGGGAAACAGCTTAGGACTGGCCAGTTTGAACAATCCCAGCAGGCTTTGCGGCCTGGGGGTGTGCCTAGTTGTCTGGTACCTGGCTGTAGTTGATTTAGGGCAGGGGAAATACTGGCTTGGTGGGTGAGAGTTAGATAACAGAGGTTGTTGGGGGTATGGACTCGTGATCTGTTAGTTTGTATATGAAAAGCATGTTCTTAGGGATTAACTAGCCCTGGAAGGGGCAGTCTCCCAGCCTCGCCCCCTCTGGCCAGCTAGCTCCTCAAGATGTCAAAGTATCATAAAACATAGAAAATAAAAAAGTATGATTAATACGGCAGGGTCCAAACTGTAGCTCCAGGGTAAGAACTAGGAACCATGAGGAGAAGTTTTGGGGAGACAGGTTTTAGGGGAAAAAAGAAATCTTTCTGTGACATAGAGCCATCTAAAAGTGGAACAGATGTCTTTGTCAAATAGGGAATGTCTGAATCCAGATATATTTTGAGATGGAAAAACCAAGTCATTCATGTTGCAGGTAGGATTTCTTCAATGACTGGGAGGCAGGAATAAGGTCCAACTCATAGATTCTATTATTCTATAGTTAATTGTGTGCTTTGTGTATGAAGGAAATTGAATGGCAATTGTTTCCCTTCATGTTCTACTCCTTAACTTCTCACAGATAGAACTCATTTAAAAAGACTAAAATTTAGCAGTGGGAATAAATGGCAGTTTTTTAACATAGTTGTAATAACTGGGGCTCTGTTGGGGAGGATTGGAAGCAAGCCACTGGAAAAAGAACCCCTATTTTAGTGCCAGTTAAGTGGAAGCCAAGTGGCCAGAAGCCTTAGTTAAAAACAATGGGCTGACCTTGAGTTCTCTTGAGAAACTAGGGATTATAAGATTTGTGTTGGCAGCGTCCTTCTATGAGGTCATTCTTCCACTAGAAATTTATAGAGCCTTTGCTTTGCCTGGTCCACTGGGGACTTCACAGTGTGTCAGGACCATCTTTTGAACCAGTTTATCTATTAGTTCTCATTTAAATGTGCTCCCATTAAATATTAAAAGATTCTAATGGTTAGTCAGATTCTCAGTTTCCTCTTTCATAAAATGAAGGGGTTGTACTAGAATGATCTATAAATTTCCTTTGATCCTAAAATTCCTTGACTCCACCATGCTGTTCTTTGAGGTACTCTTAAAAAGTCTGCTCCTTGGATCGACTCAAGTCACACGAACTGAACCTAATGTATAGCACAGGGAACTCTACGCAATCCTCTGTAATGACCTGTATGGGAATAGAATCTAAAAAGAGTGGATATATATATACATATAAATGTATAACTGATTCACTTTGCTGTACAGCAGAATCTAACATAACATTGTAAATCAACTATACTCTAATAAAAATTAATTTAAAAAAAAGTCATACAAGTTAGTCTTTGTGGTTGGTAGTAGACTGTGTGTCTGTCCAGCATTGTTCAGGTGATTTGTGTGCTATAAGGTAGGTAGCATGGCTCTTATTTATAACCAAAGAAGCTGAGACTCAGGCAGATTAATCAAGTGTCCAAAATCACATAGCTAACAAGGGGAAGATTAGGAGAAGCTAACTTTGCCTGTGTAACTCTCCCTGTCTTATTGCAGAGTTCTGTGTTATAGGGATGAGCATTAAAAGCATCCAGTGAGTGATGCTGGGACTGCCATTCTTTGTTTGACAGTAAAGTCACTGTCTTCGGGCTTGGAAGTATTGATCATTGCATCTGAGATCTGAGAATTGAAGTTAGGGACTCTGGTTCCTTTGCATCCCTCCCTAGTTAAGAGTTTGTTTTCTTCTGGCTGGGGTGTGAAAAGGAGAAAGCAGAAAGGAGAAAAGTTATACTTGAAAATTCATGGAAGTATTTGGATTTTTCTTCCATTTAATTATGTTTTTTCTCCACAAGTTCTATACCATTTTTTGTTTGCTCCAGTTCTACTTAAGGCAAGAAGAAAACACTTTCACTGCTAAAATTCTGTTTTGATATGCACGGACAGGCACCTGCCTTGCTTTTAAAATTCATGTGAGCTCAGGATACCTTTCAAATTGGGTACTTTATGGCTGTGAAGATTATTTGAGACTCCTGGACATGCAGGATTCAATTAGGGCATTTGAACTCCTATCCAACGCTAGGAAACAGGTTATTTCCATTTGCGGGTCTTCTGATACTCATAGAAATGATAGGAAATTAGCGTTTCTTCTCAGAGATGGGTTACTGTCTCTCCATTCATTTTTATGAATCATGTGGTCCCCATAACTGAAAATGTGTCACTGAGTGTGTTATTGCCATGAAACCCCCCCAACTCTACTTATTTTACAATCAACAAGCCAGTTGTGTGGGATATGGTTCTTTGTAATGCACGAAAGATGGGGAGCAGGAGGCTCTGTCAATGCTATGAATTGGTGATGTTTAGGCACAAACATCTGTTGAATTGTCTGGATTTTAGATACTCACCAACAGGGCTACACAGTTAGTGCAGTCACGTGCTCAGAATTAAACGTGGAGGGGGAAGTTAGATTAAGCATTCTCAAACCTGGGGAATTCAGTATACAGGTCTGCTTTTACTGTGTATGCCTTTATTTTCGAAAACTTAATGAAAGTTTTTCACATCTGATTTCCACTATATACTTGTGAAAAACAACTTTGAGATGTGTGTGTGTGTGCATACGTGACACAGTTTTGAGGGGAGCAGGGTGGGGCCAGTGAGACAGTTAGCAAAGTGGTTAAGCATATAGGTGTTAAAGTTAGATAACTTTTGGGCAGGAATACCTCACTTATATTAACTGCAAAATGGAGTAATAAAATTGCCTATTTCATAAGGTCTTACAAGAATTAAGTAAGATAATTAATGCATGTAACGTACTTAGTGTCATACCTGGCACAGGGCACACACCCATGTTTGCATAATTAAATGAAACGCTAGTTGCTCTTCTTTATCAATATTCATCATCATCACCACCATCATCATCACCATCATCATCACCATCATCACCACCATCATCATCATCATCATAACCATCATCATCACCACCATCATCACCACCATCATCATCACCATCATCATCATCATCATCACCACCATCACCACCATCATTACAACCATCATCACCATCTCCTTTGTTATGGTATTTCAAAACACAAAGGAGCTTTGAAACCCTTTGGGAATAGCTTTCTTCTTTAAATTTATCTTCTAATTGATATTTACTGCATTAGGAGCAAATGAAGTAATGTGTATATGAGTGTGATCATGAATGTAAGTATATGTGTATATTTTAGCAGATCCAGGTGTTAAAAACTCTATTTGGTCTTATTAGACTTCACTTAAATTAATTGCTTCATTTGTTGAACTAATGCCTGGTATTCACAGAATAATTTCTTTTCTCCCTTTTACATATACAAATAAACTATTGAATATGTTGTTACAGTGAATGCTAAAATAATGACTAATACACAAGGGGCCAATTTAGCAGGAACTCTTCATCATGGCTTCCTGCAACTGGACCCCCACTGGAAACATGTAATAATAAATCAGTGATTGCAGATAACAGAGCACTGGAGAACGCAGGCCAACAGAAACCAGCCCCCAACCTCTTCTCAATATAGGTTTTAAGAAACTGAAGTTGTCTCGCTTTATCTTTGTCTTTCCTTTTCCACTTCTCTTGACTCACACCCCACCCAGCAATTCTTAATGGCCAGAATGCTCAGTAAATGAAGAACCACTTTCTCCCCTCAGGTTGGAACTGATGTTCAATGCTTAGTGTCAGGAGTTTCAGTTGGGTATCTGTTGGGGACAGTTTACAACAAAATCACACACAGTCTTACCGTTTTTATAAGGTCATAATCATATGATTCATTTCTCTCTGTTTGTGCGATCATTAAAAGATATGAGTGTGAAGTTTGTTAAATCGCAAAATATTAAGCACCATGGTCAGCACGGAAGTGTTTTGCTTATGGTATATATAGAAGGGTTGCTGTCTGAACACATCAGCTAATGAACTTAAAAGAAACACAGGGTCAAACCTTGTTCCGACACTAAAGTGCTAATTGGTAATTTGGTAGAGTGGAAGGAGCGGATCTTCGGCATTAGAGGTCTGGATTCTAGGACCGTTTCTATCAGTAGCTGGGTGATTAGGCTCTGGACTTCTTGGGAGCCTCGATTCCCTCATTTTAAAAATCAAGAGTTTGGTCACTGATCTCTATAGCTCTTTAATAACACTGTGGCTTGCCTGTGGCATTTCCAGGTGTTTATAATTGTATATAGATGTGGTACTTAGCTGTGGTCCCTTCCTCCCTCGCTCCATCCCTCTTCCCTTCCTTCTCCCTCTCTACCTCTCTCCTTCCCCTCTTTCCCTTTCCTCCCTCCACCTTCTTTTAACACATCAGCTGAGCAAATACTATGTGTCAACAGCCCTTGTGCTAGATCTAAGTGAACAGAACAGACGTTTTCTTTGCTCTCTTGGGATTTACAGAGCAGACATTTAAAAAATCATATAAATAAAATAATGTTATGTTTATAAGATCAATGAAAGAGAAGTTCACAGTGTGTGCAAGTTGTCACAGGGAGCCTAACTTGTTCTATGGTGGATGGGCAAGAAAAGTGGTTCCGGCAGGATAGCATTTGAGCTTGATGGTGCGGGGGGAGGAGTTAGCTGAGAGAGGCAAGTGTCCTTATTACAGAGAACAGCAACTGTTATATGAAGGCCTCAAGGCAGGGAAAGTAGGGGCAGTGGGAAACTCAAAGAGCCTGGAAAGAAGAGGGCCAGGAAGAGATAGGCTGATGCCTATCAAGCTCGGAAGTTTTCTCTTTATTCTAAGGTGGGTGACAGCAATTGAATGATCTTCAAAATGTTCGTGTTGAAATATAGTATTTCAAATATACAGAAAGTTATAGAATATAATAAACAAAGATTTCTGCATTGACCACTCGACTTTATTAAATTTGGACATTTTGCCATAGTTTCCTCTTTGTAGAGTCATGTGACACTGTGGATGCACGTGAAGCCTGCGTGCATATCTTTCTGATTCCACTCTCTCTTTCCAGAGATCATCACATCACCCTGTAGCCTTTGTATCCACCATTCACATTCAGGCTTTTATATTCTCACTAAAACTTTATGTAGCCATAAATAAAATATAATACCGTTTTGCAAGGTTTAAAACTTTATGTAATTAATATTATACGCCATGATTTTGCAGCTTGCTTTTTTTTCCACAGAACTCTAAGTTTTTGAGATTTATACATTTTGGCAATCAAGTTATTTATTTTTAACTGCTGTATCATCTTTTAGTGTGTGAACTGTACTGTTAACATACCACCATTTAGTTGTATATGTTTCCATTAATAGACATTTAGGAAATTTTCCAATATTTTGCTGAAACAGACTATGCTGCTAAGAACATTCTTATATGTGGCTCGTGTAAATAAGCAAGAGTTTTTCTAGGAAATATTCCTAGAAGTAGAATTGTTGGATGGAACAGTATGTATTGACTTGCAACAAATTAATTTCCATTGTCTATTTGTCAATTTCATTGCTATATATTTTAACAAGGAAAAGGTATTGAATTTTATCAAATGCCTTTTCTTAACTTATTGAGTTGATAATTTGATTTTTTTCCTTAATCTATTTGGTATTATGTTAATAGATTTTTCAGATGTTGAAAAATCCTTTAAATCCTTGTGTACCTATTTGATCTTGATCATGGTTATATTATTATATGATATGTTACTTTTACAAACATCCAAATTTGACTTTTTTTTCCCATCTGTGAATTATTTATTTATTTATTTATTTAACAAACACCTTTACAGTGCTTTGAAGTGTCAAAAACTTTCTATGTACATTTCTTTGACTTACTTTTTTTTTTTTTAATATTTTATTTAATTATTTATTTATTTATGGCTGTGTTGGGTCTTTGTTTCTGTGTGAGGGCTTTCTCCAGTTGCGGCAAGTGGGGGCCATTCTTCATCGCGGTGCGCGGGCCTCTCACTATCGCGGCCTCTCTTGTTGCGGAGCACAGGCTCCAGATGCGCAGGCTCAGTAGTTGTGGCTCACGGGCCCAGTTGCTCCGCGGCATGTGGGATCTTCCCAGACCAGGGCTCGAACCCGTGTCCCCTGCATTGGCAGGCAGATTCTCAACCACTGCGCCACCGGGGAAGCCCTGACTTACTTTTTAAAAATTAAAATTTTTAGGATTTCTGTAGGTATGTACATACATGAGATTTATCTAATTTTCTTTTATGACATTGATCCTATCTCTTTTGGGTATCAAGCCTTTACCAATATCCCCAAATGGGTTCCTTTTTCTCCTTATCTAACTATGAGAAAGTCAGTAGAAGAGAAGTTAATTTGTTTCATAAAAGTTTGGTAAAACTCTCCTCCAGCACACTTCGGGTCTGATGACTTTTGGATATGGCGATTTGATTACTAATTTAGTTTTCAAATGGATTATTGATTTATTCAATTATCTATTTCTTCTACACTAAATATGGTAAGTCCCCTACATATGAACCTTCAAGTTGCAAACTTTCAAAGACGCAAACATGCGTTTGCATGTCCGATCACGTAAGTGAGTTCATGTGTCTGGCATACATTGTCATGTGTGTGCATCCTCTACAAGTGGTTGTGCTTTTGTGTACTTTACTGTACAGTACAGTATAGAGTACAGTAGTACAGTATCTTTCTTTCAAGCCCAGGATGTCCTGAAGCAAACATAAAAGCAGCGGTATATAGCCAATTGTGTTAGTTGGGTACCTAGGCTAACTTTGTTGGACTTAATGAACAAACTGGACTTAACGAACCTGCTCTCAGAACGGAACTCGTTCGTATGTAGGGGACTTACTGTATTGGTAATTTTTATATTTTAAAGTTATTTAATCTAAGTCTCCAAATTTATTTGCATAAAATGGTTTATTAAATTGTCTCAAATATATTTCTTTGCCTATAGTCATGGCTTCTTTTTATTTTTAATATTATGAATTTGTGTTTTCTCTTATTTCTTAATGAGTCTTACAAGTGATTTGTCTATTCCATTACCTTTGTTATTTATAGGAGTATATATTTATTTTTAATTAGTAAAACTTACTGCCTCATTACTGTACCACTGGGTGGATTTATCATCATTTACTTATTAAACCAATTCCCTGCAGATGGATATTAAGGTTGTTTCCATGTTCACTGTTTATTTTTTTGAAAATTTTTTTATTGAAGAATAGTTAGTGTGCAATATTATATGTTACAGGTGTACAGTATAGTGATTCACAATTGTTAAAGGTTATACTCCATTTATAGTTATTATAAAATATTGGCTGTATTCCCCATGTTGTACAATATCTCCTTGTAGCTTATTTTATACCTAATAGTATGTACCTCTTAGTCCTCCACCCCTATGTTGTTCCTCCCTACTTCTCTCTCCCCATTGGTAACCACTAGTTTGTGCTTTATATCTGTGACTCTGCTTCTTTTTTGTAGTTTGTTGTGTTTTTTAGATTCCACATGTAAGTGGTATCATACAGTATCATACAGTAAGTCTGTCTGACTTAGTATGATAATCTCTAGATCCATGCATGTTGCAGCAAATGGCATTATTTCACTTTTTTATGGCTGAGTAGTAGTAGTCCATGGCATATATATATATACCATATCTTCTTTATTCGTTCATCTGTTGATGGACATTTAGGTTGCTTCCATATCTTGGCAATCATAAGCAATGCTGCTATGAACATGGGGTGCATGTATCTTTTCTAATTGGTGTTTATTCCATTATCTTTTTCAAAGAACCAGCTTTTTGACTACTTCATCTGTTATTTCTTTGTTTTCTATGTTATTGTTTTCTTATCTTTATTACTTTCATCCTTTATCTTTTTAGATATACTCTTTCCCACCAAGCACCTAGATTGAATGCTTAACTCATCTATATTTGATCTTACTTGTTTTTAAAATTAATAGATTTAACACTATAATTTTATACTTACATACCCTCTGACTTTATCGCATAAATTTTTATGTAGTTAATTCATTATTCTTCAGTTTTAAACATTACTGATTTCTATTGTGAGTTCTTGTTTCACCTACAGGTTGGTTTTGTGTGCACTTTAAAGTTTTGATCACACCTTTTAAGGTGCTTTTTATGTTCATACATAATTTAATTGCATTTTGGTCAGAAAACATGGTTTATATGATACTAAATGGTTGCTTTTCATTGAGACTTCTTTTGTGACCTAAAATATCATCATTAAAAAAATGGTGTAAGAAGAATGTATATTGTCAGTTCTTTGGGTGCAGAATTATATATAATTATATTCCTTTCTATCCCCCTTCTATCCCTCTTTATCTATTTTTTCTTAATTTATTTTTTTCTTGGTATTAAAATGCTATAATAGACGTTTAAAAAATATTTTTGTATGGTATATTAGTTGTCCATTTATTTTTAACCTTCCAGTCTCTTTTGTTTTAGATGAACTCTTGCAAGTAGCATATGGCAGGAGTTATTTTTTAAGCAAATCAGATGATCTCTATCTTTTAATAGATGACTGAATCCTTTTACATTTATTGTAATTACTGATATATTTTTATAAATCTATTTTGAATTTTCTTTATACCATCCTTCTTTTCAGCTTTTTTTCTTCCTTTTCTACTCTCTATTGGATTGATAAAGTTTTCTAGATTCCCCCTTTTTATCTTTACTGGCTTGGAAGCTACATATTGCATTTCCATTTTTTAGTTAGTTATTCTTAACATTCAAACCAACATCCTTAGTGTAAATTTTTCTAACAGAGTATTTCTATCCTGCCTCTGAATGTGACATGGATTTTAGCATACATCAACCATCCAGGGAATGTTCTATTCATCTTATCTCTGTTTCTAGCTTTCTTTTTTAAAAAGTTGGCTTTTTTTCAGTTAATAGTTAAAATAAATTTACCAAAACATTTTATCTTTTCTTGGGTCACCTTTCTTTTTGAAATTCTGTATATATTCTCTGGGTTCATTTTTCTTTTTCCTGAGATAATCATTTAATTTTTTTTTTTTTTTTTTTTTTTTTAGTGAGAGTCTGTGGATTTTTCTATGTCTGAACACATATTTTCCCCTTGGATCTTGAATTATAGTTTATCTGTATATGAAATTTGAGGTTGAGAGTTACTAATTTTTCTCATCAAGTTGAAGATAAAATTCCAGTCTTCTGTCATCTATTGCTGCTGATAAGAAGTTCCACTGTCTTTCTCACTATGGTTCCTTTGTAGACAATTTGTCCTTTCTCTCTGGTAGCTATAAACATTTTCCTCTTATTTTTCATATTCTGCAGTTTTATCATGGTAAGTCTTAGAATGGCTTTACCATTATTTATTCTGAGCGTACTTTCCATGTGAAGATTCATTGGACGCCTTTCTTCAAATCTGCACAGTTTTAATTCTGAATTGTGCATCTCTTTACACCTTTGAGAACTCCTGTTGGGCATGAGACCCTTCCCGATCCACTCTCTGTGTATCTTCATTGTACATATGCTCTCTGTACTGCACTCGGGCAGATTCCTTGCAATACTCTGCTTCACTCCATGTGTCAAGTCTGGGCATATACCATCTATTGAGTTGTTAAACTCAGTACCTTTATTATTATTTTTTTTTAATTTATGCCTGTTTTTATTTTAAAATTTCTCACTCTTTTAAAATGGAAGTTATTCATTTACCTCACCAGGCAACCAAACATACCTATTTTAAAGTTTTGCCAGATGGTTCACAAACTTAATTTCCTTGGGGGCATATTCATGTTTTGAATGTTGATTTTCTTGGCTGTCTTTCTCAGTATTAGATTTCATCCTCTGTTTTGGAATTTTGCTTTGCAGGCTTATTTTGAGTGGGAACCTTTTGTTTTTGTTTTTCTTTCTTCTGTTTCCTTTGCGTTCACCCCTCCTGGGCCAGTGGTTTTGTGGCTACCTTTGCCCAGCTGCTCAGGACTCCCTGCCCCAAACCTGGTATTACAGAGCTTCTGTCCCACGGTGGAACTGAGGATACTGTGACTTGCTTCCTGACTTGATGGGAGACTGCATTTCTATCTTCTTTTTCCTTCCTGCACTGGTAGCCGATTAAAAATTCAACCCCCAGGGACGGTTAGCTACAGCTTTCAGTTTCTTTTATGAGTGGGTGTTGGAAGGTGGGGGTGGGAGCCAGTGAGTGACACTAGCCCAGATTCTCACTCTTGAGTGGAGTAATTTTATTTTCTTTACTCCACTGGAATCAAAATGCAGATTGCGTCCTTCCCAAATGGGCTCCAGCAGGCCTGTGGCTCCAGCAGAGCCCACTGACTTGTATTTCTCTTCTATTTCTGGTTCATGGAGAGATTTACCTTGATTTTTGAACCTCATTAATGCCTTTAGTTTTCTATTTTATCTATTTTTGCTCTGCATTTGGATGGAGGGAGGTGTGTCCATTAATGGGTCTTAATTAGGGAATGACACAGATAGAATTATGTTAGGAAAAGAGCTTTCTTGTTGTGGAAAACAGCTTGAGGACATGCCTGGCAGGCTGGGAGGCAGGTCATAAAGCGATTTATCTCCTAGTCCAGGTGAGGTGGCCTTGACTTGAACTTGGGGGACAGCAGGGGAAAGAAGAGAAGCTTGCTGATGCAACTTGCATTAGCTGTTGGAAACCTTAGGAGTGTTTCATCAAATGAGGTAGAGCAGCATGTCCACCCAGATGCCCCTGGTTGGCATTACAAATTCCCACCGGAGCTTTCCCAGGTGTCCCCTCTCTCATTTGGCTCTTATTCCATTGCTCCTTCTTTAATTCTTCACTTTGTAGTTTTAAATATCCTTTCCACATCTTTCCTCTTTGCTAACATTCTTCTTCCCCCTCATCCCACTCCACGGTGCTCATGGGGCCGGTGGAGCCCAGGGTGTGTGCTCAGGAACAGGGCCTCGGCAGAGGTCCCCTTCTGGACCTCTTCTCCTGGGGTGAGAAAAGTTATGGGTTTCTTTTCAGCCTCCCAGCCTCTCCCCCTACCTCTCTCCTCCAAGCTTCCTTTGCTGTCTAATGGGGTCCGCACTGCTGCTGAAGGCCAGGGAGGCTCAGGAGGACAGGATGAGAAACTTCCCTGAGGCCCCTCCTCCCTTGCTCACTCTTTCTAGAGCCAGAAAGCCTCCTATGTGGGAAATCTGTGATGGACAATTCCTCACCCTTTCAATGTGACACATGGTTGATTTCCTCTTCAAAGGGTCTCCTAAGGAAGTTTAAGGGGTGTGACCTCCATCCCCACTCAAGGGCTTCAAAACGGCTACAACTGCTGCATATGGGGCAGAGTGAATCGTGGAGCTGGGTGAGTCCAGTGTGAATTCAACTGTGGGAGCAAAGGACCCCAAATGCTTTGTATCTACTCGTAGACCCCGAGAAAGGGTGAGCTAAGACAGAGAAAAAAATTAGCCCCAAAAGTTGGCTCTACAGCGGCTCCTCTAATTTACTACAAAATCCCAAATCTCTGCCAGCTGCAAATGGACTAGGAAACAATACTTCCCCCAGGTAGTAATTTACCTTTACAAAGCCCTGCCCCACAGGGCTCCTGGGATCCTCAGAGGGACCCCAGGGGACGAAGGATATGTGCTGCCATCTCACTTTGAAAGAAAGCTTGGTTTAGTGAGTTGTCCAGAGTCACACAGCGAGTAAGCATGTGCGGAGGGGAGCAGGTACCCCACTCTGGACAGTCTCTCCCTCAGGTCTTCCTAGTCAATGCCTGCCTTTGGACTGGCTTTGGTGAGTTAAACTTGGGAGCATTTTAGGGTGAAAGAAGATCCAATTCTATTTCTCATGAGGAGAAATATTTCTATTTCTGGCTTAATAACAAAAAAAAAAAAAAGAAAAATTAAATGCCAATAATCGCACCCCTGAGGCATGGATCAGTACCTCTTCTCCCTACACTGGACCTAAACGTGTGTCGGTGGAGGCCACGTGAAGAGGGGCTGTGAGCTCTCAAGGGGCTTTCATCCAGGTAGAGTCAGAGTGAAACGGATGAAGGGAAAGGAGGATCATAAAGGGACAAACCGCAGCCCGAGGGACAGAGAGACACAGAGGAAGGGAATCCAGAGACCGGCCCATCTGCTTGTTTATTCAAAGGACATCCATTCAAGGCCTGCACGTGCCAGCCGTGTGCAAAGTCAGAGGATGTACTGTGAGCAAAGAGAAAGCCCTAGGCCTCCCAGGAGAATCCCCATGCCCGGGAGTGACACGACGAAGACAGACCACGGAGGGCAGCGCCTGCCCCTGGAGATGAAGGAGCTTCACGGGCTGGGTAGGGGCCCTGCTTCCAGGACCAGCTGCAGTCTCTTCTCTCCTCCCTCCTGGAGCTGCCAGCAGGGCATTCAGGGACCAGGCACATTTCAGCTCTGAGTCCACAGGGGAAGCAGGATTTCCCAGAATGATGCTTCAGCTTGGCAAAGCTTCCCACAGGTGACCAAAGTCGGCGGCTCTGGGAGGCATTTCTTTTCTGCTTTTCTCTGTTACAGGTGGGAAAGGGATGAGAGAGGCGAGGGGGGCCAGAGACAGCCGTGGCACTGAGCCCAAAGGAGGCTGGGTTCCCACAAGCTCTACAGACCTTGCCGAGTCCCAACCAGTGCCCAGGGTGTCACTGACACTCACACAGACAACGGGTCTTCTGCAGAAGCTAACACAACAGGGGCTGCAAGAACAGTGACAGAGACATATATAAGCCAGAGCAGCATTAGACCAAAATAGGTTCTTAATAAAACATGGAACAGCGGGGTCAAAGCAGTTGCAAGAAGGACATTGGAGGAATAACTTTTACTGTACCTGCGCCCCCCTCCCCAGTATCACTCCTCCTGGCCGTGAATGTCTCTGACAATTTGTGGATAATTCTGATAGTTTTGGTGGGAGTACGTATAGGAGACTGCACAGGTCATTTGAAACCTTCAAATCCCAGTTAATGTGGACACTCTACCAAACACGATTACTGTCCATGTGAGTTAGGCTTTCAGGGAGAAAATTAAATAATGGGGATGTCATTTATCTGTAAATATGTCAATCCTGTGATGAGAATGCATGTTATGAGGTGAGGAAAGAGCGCTCGCACTTGGCTGGGCGAGAAGGGCTGCTGACCCCCAGCCACCTGGGGCCCCTGCACAGAGGGGGGTCTCAGCCCCGGGCGCCCCAAGGACCAGGTGCCCATCTCACTCACGTGCAGCCTTGGACCATCGGACCCTGTTTGATTCCTGCACGCTCCCTGGATTCCTCTTCAGCTGCATGCCCTGCACAGTTCATTACCGAGGTGAGGAGAAAATGCGCCTTCCATGGAAGTTATAGACACGATACACGACGTGAAGGGTTAAGGACCATGAACAAGTGTGTGATCAGCTGCCACTGAGGATAAAAAGGCAGGCTGTCCGGCTGCTTGGTGCTTATTCAAGTCCATCTCTGAAGCCGCTGAAACAAAGCAAGAAATTCTACTGCTTAGGTGATTTTTCTAAAAAAACAGTTTTCTTCTTCACTAAGCATTCGCTTTTCTTCGCCACGTAGCTAAGAACCCATGTATTAGTGGCTTTCCCCTCAGGATCAGTTTCATCATGGGCAGCTTTGCAGAGGGTTCAATCGCTCACACAAGAGTCTCAGCCTTGTCAAGCCAGAGTCTGTGGGAATTGGCAACCCTGAACACAGACCCCACCGGCCTGAAGTGACTTACAATCTCATGTTTCCAATCCATGATTCATAAGGAAAAGCTTGCACAAGCGGTGGAGACTTTTCCTGAGTCTGGTCCCTTTCAACAAGACACTATACAGCAGTCTCAGAACAACTCTACTGCCTGTTGTTTTGGTTGAGGTTGGAATTCCCTCCCATCAGCCGTAGAGTGACGCTGCCCAATTTCTCTTCCGCGTGTGTAGGATACAGAGCTAAAGAGCTGAAGACACCACGAGATTGAGCCCCTTCCACTGGGGGCCTATCCATAAAAAATGCCTGATGAGATGTGGACTGTGGAGAACTCTGCTTTTGTATCTATTTGATTAACCAACGGGTTCGAAGCCTGTGTCGCGTACAACGTGCTATGGACCGACAGAGCCCATGGGAAATGTGTCTTCCCTCAAGGCACTTGTACCCAGAGTTGGCAGATGAGACCCTACTATGTAAGGAATCCTAAAGTATTTCTGCATCTTACTACTGCTGTAAGAGTGTGGGGTCAGGGCGGGATGGGTTGCTCTCTGCTGCCCCCGTGCCCCCAGCCCCATCTGGGCTCTGACTTGGCAGATTTAGAGACTTATTTGGCAGTTTCACCCCTGGGAGTTGTCAGCTTCTGAATCTTGGGTTCCAGCTACCCAAATCCACACCAAAAACGAGATTGACAAACAATGCTGAATGTTCATTTATGGGGAGGAAATTAGGTGCGAAGAAGACTGGGATGCCATTTCCAGAGCCTCACACAGGACGCTCTTGCAGGCGGGCTCTTCCTGAGAAAAGAGTGTGGTCCTCTGCACCATTCCCAGAAGGGAGCCTGTCTCCTTGGTCCCAAGAACCCTCCTGTGCGAGCTGCCGGGGAACCTGCATTCAGCTGACTCCTGACAGGTGAGGAGGGGCTCTCAGGGGGCTGGATGTTAGATTCTGAGAATGTCCTTGACCAGGAAGGCAGCTTTCCACAGCAGCAACTGGGTGAGCTCTTTTATCCATCGCAGGGAAGAAGGAAGGAGAGCTTCTGGGGTCTCACTCCAAACCCCCCTTAACTGCCCACGTTTCTCCCAACCTATCTGTGAGGCTGGAAGCTTTTCCAAACTTAGACAGAAGTTATAAGATGCGGATGCTGCTTGAGGTGACACACGAACATTCATTCCCAGTAATTAGACTCACGCTACTGGTCGGGTATGAATGAATAACCGTGGACTTACTTTTTTAAAAAAATATTTATTTATTTATTTATGTTTTATTTATTTATGGCTGTGTTGGGTCTTCATTTCTGTGCGAGGGCTTTCTCCAGTTGCGGCGAGTGGGGGCCACTCTTCATCGCGGTGCGCGGGCTTCTCACTGTCGTGGCCTCTCTTGTTGCGGAGCACAGGCTCCAGACGTGCAGGCTCAGCAATTGTGGCTCACGGGCCCAGCTGCTCCGTGGCATGTGGGATCCTCCCAGACCAGGGCTCGAACCCGTGTCCCCTGCATTGGCAGGCAGATTCTCAACCACTGCGCCACCAGGGAAGCCCCGTGGACTTACTTTTTAAACTCTAATACAGGGAATGGTGGAGGCAGGGAGTCCAGGTTGGCTCTGGGAATCTGAACTCAGGGAGAGGGATCACCAAAAGAGGAAGTGGAAGAGAAATATCACCTCTGAGGTGATGATGGCGGCAGAAACACTGCTTTACCATGTGCCAGGCACGTGCTAAGTACTTAATTCTGTTCAGTCCTCCTAACAGTACTATGAAGTAGGGATGATTCACTCCCATTTTACAGATGGGGAAGCTGAGGCTTCAGAAGCTACACAGTGCAATCCCTCAGATTTCCAGGAGGCTCCGTGGAGCACTTTGTCAGGCCAGTTACAGACCTTTGTAGCTCAGCTTCAACAGTTAATACATTTTTTCTTTTCACTCATGGTCTTTGATACAGAGAAAGTTTCATCCCCAAAGCATTAATAATGGAGATTTTCCTTTGTCCTCAAACAATCGAGAGCTCACAGCAGTGAGTACTAAGTGCCCAGAGAGCGTTGCTGATAGTAAACGAGATGGGATGCAGAAGCCAGGGAGGTCAGTTCAAGCCAAGGCTCCCGGGAGGCATCCTGGAAGGCTTCCTGGAAGGGGAGAGGTGTGAGCGGGGTCTTGGAGAGTGGAGAGAGGACAAGGACATCCATGTGTGGGGCATGGGGAGGAGAAATGGGTTACAAAGACTAGGAATGAATGAAGAACGTGGTGGTGGCTTTGAGGGGGGTAAGGACGAGGGAAAGGAGGGGTCTCCAGTGACAGAGGTTCTGGTTGACTAGAGAATGGTGGTCTCCTTTTCCTGACTGCAGTCAGGTTGTGGCTCTAAGTCTGTGCTTTAATCATTGCCGCACGTCTCTCTCCTACCCTTTCACACCCCTTATGCATTTCTTGCTTTCCTTTTGTCCTCAGCATCATCATACAATACAGTCATCCTACAATACAGTCGTCATACACTACATACATACTATGTGATGCATATTTCATTAATTGCCTCCACCACCCCCTGACTAGGACAGGGAGAATTGTCATTTTGGTTTATTACTGTATCCTTAGAACTTAGAGCAAAAAAGGACTAAATGGTCTCTGTCTATGTCTCTCTAATTTATACATGTACGTATAAATATATGTGTGTGCATATATACATATTCAGAACATTTAGGTCTGTTATTTTATATATTTTTTAATATTCAAAAAAGGAGGAAATTTCACTCAAGTGGTACTTCGATGACTTACTGTGCTTATCATCAATATTTGGGAAAGAATGAGGGGAAATAAAAAGACTTAGAACCAGGAGACTAGAAAGACCTGACAAGTCTGTGTAAGTCTTGCTTGTCTGGGGCTGCCTGGGAAGAAGGGAGTCGGGTGATTTCATGAAGGTTTCTGCCACGGATGCCTGAGGGCAAGAATCCTAAGTGGAAGCCGAGGAGCTCCCTCTGAATCTTGCAGCTGGTGCCTTGTTGCTGGATGGGAGCGCGGTGCCAGCAAAATTAGTCATCTCACTGAACCTTGATAGAATGATGGAAAATAAATACTCCTAGGAACACAAATCTGCCAGTCCCTAGAAGAACATAAATTGAGATCTTCGATCAGGAGAAATTAAGAAGGTTGGATGTCTCCTTAAATCTCCTTGCATTGAATTAAAGCTACAGAGAAAAGCTTTCAGTACAGATACGTCCTACATTTACATGCACTCTTAGAACACTTTGGTGATTTATTTTTTCTCTCTCTTGTTTTCTGATAAATATATTTGGAATTATGCATTTCCTTTTGAGTACTACATTTGTTTTATCACATACATATTGGCAGGAAGTGTTTTCTGTTGTTCAGTTTTTAGTATTTGAAAATTTTGTATAATTTCTTCTTCAAATAAGATATATTTAGTGGTGTTTTGTTTCTACACATATGGGTTTTTTTTTCACTAAATTTTTTGTTACTGATTTTCACTTCTATTTCATTGTGATAAGCAAACAGT
Organism: Balaenoptera physalus; assembly: GCF_965194825.1. Lineage (NCBI taxonomy): Eukaryota > Metazoa > Chordata > Mammalia > Artiodactyla > Balaenopteridae > Balaenoptera > Balaenoptera physalus. Next base: position 170,311,229 of record NC_138883.1, read on the forward strand.
CCCTGAAATACATTTTTAAAAAATAATTTATTGAGGACTACTATGTGGTCTGTATCTGGTCAACTTGTGTAAATATTACATGTATGCTTGAAAAAAATAATATTTTTATATTAGATGGGTGTAAGAGTCTACATATAGCTACTATTTCAAGCTTACTATTCATGTTATTTAGATCTTCTGTGTATGCTAATTTTTGACAGCTTGATTTATCACTCTCTGAGAGGCATGTGTTAAATCTCTGATAAGCTATGTTGTCAGATGCATACACATTCATGATTATTAAAACATTTTGATCTACCTTTTTTCTTTAAAAGAGTATATACATCCCCCCATATAAATATATGATTTTTTCACTTTGAATTGTCTTTTCTCCAATACAAAAATAGGTACCAAAGTTTAGCACATATTCACCTGACTCTTATTTTTCATCTCAATATTTTCAACCTCTGGACTCTTTTTTTTTTTTTTGGCTGCATTGGGTCTTTGTTGCTGCATGTGGGCTTTCTCCAGTTGCAGCGAGTGAGAGTTACTCTTCTCACTGCAGTGGCTTCTCTTGTTGTGGAGCACGGGCTCTAGGCGCACGGGCTTCAGTAGTTGCAGCATGCGGGCTCAGCAGTTGCTGCACGTGGGCCCTAGAGTGCGTGGGCTCAGTAGTTGTGGCGCTCGGGCTCTAGGGCGCACGGGCTCAGTAGTTGTGGCACACAGGTTTAGTTACTCCACTGCATGTGGGATCTTCCTGGACCAGGGATTGAACCTGTGTCCCCTGCATTGGCAGGCAGATTCTCAACCACTGCACCACCAGGGAAGTCCATCAACCTCTGTATTCTTAAGTTTTAAGTAAGAGAACATGATCATCTGTTCTCTTTAACCCAATCTGTACCACAAGTTCTTTTGATTGGTGAGTTGAACAAATTGATGTATTAGTTATAACAATAAACACTTGTGCTTACCGCATACCAGGCATGGTTCTAAGGATGTAACACACTTAATCGTCACATTAACCTTATGAGGCAGATGAAACATATTCTCTTTATAAACGAGGAAACTGAGGTATACGACTAGGCTAAGACAGCTGCTCAGGTTACACAACAAGTAAATGGAGACAGCTCAGAGCATCCGGTTCTGGCTTCACATTTTTCACAGTTATGCTATGGTGTCTCTGGGTTACAATTAGAGTTTGATTAGGACTTACTTCTCTTTTATTCATGTTTTTTACTTACCTATTTTTCCTCCTTTAATGCTTTCAATTAAAGCAGTCTCATCAATTTTGTTCTGTAGTGTGATGATTGTAAATCATACCCCCCTTTTCTTTGGTACATTTTGTGTTGGATTCAGGGTAAGAACCTGCAGCGCTTGTTAATTTCCATCCCATAAGGACTTAGGAGTCACTCTGAGCTGGACCCTCCTTCCATCTTATTTCTGCATTTCTTCCTTATCAGCCCTCTCCTCCGTCTTACTGACTATTATCTGCGTGTATTTTTTCCCCTGCTTTTTTTGTCTCTTGTCACCTGGAATTTCCTCTTCTCTCTTTTTAACTATTCAAATTCTACCCAGCTTTCACAGGCTCAGCCCAAATTCCTGGTTTCCCATACAGTCTTCCTTGACTTCGTGTGTCTGGGTTTAGATCCCTCTAGCTAGTTTAAGCAGAAAGTGATTTATCAGAGAGTACTAAATAACTTAGGTCAGAAAAGCAGGTTTGGATGCTACACAGCTAGTGACAACAGCAGTAGGGAGACATAGCCACAGCCTAGGGCTCCTTAACATCTCTGAGACTAGGAGAAGGACATGAGAGGTTCAACCAGCATTAACCACTGCGCCAGCAAGAATAACCCAGCTGTGTATGCAATGCTTCCTCATGGGGCAGACGTCTCCTGGTGGCAGCACCTAAGACCATATCCAGAACTCCTAGCTGCACAGGAGTCTGAGAAATGCAGGTTGCAGCTCTGGCACGGGTGCTCAAGAAGGCATTTAGGAAGAGAGTTGGGCATTCAGTCTATAGTATCTGCCATGTTTGATTATCTTGATCTGTCTGATCTCTGCCTACTGTGAACTCCCAGAGATCTTGTGCATCTTTTACTGCATTTTTCACTTACCATGTTTCTTTGCAAAGCTTATTTTTTTTCACTCCTTTAACTAGGCTGTTGGCAAAATATCCGAGGGCTTTTTGAGCGTAGAGTACCTGGAAAAGTATCCTAAGATGTCATAGAAACAATAAATATGTGTTGACTGAAGAATGCAATTTTAAGAGGTTGGATGTGTAAAGCTATGCCCTGTTTTAAGAAATTTTTGTAGGCAAAAACAGATTTAGAAATCTGGACACACATGTCAAGAATGTGATTATTTGCTTTATGAGAGAATTCTTTACTTTAACAAAAATTTAAAGGAGACATAGCACAGGTTTTATTTAAAAAATGCACCCCAGAGGACTTAAAATGTGAAATGTGTGGCTGTTTTTTTTTTATAGGAAATCCCATTACACGTGACCTAGAAATGCTGCATCCGTGGCACCAAGCACCACGTGCTCGTGCCATTAGAATATCTAGTAACAGAGTCATTGGAACTGATGGAGGACCACGTCTCCAGATTCTGACAATAATATCTGACAAAACTGAAACAGCATTTTAGAATGACCTGAAGTCATAAAACCACCTTAGGGATGATTGCTTATATAATTTATAACATGTTCCTATGTGATCTCTGACACATTCTGCGTGGCTTATCTGGGTACTTAGATACCCAGTGGTGATTTCTACCCATCATTTTTTGCTTTTTTTTTTTTGGTCCATATTTTGATTTAAAAAATTTATTTTAAAAAAGATGGTAAAAGATATATAACATAAAATTTAGCATTTTAACCATTTTTAAGAATACAGTTCATTTCTACCTATTGTTTTGGCCTTCATCTGGATTGGTGGTGTGGTGATCTGTATCTACCACTCATACAACATGTGGAGACAGACCTACCAAGCATTTGGCCCTCTCCTTCTGCCCTCTGTTGCTGCCAGTTAAGGCGTTTTCTTTCTCTCTCTCTCTTTTCTTTTGTTTTTTCTTTTTGTGGCTTGGACAAGTATGATAGTCTTATGTCTCTTTGGTTCCATTTTTTTCCCCTTATTATGTCCAGGAACACTTTTGGCTACAAGCGATAGAAACACTTGGCCTAAATGGACTTAAACAAAGGAAAATTTATTGTGTCAAATAACTGGAGTCCAAAGGTAGAGCTGGCTCCAAGTGCGGCATCGCTGGCAGCTGAGCCACGACGTGAAGAAATCTGTCCTTCCACTTTCTGCCTTCTTTCTCAGGATCAGCTTTACTACGGTGACATCTGTGGTGACTCATGGCAAAGGGAATCACATGTTAGAGAGAGAGAGAGAGTGTTCTCTTGCCAATCCCTGGACCAAGAACAGCGGTCAGGGCAACGCCAGATGCTGATTGGCTTAGACTAACCGGGATTGCCCTCTGGATATGAGGACGGGGCAGTAGTCTCCACAGGAATTAGATAGCAAACTCAATTCCAGAAGAATTAAATAAGGGGGTAAATTACCTCGGTGTGGGCAGGGCTGAGGGGGCCAATCAAGAATGGTGAAGCTCTCGGACACTAGTAATTCCAGGAAGCTGGTGCCACCCCTGAGCCTGAGGTGCGCAGAGGGGTAGCCGTGTCCCTGAAACAAGATGAGAGTCGTAGCCGTGAGAAAGCCCAGCAGACAGGAGCTGTGGCCAGGAGGGAACCCGGCTGGGATGCCTCCCAAGGCTGACCCCACACAGAAGCCCAAGGACAAGGAAGGCCAGGTGATGCGGAGAACCCGGTGAGAAGGGCCAGGGGTGGGAGTGTTAGTTCTGGAAGGACCAATGCAGCCTAAGCAGCACGTCGATGGAAAAAATCTATTAGGAAGAAGGAAGGGGGATGTGGAAGGAGGTAGCAACCTCTGTGTCCAACGCAGCCCAGAATCCGTTCTCCATCCCTGGGGCAGGGGGATCTTCTAAGAGGCAAACGTAGCCCGGTCATTTTCTGCTTTAAATCTTTCCAAGAGCTCCCTGCACCCTTAGGACAAAGGCTTCAGCGTGTGTGCCAGGGCGTGATGTCTGCACCTACCTTCCCCTTCCAGCCTCCCTGCCACCTCTTCCCCTCAGGTGTCTGATCTCCAGACAGTGAATTCCTTCAGGTTTCTTCATCCAGGTGAGCTTGTTTGTGACCTTTGCCTCTTCTTGAAGCTGCCCACGCACTGCTCCCTTAGGACTGGTAACTGGTCCCTGGTCCAGGAGGTCCTCCTCTGAGCCTCAGCCCACCACAGTCACACCAGGTGACTGTTTCCTCCTGCCTGTTCCATGAGACCGTGAGCCCCTCCAGGGCAGGGGTTTGGCTCTTCTTCTGCCTATGGAAAAGGATCTGTTGAATGAACGATTTCCCACCTAAACGACTATTGAATTCATTGTATTCAGCAGCCTTTATCACCATCCGGAAGAGTACTGCCTGGGGTCGAGCCCTTGTGCTACCCCACATGACCTTGAGTGCACCCCTCACCTTTTTGAGCCTATTTCCTCACTTATAAAATAGAGATTAAAAAATAACTTTTAAGGAGGTTTTGAGGCACAAACGTAATAACTGTAAACTTTCCCGTACCCGCTGCCAGGTTCCTAATTCTTTCCGCCATCCAGTTTCAAATTGCTCTAATCTGTGGTCCTGCCAGCCTTGTACTACAGACCGCCTTCATGCCTAGGTAGAGGCCTTGACCTTGGCCCCAACTCCAGCCCCATCTCCCAGCTCACGGATGTCCAGGTTTCACTTCACCTTCTTTCTCTGAACTCCAGCTGTACTCGGGCTCCCACGTTAGGGAATGAGATCAGAAACGCCGCTTAGAGATTGTAGATAAAACAAAGGGGGCTCTTTGTACCAGATGTGAGACGTTACTTGACCACCCAATCAAGTTCTGACACTTCTGGAAAGTAACGCAAAATGATTCTCAAGCCAAGACATTTTTAAAAACTAGTAACCGTTATCACAAAGTGATGACAAAGACTGTTACTAGTTTGTATATTAATTTCAATTTGACATTTTACCACCATCACTTGAGAAATGAGAGTCAGGGATCCGTTATTTATCTGCACGGTGGTCGAGCGCTGACTGCTGCGATTCCCACAGGGTCAGGCACCAGCACCCCTTCCCCCAGCCTTCCTCCAGCGCAGGGGCGGTGCAGTCCGCCCCTCTCCCCATTACTGTCAAATCATCCACTGGCCTTCTTTGATCTTGCTTGTGGCATAGAAATAACTCTATTTAGGGACTGTCAGTCTGTATAAGATTTATTGTAAAACTGGAGGGTGGCACACCACGGAAGTCTCACTCAGCTTCAGTCTAAGATTTAGAAAACGCAGCAGAAATAAAAGGTTCCAAAAGTATGAAACATTTGAATTGAATAAGGCCTTCTCCTCTGACTCCATCCCCACACCCCAGCCTTCCAACCTAGCAAGCAGTCCAAGCCGGCCTTGTCAGGCAGGAGTACAGAATCCAGGAGGGCTGCATGATGCATTTACATAATTGCACAAATTAGAGATACTTCGGAATGAAAGGTTTCCCGGTGATTTTTTTCTGCCCTTTCTTTTGCTGGTCGTAAAATGACCGGCGCTCCCGCGGCGCTGCAGGCTCTGCTCTCCAGCGGGGAGGAGCCCCGCGCGTCTGGGTCTGCGAAGGGCCTTCGGGAGACCCTGCCGCGGGGCCAGGTGCGCGCAGCTCCCTGCCCCTGCACCTCCGTCCTCACCTCCAGGGTCTGCAAAGTGAGAGTCCAGATCAGGCCGAGTCTCCGGACTCGTGTTTATTACAGAGCTTATCCTTCCCACCTTGGATTACAAACTGCCCTTTAAAAGGTTCTGGGAAGCTAACTGCTCTTGGAATGATTTGCCTTCTGTAGGTTGAAAGTCGTTCATTTTTGCAAGTTTTTAGGGCAGGGGTAACGAATGGGAAAAAACTAGATTCCGTTTTCGGTTGAAGGGGGAGTTTGCCTCTCGGTGCAGAGGTGCGGGCGGGTTCCCTGGACCCAGAACCGGGTGAGAAAGCCTGCTTCCAGCGACTAGCCGGTCTTGGCTCGCGAGCTTGGTTCCCCATCTGTCAAATTGCAAAACATGATGTCTACCCCACCTGCTTCCTGGGATTGCTGTTAGAAGGAAGTAAAATAACTTGATGTGAGTTATAAAAGAAATTTGTGTGAACACAAAAGTACAAAACAATGGAAGAAAATGAGCGTGTACTTTGGAGTCAGGAGCCCTGGATTGAAGTGCTGGTTTAGCCACCTGCTTGGTGAGCAAATGCAGGTCAGTTCATCAGTCTGATCCAATTTTCATTTTAATTTGTGAAACGGTGGTGACCAGAATTCTGGCCTCACCTGCCTCATCTTGATGCTGTCGGGATCATCTGGGCCAACGTGTAAAACTGTAAAGATAGTAAATTACATAGAAATACAAGCTGGGTGCCAGGAATTGCTCTGTGTGCATAATGTATTCTTTAGCCTCACAATGACCCTTTGAGGGAAATAATGCTATTTTCCCATTTTCTGGTTAAAGACACTGAGGCTCAGAGCAGTGGAGCCAAGATTCAAACCCACCTCTACGTGACCGCTGAGCTCGTGTTTTTATTCTCTGTCCACACAGCCATGTCCTATTGTGCTGCTTTTATTGTTTCAGTGAATGACAATGGCATCATGAAAGCAGGTTATTTTTCTCAGAGATGATGGTCCTTGGGGTTGACCTGGTAACACTTCCTTAATGGAGCAACTTTTAGATTCCTCAAGTGTGATTGCATTTAGGAAGAGATGGTAAGTAATAACTCCTGAAAAGACCACAATAAAAAAGGAGAAGGCTTCAGTAAGTACCCTCATTAAGTAGCCCTATGGCTTGAGTGCCATTGTGCATTCTTCATTGCCTAATATGTGGATTACATTATGGATCTAAGTCAGATCTTTGGGAAAAGGACTTATCTTGTAAAACATTCCTACTTTAGGACAGCAGACGATATCTCCTTTCTGTTGCCTGTGGTCATTTGTAAAAAAAAAAAAGGAGGAAATCAAGGTAAACACAGGTAACTTATGCCAGAAGCTCCGGTAAAAGACTTTTGTGGCATAGGGTTGGATTTACAGGTTGAACATGGCTACTCATGACTTATTTATGTATTTATTCATTTTGGCTTTAGAGCATTCACTTTTTTGTGCTTAGATGAGAAATTCGTCACTCCTCCTGGTTCTCATCTCACTTTCTCTTATGTCTGATAGCTTTTGTGGGGAAGCAGGGGGTGATTTTCTATGTAGAACAGACCTGACGATTCTGGATAGAGAATAGTAAACTGGACCAGAAAGAGAAGGCTTGGAGATAAGAATGAAGTAATTTTAATATATAATATAGGTAAACGACAAGGTCCTACTGTATAGCACAGGGAACTATATTCAGTATCTTGTAATAACCTATAATGGAAAAGAAATATTATAAATTTTATAAAATATATAAAACTGAATCACTTTGCTGTGCACCTGAAACTAACACAGCGTTGTAAATCAACTATACTTCAAAAACAACACAAAAGAAAAGAAAGAAATTGAGGGCCAGAGAAATGAAGTGATTCGCCCAAGATTACTCAGTTAAGTAGCAGAACTAGTTCTCTGCTTCTTCTAGTACTTCACAGCAATCTCATGTATCTCCCAAACTGCTTATTCTACCAACATCCATTGCCAAGTTTTCTATCGTAGTTTGCTTCCTGTGACAATACTTTTAGCCAAAGGGTCCAGACAAAAATAAGAGAATTAACTGGATATAAAATTGCAGGGCAGGTTTAGGTGAAATTAGAAATAATATACAGCCAAAAGGTTGTAACTAAATGAAATTCATGACCATTTTAAACCAGCTTTTCCTCCTTTCTATTTTTTTGAAAGTAGAAATGGGTGAGTAAAGCTCTAGCTTCTGTGCTTACTACAGAGTTCAAATCAATGGAACTCTAGTGTAATTAAAAATTAAAATGACCTCAGTGTTTTTCATGGAAATAAAAAGACCTCATGAATAAAGAATTACTGTTATGCAAAAAAAAAAAAAAAAATGGAGAAAAGGGTTTTCATTCAGTAGAAGTGCTTCACGCTCTGGGGACAAAACAACCCCCCAATCATTTATAAGTGCCATCTCTCAGCATTAGGCATACTAGAGGCTCCAAGCTGGAATTCCCTTTCTAATGGGAAAATGGTCTCAAATGGGGGGAAGGAGGACGGTGAAGGGATATATATGGCTCACTGAGGCCAGATGGAGAGAAAGGACTTTTGGAAGAGAAGAAGTCTCTTTCACGGAGAAGAGTTGTCAGGTCAGATATCGTCAGAGGCTGGAAAATGGCAGTGAACAGCTGGGAGACACTTAGTAAGACATCTCCCACCCAAGATAGACAGCATCCTGTGTGCATTATAGAGACATGCAATTAACCCAACTTGAAAGTAGTTTATACCCTGACTCGCAGTCACATCCTTTATGAAGAGAGTTTGATCAGAATGGGTTGGGGAAGGTGGGACTGTGGTTATAGGTCGTAGCCCTAAGACACTGCTGCAGATATACTGTTGAGAGCAGGCAACTCTGTTGACTTAAGCCTTGGGTCAAGCCTGTTGCTCTTGCTTCAGAGTGCAGTGTTTCTGACTTACAAGAAGTGCCTTTACCTCACAATTATATAAGTTATTTTCTTTGGTTGTTCCTTGATTTGGCTAGACCTGATTTGGGTAGAAGACTGAAGAAATGCCCAGCTAAACTCATTTGAAGATCTACCTTTTAACATTCTTCAGCTGCCTTTTTGCTTTCTTGTACTCTCCAGAATTTGGTAGTTGTGTCCAGCAGAGGAAATACACTATCGGCTTGAGTGACAGACTGTCTCCCTTAGTCTCCGTTTGGGTTTGTAGTTGATTCATGACCTCATGCCTAGGGAAATCCTTTCTCAATCTATCAAGTCACTGCAGATTTTTCTCACAGCAAAATGAAGGCAGCAGAGCTATCCGATTCTGCTGGTTTTTACAGAGATTTCCAGCTGGTAGCTTTCATTTCCTCACCCGATCTAACTTCATACCTGGGTTGGTTGTGGCGACTCTGTTTGCTGGAGCCGTGATCAGGTGACCCCTATGACCCCATGAGCAGATGTTTGCTGTGACGACCACATGAGCTGACGTCTTCTGGCTCCCCCTTCACAGCCCCGGGGTCCCACCTCCTTGTCTCCCATACCTGGTACTCTCCGTCCTCCATCCCCCACTCTGCACTCCTCCCCTGCAAGCAGCAGAATTAGGGGAAACCCAAAGTATCTCTTCATCAGGAAAAAGAGGCCTTAAATTGAAGGGACACAGGTGAAGCAGAAGAGGACAGAGACCCTTAAGACATCAGGAACTTCAAGCTCTGGGGTGGACCACTTGGAGGAAATAAATACTCAGAGCCACGGTCTAATGAAATGCAGGAAAACAACTAGTTCCAATTCCTGCCTTTCCCACTCCCTCCCCTCTACTCTTGTCTTCTCTCTCTCTTCCTCCCCTTCCCACTTGTTAAAATGCATTTGATGTTCACAAGGTCTCCGGGAAGTGTGCATGTATTTTTCTCATCTGTGTTCTGCGTTCGCTTTAGCATTTTCCTTCTCTGCACACGCTGAGCATCTGTCATCCTGTCGTTCATTCATGGATTCATTTGTGCGTTTCAGGTACTGGGCACATACTTTGTTCCAGTCCCAGTGCTTTAAGACAATGTTAGCTAAGATTTAGTATTTTCTATTAGCAGGCTCTATACTAAGTGTTTAATAGGCCGAATACATTCACTGAACAGTCCCGACAGCTTATTCCTACCTGTTTTCAGATGGAGTTTGGGGTTTAAGGAAAATAAATAACACATCCACGGGCAGCAGAGCCCAGGTTTGCACACAGCAGCTTGATGACAGACTCGAGCTGTGATCTGTGCTTCCTCTTTCTAGGCCAGTGGTTCTCAAACTTTAGCTCCATCAAAATGACCTGGAGGGCTTTTCACAGCACACATTTCTGGGTCCCACTCCTAAAGTCTCTGATCCATAAGTGTGAGAATTTGCATTTCTAACGAGTTCCCAGATGGTATTAATGGGACCCCTCTACTTTGAGAACTGCAGCTCTAGGCTCCACTCCCCCTGAGTGCTCTCACCCCTGTGGTTCCAGTTGCTTTAGGAAAGGTGAAACGTGTGCTTGCAATTAATTTGCAGCTCGCATTTACCGCACCCATCAGTGGGAGGGCCAGGATGCCGCAGTGCTGCTTCTCCTCTGCTGAATCCGTATCTGTGACAGTGTCTCAGGTTCTACTCTTCCTTCAGTGCTTTTGGAGAGAAAGCTCTTTTGAATTGAGGTGCTGCTTGTTCCCATGGCTGGCTGAAGAAAATATCTCCTGCCTCTCAGGATGTCCCAGTGTGCTGGGAGTGGAAGCCTTACAAACAATATAGGCAAAGGAATCATCCCCCAAGTCACTTCTGCTCAATCTACTGGGTCAGAGTCTAGCTATTCTGGAACATCATTCTGAATCTTGAAAGCAGATAGTAAAAGCAGCAGCTGTACAGAGACTGTTTATTTATTTAATCCCTCATGTAAACACAGCGACGATGCGGGATCATCGCTTGGCTTGTCAACATGACCAAGCTCCAGCAGGGGCCTTGTCCTCATGTGAGCCCACTGGCCTTTTCCTGTGCCTGCAAACAGTGGCAAAGAGGAAACAGAAGGGAACTATGAGTGAGGAAACCGTGTTGAGTTGCAAAACACGGATAAAACAATTGGCACTGCAATTCCCAGGGCAAACAGGACCCTGCCAGATTGCAGAGGTACAAACTCTAGCGGGGCAGTTCCATTCTCTGGCACCGAGGGTATGCACTTTTTCCAGCCTTGGGCTTGTCCTGCCTCTAAGGAAGCTATTTACAGTTTTGCACAGTGTGACAGTTTTATGAGCCAACCCACTCATTTTTATGAGGGTCCCCGGGGTAAAGCAGTTATACAATCTTACACCAGCGCACCGACATCAGTGAAGTACAAACAATATAAACTAGGCCATCCAGGCCTGTAAAGAAGGCACTGCCAAACAGTCGTGATTTAAGTTCAGTTCAGCGGTGACCTGGCTCATTACGATAAGATAGAAGAATGAATAGTGCCTACTCAGGGAGAAGGAGTGAGTGAGTGGGAAATAAATAATTAATCGGGCTCCTTCCAGAAGCTGTATGTTGAAGGGACCGAAATCTTGGTATTAAAAAAAAGGACCCAAACTCAATCACTAGGACGGTCTCTCAAATGCAGATTTGATGGTTGAAGGAAATGACACCACCTTCCACCAAATATTTGGTCAGCACTCCATCATCAACTCAAAAAGGCTTTCAGGTCTTAACATGGCTTTCTGCGATAAACCAACTTTTCCCCGGTGAAACTGTCGAGAACTGAGGTCTCTGGCTGCGCTTGTATTTACAAATGAGTTTGCTATGCTTTGACTCCATAAGAAGACAGGGTTAATTATGAACCAGGCTATGGATCTGAAATTTATCAGCAGGCTAAGTAGCTGGTGACTGCCCCAATCAGAGTCAGCTCCGAGGAAATGAAACGGGACTTATTTACATTTAGAGTGATGCCCAGCTTCTTAATCACCTCAAAGCATTTAAAAATTAACTTTCCTACCAGCAGCTCAAGAGGCATAATGAATCCTGGGAGGGCGTTGGCGACTCTCGTTCCCTTCCGCTCTGGACCTGCCTATTCATTATGTCAGCCTGTCTTCTTTGCCTGTGTCTTTTTGCTAAATCCTGGAAACTTTCTTTCTGTTTATTTGGTAAGTCTCCTGATAAAGCAGTTTTCTACAACCTCACCAAAATTGCTAGTGATTGCCGGGATAGCTGAGTGTATGGGCACAATAAGAGATGGGAATCATTGTACTCAACTTTCTTCTATATGAAATGTTTCAGCTAAACTGGTCAGTTACCAAAGGGTTATTATGGATTACACGTGCTGGACACGAGGGGTGACCCAAAACCCCAAGAACTTTCATTTTTTATTTCATTTATTTATTTTTTTGCTTTTTAAAAAAATTTGTGGTACAACTGTTTTTTTTAAGTTTTATTTTATATTAGAGTATAGTTGATTTATAATGTTGTGTTAGTTTCAGGTGTACAGCAAAGTGATTCAGTTATACATGTACATATACCCATTCTTTTTCAGATTCTTTTCCCATATAGGTTATTACAGAATGTTGAGTTGAGTTCCCTGTGCTGTGCAGTAGGTCCTTGTCAATTATCTATTTTATATATAGTAGTGTGTATCTGTTAATCCCAAACTCCTAATTTATCCCTCCCTCCCCCTTTCCCCTTTGGTAACCATAAGTTTGTTTTTGAAGTCTGTGAGTCTGTTTCTGTAAATAAGTTCAAATGTATCATTTGTATCAAGACCCCAGGCACTTCTCACATGGCCATGAGGTCCCTTTTAAATGAACACTAGCGGGACTTCCCTGGCTGTCCAGTGGTTAAGACTCCGCGCTCCCAATGCAGGGGGCACGGGTTCCATCCCTGGTCGGGGACCTGAGATCCCGCATGCTGCACAAACCCTAAAAATAAATAAATAAAATAAATGAACACTAGTAATGACTGAATAAATTGTGGATTAGAAGTTGCTAGTCAGCCAGTAACAATGACCAGAGCAGTTGGGATGATAGATGCATGTATAGATGGCCATTTCCATCACATTTTAGTTTAACACAATCTGCAATTCAACTTAAAAATCTTATAATTTAGACCTACAATCTCCAACTATTTCATAGTTTTGAAGTCAACAGAGGAAGTTATGATTTGCTGGTAGACTGTGAGTGATAGTAATACATCCCCTGCCCTCCTCAAAGAGCTGTTGGAAAGATTCCCAAGATTTTTGTCAACTTAGAGGGGCTGTGCAAACATAAGATATTTCGACATTCCATTATTCAATATTTTCACAACATGTTTACCCACTATTTGTTTTCGTTTTAAAAACTGAAACTATATAAAACATCATCCCTTTAAAATCATTACATTTTCTTTTTATGTAATAATCTGAAATGCGAAAACCTTATTTTAAAGAAGACTATTGTTTTCTAGAAGAAATTAATGAAAAAAATGGACCTCGTTGAGGCATTATCAGAGTGCCTTTTTGGTTAGAGAGGAAAGAGGGAAATATTTACATTTAAAGGATTGGTGTGCTTTCTGTTTAGGAATCCAACGTGGTATGAATTTAGGTAGAAGTGAGCCACCACCCTCCTTGCTAATTACAGCAGCTAAGAGGCCAAGGGATAGGTTCTTGGAGTTTCAACGTTGACCACAGAAGCAGGTTTACCTAATATGGCGAAAGGAGGGATACCCAGGTTCTAAGGGGCTCTTCTTGAAAAATAAGCAGAAGCCAGTGACTCTAGATCTGTGTCTTTATTAGAAGCGGAATGCCCTGTACCTACTGTTCATATTGTGCAAATTCTGCTGGAGGAAGATTGGCGGCTCCACCTCTTGGGCTTTCCCATAACAAGATGTTCATCTCTGGAGGCTCTCCTGGTGAGCCAAGGCATACATAAATCCATTCTAATTAAATATGCTGCTCTCTAGGGGGAGATGCCTTCATTAGAGGACTTATTTCAGGGGAATATAGATATGTGCATATCTATATTTTAGTGATAGACACCAGTGTCTGTTTGCAAGCAAGCGGCTATACCATCCCCCCCTTTTTCCTCTCATCTTCCATCTTGCTATCTGGAGACTCACACCAAACAAATCCCTTGGGATTGAACATACTTTCAAATATATGAAGTTAAACCCTTCTCAGACACATGCATCTTTCCATTAGGAGTACAATGAGAAGCTTTCTGTAACTCTACATTTGATGGTGCCATCTCTAATTGAAGCACCTGGCCCAATTAGGGCTTAATGAGTGCTTTCTGATGATAAAGATAATGAGGGGTTTTCAGGCACAACCAAAAAGCGTTACTTTTTTTTTTTTTTTTAATATAGTCCAAAGGAGAAAAGCAAACCTACAAGTTAGTGGTCAAAATATTGTCCTCCTCTTACTTGTTTCTAAAAACGAAAATTACTGTCAAATCTTAAACAAAAAGTTATACTCAAACCCCAAACTGACTCATTAACCAGACTCTGCTTCAGAAATAGAGGAGATAAGAGAAGACCCTAGAAGCACAGAACATGCTAGGGAAGAGTTTTGCCTCTCTGGAGGCACATGTAAATGTGAGCGAGATCCTGGGCAAGACATGGCAGGGATGTTCAGGTCAGCTGAGTTTCCTTCTCACCTGTGTGACATGATGAGTCACCAGACCTTTGTAAAGTACCATCAGCCTCTAATTCAAGGATAGTCATTGTAAGACACAAGGTATTGGACAAGACAGAGAAATGAACCAAACATTACACATTAAAACAATTTCTACATGTAATTATATTCATAAGACTTTTGAGTTACTTATGTCATTTAATATAATGGCCTCAAGGTCCATCCATGCTGTTGCAAATGGCAGAATTTCCTTTTTTTTATGGCTGAATTATGTATCACATTTTTTTATCCATTCATCCATTGATGGACACTTAGGTTACTTTCATATCTTGGCTGTTGTAAATAATGCTGCAGTGAACATGGGGGTACAGAGTGATTTCATTTCCTTAGGATGAATACCCAGAAGTGAAATTGCTGAATCATATCGTAGTTCTATTTTTAATTTTTTGAGGAACCTCCATACTGTTCTCCATAGTGCCTGCACAAATTTCCATTCCCACCAACAGTGCAGGAGGGGTCCCTTTTCTCCACATCCTCGCCAACACTTGTTATTTCTTCTCTTTTTATAATAGCCATTCTAATAGGTGTGAGGTGATATCTCACTGTGGTTTTGATTTGCATTTTCCTCATGGTGAGTGATGTTGAGCACCTTTTATGTACCTGTTGTCCATTTGTATATCCTCTTTAGAAAAATATCTATTTAGGTCCTCTGCCCATTTTTTAATTGGATTTTTAAAAATTGAGTTGTATGAGTTCTTGATGTATTTTGGATATTAACCCCTTATCAGATATATGATTTTCAAATATTTTCTCTCATTCCACAGGTTGCCCTTTCATTCTGTTGATGGTTTCCTTTGTTGTGCAGAAGTTTTTTTGTTTGATGTAGTCCCACTTGGTCATTTTTGTTTTTGCTGCCTTTGCTTTTGGTGTCAAATCCAAGAAATCATCACCAAGATGGATGTCAAGGAGCTTACCCAACATGTTTTCTTCTAGGAGTTTCATGGTTTCAGTTCTTATGTTCAAGTCTTTAATCCATTTGAGTTGATTTTTGTGTATGGTACAAGATAGTGGTCTGGTTGCATTCTTTTGCATGTGACTGTCCAGTTTTCCCAATACTATTTATTGAAAAGACAATCCTTTCCCCACTGTATCAATATATTCTTGGCTCCCTTGACATAAATTAATTGAACGTGTAGGTGTGGGTTTATTTCTGGGCTCTCTACTCTGTTCCATTAATCTATGTGTCTGTTTTTGTGCCAACACCATTCTGTTTTGGTTACTATAGTTTTATAATATGGCTTGAAATCAGGAAGTGTGATGTTGCCAACCTTATTCTTTGTTCTCAATTTCTTTGGCTATTTGGGATGTTGTGTGGTTCCATATAAATTTTAGGATTGCTTGTTCTATTTCTGTGAAAAATGCTATTGGATTTTGATAGGGATTGCATTGATACTGTAAATTGCTCTGGTTAGTAGGGGCTTTTTAATAATATTAATTCTTCCAAACTGTAAGCATGGAATATCTTTCCATGTATTTGTGTCTTCTTCAGTTTCCTTCATTAGTGTCTTATAGTTTTCAGTTACAGGTCTTTCACTTCATTGCTTAAATTTATTTCTAGGTATTTTATTCTTTTTGATGCAATTTCAGATAAAATTGTGTGTCATGAATACTCCCCTTGAAGGATGGGATGAGGGTGGCAAGCCGAAGGGGACCAGAGATGTGGGTTTGGGTGGATAAATGAGGCTGCTCAGACCAGGATCCTGTTTTAGGGGAGGTCCCAAATAGAGTGGTAACCTTATTTCAAGGAAAAAAAAAAAATTCCTACAACTCTCCCCGCAGTAGTCTCTCTTGGAGAAGCATCTGTCGGGGGAGGCAAGGGAGGCTGTATGGGGAAGACTTCGGGCCCAGTTGTACAGTGGTCTGACCTCAGGGTGACAGGGACCTCTCCTTCTACTATTTGTTTCTTCTCTTGCTCCCTGGTTAGATGCTAAATCAACTTGGCAGGAACGTTGTGTTTCTGTTCATTTGCTAGAGCACTGGGCACACAGAGCATACTTGATACGGTTAAATGGTGATACTGTGACAAAAGACACAGACGTGAACTGGGGCTGGCAGGCAGAAAACCAGTGAGAAGTAGGAGTCGGAAAATATATACAAGCTTGGGCAAATCAGTCACCTTTGCCATTAAGTGGCTTCCAAAATATACTGCATCTTGTGACAGATTTGAATGGGGCATTATTCATGAGAGGTAAAATATGTGCAAATTGCAGCGAAATCAAGCTGTGAACATAGGAAATAGCATTCAGAGGAGCCAGAGAGCAACCTGATGGTGTGAGGACCCCAGAGCAGCTGGGAGCTGCGGTGTCATCACCCCCGGGACCTGCCACCTTAGCTCGGCACTCAGGGTGGCTGCAGGGGGAGGATGGCCTTGAACTGTGGGCTGGATACTGTCTTCTCTGCGCTGCCCTTTGTTCTTTGCTCTCATCCAGGGGCGAGGGATGGTGGCTTTTGTTAACCAAAACACAGGATAAAAAAGTAACGAGTTTTAAAAGAGATCGTTCTGATTAGCTGTGAAAGCAGATTTGCTGCCATCAAAGAATGCAGTCATTTGAAAATGCGTTTGCGTACCCTTCACATCCACAGCATAGCAGTTTGGGTCACTTGCCTTTGGGAATTTAAAAGTCTGCCCACTGAGAACATCAGGTAACCAGGAATTGGGTGAATTTCTCCAAAGGCCTGAGTAGTACATTCTCCCCAGACCCCACAGTTGGGTGCTGACTGGGACAGCCCATGTGCCTTGGGACCTCAGCCTGGCTCTGCCATAAAACAGATGGTGCAGCAGAGTTGATCAAGCCCCGTGGTAGGGGCCAAGGATACGGGGGACTGCAGACCCATGCAGGGCCTGCCTCTCATGCTGCCCTCCTAGGGACCTCTAAGGACCACAGTCCCAGACCCATCCCGTGGGTGTCCGGCCTGGGAGGAGCTCTTGGGAGGGAGTGAAGGGCAGCCTCACAAGGCATCTGCAATGGGGAGGGTTCCTGCTTTATGGGGAGGGCTGCACAGTGAGACCTACAGTAGGGTTTGTGGGGTGGCGTTGGCCCTGGATGCCAGACCCCCAGCCCAGCTCCCACCAGGTTTCTCTGGTAGCCAGTCACCTTCATGAACGAGGAACCGCCTGCAGCACAAGTGACCTCCAAGGCCTTCCAGCCCAGCCTCCTTCAGTGCCTCGCTTAGAGCTACCCCACATCCGCTCGTGCTGCAGTGGATCGTAACAATTCCTTACGTTTGAAGAGAGAGCTCTTGAGAGTTTTCAAAATCCCCTTGCACAGTTATTTGATCTTCGTGGCCACCTGCAATGGTGGATTATGTCTGCGTTAGGGGTGAAGATGCCAAGATGGAAGGAATAGAGAGAGAGAGCTTCCTTGGTGTGTTTGCTGTGGATGAGGCATGGCTTGAACCCGGGCTCCTCTCACCTAGCCCGCGTGGCTGCCTTGGGCCCGTCTCCCAGGGGCCCTGCACACGGCACGGCCTGGGCAGCGCAGCATGGGGTGAGGTCCGGCTCTGCAGCCAGGCGGCCCCGTGAGCAGCCAGCTTCACTGTTGACCAGCTGTGCGACCGCGCTGTGTGTTCACCTCTGTGCCTCAGTCTCTATCTTTAAGCAGGGCTGGAGCTAGTGCTCACGTCCAAAGTTGTATAACGCACACTTGTTACTGCAAGTAAAGTGCCTATAATAACACAAGCTGTATTTTGGTGCTTACTATGTGCTGACACTATGCTCCGCACTGTATGTGCATTAATTCATTGCAGCATCATAACAAGCCTAGGGGATAAGTTATTATTCCCGTTTTCGAGAAGAAACAGGCACAGAGAGATGAAGCAGTTTCTCAGTGGTGGAAAGACCAGGGGTCCGTGCTCTTAACCACAGCACGAGGCTTCCTTTTCAACAGGGCTTGGCTCCTGCTAAGTACTCAAAACTCGTTAGCCGTGAGGTGTGTGATATCAGGGTCCTGCCACCCAGATGCCTCTAGAGGTTAGTTCCCTGTGGCCAGAACACCACAGGCAGGACTTCAGCTGAAATGCAAAGTCCCCCTGGATGGCTTACGCTAAACCCTAACTCTCTTCTAGCCTTAGTGTCGGTGAGACGGGAGGCTGTTTCTGAGGTGGGTTTGATGGGGGAGAGGGTGAGAGCTCCTGAGGACATTGCTCAGTGAGGTAATGAGGGACATTGTTGCCGGTGGGGATGTGGCTGAATGAGGTAGAGATTCTGTAAAAAAAGGGGAATGAGGGCTCACCTGCTTAGGATTTTTCCCAGCTGCTAAAGTGATCCGTATTGGAGGACCTCATTAGAGTTCATTTTCTGAGCACTCTTCATGAATTGCTTTAGCGCTGTTATGTGATGGGAATCACAGACTAATAGGGCTTCTTTGACAGACGAGGAATTCAGAGTATGGAGAGGCCGTACAACTAGACAGTAAAATCCGGCGCCAGCACCCAGCACCCTGCCTTCCCAATGCTAAACCTTACGAGGAGGCACTGCATGTGACCTTGGCACACTTAAGGTGTTGAGCCTCCTCCTTGGCTCTGCCTGGGGGCGCGGGGGTCAGGCTCTTCCTTGCTGGTTTTGGCACCAAGCTGAACCTTTCTGGTGGAGGGCCTGCCATTTCACTGCAGCTTCCCATCTTCTCTCCTGAAACTGAGTTCAGAGATGCTTTCCTGCCTTCCAGGTACGCAGGGAGGGTTAATTAGGTAATGTTTGCACTGGGCTTTGAAGATGAAAGCACCACACAATTGTCATTACAGAGCATCTCTTCCAGAAGCCAGGAATGCTTCTGCTCTGGGGACACCTGACTTTGTCTTCACATGCATGGCTCACTTGAGGATAAAACTTGTCAGGCATCGGTGAATTAATGCTAGCGTGTAGAGCCCGGAGGATCAAACAGTCAAAACAAACAACAGGCACTGAGAAGCCCTCAGATCACCAGGAAGCAGCTGCCAGGGGCCCTGTGATGGCAGGAGCCCCCCCATTGGGTTGCCAGCCGCCGGGCAGCATTTCCATCACCAGACTCAGCATGGGAAACATGGGTCAGGAAGAGAACATCACGGCTCCAGAGGCCAGAAAGTGCTGAAACAGACCCAGACAGGAGAGGCAGCAAATGACATTTTGGAAGAGCAGTGGTGGGGCCTGTCATGGGAGGTGGTTACGTAGAGTGAAAGACCCTCCTTACTCTGTTTGAACATTATTTCAAGAGTCCCCCATTGGGGTCCCTGCCTCTTGTGTGAATCCAATTCATGTTCCTTCCATTGTCAGGTTCATTGCACTTCTCAACGTGGCTCATCTATGGCTTGTAAACCTTCGGTACCATCCTCTTGCCTAGAAAATGAGGTATAAACCCTTCCTATGACCTTCAGGACACTCTGTCATCTGCCTCCTGTTGATTTTCCTAGTCATTTCTCTCACACACTTCCTTGGGTGGGAACTCTCTCCCACACCTGTTCATGGCACTGAACACACTCAGGATAAAATGCCTGCCCTTCCCAGCACCTCTACCCACATGAATCCTGGACATTCAACCCAGTTCCTGGTTCCTTGCTGACTCTCTCTGATCATACAGGTCCCAAGAACTCCCTCTTTTCAGTCAATTCTGTTTGCTGTTCAAACCTATTGCACTTACCTGTGTTTTCTTATATTGGCATATAACTGTATGAGTATTTCCTATATTACTATTTGCACAGCAAAATCAGGGAGGCCAGGGGTTGTTTCTTACATTCACAGAGAGCACGGGGTCATCGAGTTTTAAACTCCACAAGGGGAGGCGTATCCCCAACACCTAACATAGTGCCCGAACAGCCATTAGGTACCTTTTCCAGTTATCCGCGGCCTAGGAACAAATCACCCTAACTCAGTGGTGTAAAATTAGAAGAAGTCTGGTGTGGCGCTGAGAAAAAGGAGGCATTGAGAATAAATCTGAGTTCTCTGTCTCAAGGGTTTGGGTGGCGGGTGCTGCCACTCGCAGACCCGGGCAGCCGGGAACGGAACAGGACTGCAGGGAAAACAGTCAGGGCAGCACCTGGCCCGTCGTGAGCATCTCTGGGGACACGGTTCTCCCGAGGCGAAGCGGTGGGCAGGTGCGCACTCAACAGCATCTCCCTATCAGTTCACCACATTAGAGGAGTTCTGGCATCGTCATCCCCTTTGGCTTTTTCCATCATTCCTTTAAACCCGGTCCCTCGAGAGTGAGGTCAGACCTCCAGCGCGGTCCACACGGGGGAGCTGGTTGGAAACGCGCTCTCCCCAGTTGCACGTCGGCTCTGCTGGATTGAACCCACCCCCAGGTGAGTCACCTGCACGGTAAGGTTGCGATCGCTCTCTCATTCTCCGCCTCTCTCTCTGCCCACGCCTTCAGGGACTATTGAAATCTCAGATGATGTTTCTCTGTCCCGTCGAGGGCTCTGTGCTGCTCTCATGGGAAGGAGAAACCTCCCGCTGGCTTCCCTCTCCGCTGCAAGGGGTCCGGTGGCTGCTGGAAGGAGGGCAGCTCTGTGTGAAGATGCTGGGACAGCGCCCAGTAGCTGTTTCTCCCAACCGACACCGCAGCCCGGAGACCCTGCGCACCCCTAAAGGTGGTCTTCTGCAAGGAGTATCTTTGCACGTCCAAGGCACCCCTAAAGGTGGTCTTCTACAAGGAGTATCTTTGCACATCCAAGGCACCCCTAAAGGTGGTCTTCTGCAAGGAGTATCTTTGCACGTCCAAGGCACCCCTAAAGGTGGTCTTCTACAAGGAGTATCTTTGCACATCCAAGGCACCCCTAAAGGTGGTCTTCTACAAGGAGTATCTTTGCACGTCCAAGGCACCCCTAAAGGTGGTCTTCTGCAAGGAGTATCTTTGCACCTCCAAGACTTTCTTCCCCTGAATCCTTGTATAACTGGGACAAAACTGCTGCCAGGAAGACCCCCTCATTCACCTTAGGTTTGTGGCTCACAGAACGCCTGCCTTTATTTCTCAGTATCTTCAGTAACTCATGTCAGCAGGGTGGGCTGAAGCCTGCTAGCTTCAATTTCCAGGCACCGTGATTCAATTTGTTTGTTTGTTTTTTTAAATACGCTTCCAGTCTCTTCTTGCCTCACATAAACGGATGTGTCATTTCTTACTAAGGAATGACTGCTTTTCTTGGTACTGACCTGCGGGCCAGTGGAGTCAGTACGATTATTTTATTTTGACCGTTAGGGGATCAAGCTGTGCCGTCTGTTGGGTGGAGTTAGGGGTACTGATTGTCGTCGCCAAGGCTAGCTGAGCATGTGGTGTGGTCTTCTCTCCTGCGGTACAGCTGAGAAGGAAGCTGCTCTCCTTCCAAACACCCACGGAAGTATCCGGATCTGAGATGCTTTGGATGTCAGTCTCACTAGGCTTGGTTGTTTAGGTTAGGTCGTTATTCTGTAGCACAGCTGGGAGGACACGAGAAACTTCTAGCTGGGAGCCTGGCTTCTGCCTTGGCAAATAACGGCAATGAATGTAGCAATTTCTCTCTTGGGTAGAAGATCTGGATCTAATAAGCAATCCACTGGCTGGCTTGCAAGATCCCAACAAATGTCTGATCCTGGATCCAGAATTCCTTATAGTGAACAGAAAATAACTCCTATGTCATTTTAGAGGTTAAGAATTTTTTTAAAATATATAATGACAAGTCCTCAGCGGAGGTGACGCCCTATTTCTTGGCAGGCCATGCCTGGCATGTGCCCTTTGTCGTTCTAGTTTTTGAAGAAATGGCGTTGTCTAAAAAAATTTAAAAAACAAACTTCTGATTTTCTTAGTATAATTCCATTAAAGTTATGTTGCAAACAATTTCTCTCTCTATGACACACCTAGCTACTGGAATTTCATGATGACTTTTAAAACATTGGCTTAGGATCGTTAAAGCCAACAGCATTAAAAATAGCTTACAACTTTCAAAAATAGTATAAAAGTTTAACAAATCATCTCCCTAACACACACACACACACAGACACACACACACACAGACACACACACACACAGACACACACACACACACACAGTGTAATTCTATGCAAAGTCAGCTGACTGGGTGGTGATGTAGCATAAGGTCCTATTTCTCAGGTCTGCTTGGACCGAACTCATTCCTCAGTGCTTAAGCTCCTAGCTCACATGCAAATACCTGCTTCTAGAGGGCTGACGCTTGTGCTGCTTTGGGCCCTAAATTGATTGCTGAAGTTATAGGATCGAAATGCCTCGGGTAAAAAATTGAGTCAAAAGAAAAACATTAAGTCGACAGTCCTGTAAAGCCTGCTGCCTGACAGCCGGGGACGGTCCGGGGATGGAGGAACTGCAGCAAGTGAGGTCAGCAAAATTAACACTCAATTACCGCTGATGTTGAAAAGGATGAAAGGCTATCCAGGGAGGTTACCCCTCCTCCAGACAAATTTCTGACTTCAGTGAATTTTAGGTTAACCCCTTTCTGTACACGCACTGTCCATACATGAAAGACAGGTCATTTATTTTCTCCTCCCAGCCCCATTTTAAACTGTTCTCTTTATTATTTGTAACTGCTGTGGCCTCTAAGCAACACACAATTGTATTCATGCTGCTCCTTGTTGTGTTAATTAAAAGGTGTATTCCAATTGCAAACCTTTTAATTGTTCCCCTTGTCTCCCAATGGCATTGGCTCTCATAGGGTGCTGATTCCCATAAGCTTAGTGAGCGTTCTCCTTCTACATATGAATACCTATGAAAAATACGTGTTTCCCATATGCTCTGAACTTGATCTTAATAGGATTGTACTAGATACCAGGTTGAACTTATATATTTTTTCTCAACATTGTTTTCCAGCTCCGTTCTTGGTAATGAATCATTTCTTGACCTCTGAATAGTCACATGTACATAAACCCCACTTTGAAAATATTTTCCCCTTCTTTTGCTATTCTAACAATCTTTATACATGTCTCTGTGTTTATCGAGTTCTCTGGAGGTACATATCTGGAAATTCCTGTGTTACAGGGCGTGTACTAACACAATTTTACTACATACTGCTAGACTGCTCACCAAAATGGCTGTCGTAAATATTTGCAGAGTCACTAGCACATGTGAGAATAACTGTTTCCCGTCAAGCTTGCTGACATTGCTATTATCTGAATATTTATTTTTTTGTCAGCGTGTCTCTAAATTGATGCCTGTATTTTGGAATTCTCTGGTTACCTACTAGTAAGGACACATACATCTTCATATCAACCATACCATTCCTACTTCAGCAATTTGAGCATCTATAGTCTTTGTACATTCTTCTATTGGGTGTCTTCTTGTTTTTACTGATTTATAGGAGTTTCTTAACTATTCTGGCTATTAATCTTTTCTTGATTATATACATTGGAAATATTTTCTCTCCACTTATCACCTATGTTTTAACTTTGTCTATAGTGTATTTAGCAGAGCAGAAATCTTTAATTTTGGTGTAATCAGATCTTTCCATTTCCCCCCCCCTTTAGGTGCTTTTTCTGGCATACTTAAAAAAAATCTTTCTTAATCTCAGGGTCATAAAGCTAGTCTTCTACTTTCCCCTCCCCCCTTTGCTTCTTTTATACTGAAATTTAAAATTTTTTTAATTGAAGTATAGTTGATTTACAATGTTGTGTTAGTTTCAGGTCTACAGCAAAGAGATTCAGTTATACATATACATAAAACTATTCTTTTTCATATTCTTTTCCAATATAGGTTATTACAAGATGTTGAATATAGTTCCCTGTGCTATACAGTAGGTCCTTTTGTTTATCTTTTTTTTTTAAATATTTATTCATTTATTTATTTTTGGCTGTGTTGGGTCTTCGTTTCTGTGCGAGGGCTTTCTCTAGTTGCGGCGAGCGGGGGCCACTCCTCATCACGGTGCGCGGGCCTCTCACCATCGTGGCCTCTCTTGTTGCGGAGCACAGGCTCCAGACACGCAGGCTCAGTAGTTGTGGCTCACAGGCCTAGTTTCTCCGTGGCATGTGGGATCTTCCCAGACCAGGGCTCGAACCCATGTTCCCTCCATTGACAGGCAGATTCTCAACCGCTGCGCCACCAGGGAAGCCCTGTTTATCTATTTTATATACAGTATTGTGTATCTTTTAATCCCAAATTCCTTAATTTATCTCTCCCCCCACCTTTCCCCTTTGGTAACCATGAGTTTGTTTTCTGTGTCTGTGTGTCTGTTTCTTTTTTTGTAAACAAGGTCATTCGTATCATTTATTAGATTCCACATATAAATGATATCATGTGATATTTGTCTTTCTGTCTGACTTACTTCACTTAGTAGGATACTCTCTAGGTCCACATACTGAGGTTTTGAACCCATCTGAATTTATTTTTGCTTGTAGACTGAGATAGGGCTAGAATTGCATCTTTTCATTGCAATGAGCTCATTTTGCCAGCGCTGTTGAACGTGATCCATGTTTCCTCTGCTCGTGTGTGATGCCGCTTCTACCCCAACTCAGTTTGGTATGAGTCTGGGTCTGTTTTTAAATTCTCCATTCTGTTCCATTGCTCAGTTTTTTAAATAACTGGACCAGAAATATAATCTTTTAATCGTTACAGCATGTCCCATGCCTTAATATCTGGTAGAGTAGCTTTAACTACATGGCTCTTGTTTTTCAGACTCCAGCTGGAATTTTGGTTAGAGCTGCATTGGTTTAACATGATCCTGGATAGTTATTTGCCTTCGATGTCTGCACATGTGAGATACACTGTCTCCAAACAGCACAATGACTCTGCAAAGTTCATTTCAGAAGGTCTACGTTTCTAGAGAAGGAACGAATTTCTGTGCTAAATCGAGCTTTCAGTTTCGTAGCTGAAATCCTGTGATGATGGTTTTAGAAGCCCTTCCCTCACGGGTCCTCATTCATTACTGCGTGCATTCACCCACTCGCCAAACAAAAGCTGAGTGCACTCTGTGTATGTAGCACAATACTAAGTGTTGTCAACACATATCTCCAAGCTTCTACTTCACTCACGTGCTTTAGACAAACCACCTGTACTCCTTTGTTGTGAAAGGAGTTAATGACTGTTTGGACAATGAGACTCTGGGGCATCCTTGTTTTGTGTTAAGTAACTCTGCATGTGTATTTTAGAAAAAGATGTTGACACCGTCATGGATTAATGTTGTCAGATTTGGACCCAAATGTTGGCCCATGTTCTCTGGAGGTCCGGACTACAGTCTCCAATCTGCTACCAACTCACAGGTCACTTAAGTGACCTGAGCCTCCGTTTCCTCACTTGTAAAATTAAGACATCGGACAAGTCGGTTTCTACGGTCTCTTTCAGCTCTCAAATGGATGTGTGAGTCCTTGACAAGCAGGGCGTGGGAGTTGTTTGGTTACACAGGCAAGCAAGCCCACGGGCCTGGGTAGTGAGGGGACTGATGTTGAGTGGAGTGCTGTCCTGAGGGAGCAGAGGTGGAGCCGAGCTCTGAAAGGGTACGAGGTGGGTCACTGAAGAATCTTGGAGGTGGGATCAAGGTAAAGACACAAACCACAGATGTGGAGGATGAAAGGTAAGTTTTTCTGGTTGAAATATACCTGAGCTGAGGTTGAAAGTCAACGAGAGAGGTGAGGGTGTCAGTTGTTGATAGACCTTAAAGTCATGAATGGTCATGATATGATTCTTCATAGTAACGTGGGCCCTCTGTCTACTGACACAGTATAGAGGGAAGTCATATGGGATCCATTTGATCTTCAGCATCCCATCCTTATCATACGAAGAGTTGTTAGCTTTCTTTTGCACATGAAACAGAGGCACAGAAGTTCAAACTGCCTATCAGCTTGTTTTGGTGGGGCTGGCGCTCGGCCCACATGCCTTCTGACTCCAAGATACGTGTAATTCCACCTCACCACGTGCATGGACCAGAGTTTTAATTTGATGAAATAAGCATCTAGGAAGGGTCTATGGCTTCTATACCCAGGGTCTCAGAATGAACCATCTTAAACCTGGTGGGATTCTTTGACTGTCTTCAGCAACCAGGGTTCTGATGGATGTCCCCCTGATTAAGGAAGAATACTCCACCACCCCCTTTAAAATATATCTCAGCTTATACCTGTTGTTGAGATAGACCTGCCACCCCTAGGGCTTTTTTTCTTATTTTGTTGTTGTTGTTATTTTTCTTTAACATCTTTATTGGAGTATAATTGCTTTACAATGGTGTGTTAGTTTCTGCTTTATAACAAAGTGAATCAGCTATACATATACATATATCCCCATATCTCCTCCCTCTTGCATCTCCCTCCTACCCTCCCTATCCCACCCCTCTAGGTGGTCACAAAGCACCGAGCTGATCTCCCTGTGCTATGCGGCTGCTTCCCATTAGCTATCTATTTTACATTTGGTAGTGTATATATGTCCATGCCACTCTCTCACTTCGTCCCAGCTTACCCTTCCCCTTCCCCGTGTCCTCAAGTCCATTCTCTAGTAGGTCTGCGTCTTTCATCCCGTCCTGCCCCTAGGCTCTTCATGACCTTTTTTTTTTTTAGATTCCATATATATGTGTTAGCATAGGGTTTTACACTCTCCTGACCTCTCCGGATCAGGTGGGAAAGTGCAGCAGGGGAAAAACAGGTCCGAATTCCTTTCTTCATGTTGGCGTGCCTGTGCTTTGCAGCTTCCTGACTTCATGGCATTAGAAGAGTTGTTAGCATACAATTGACATCTTTTCCAGTAAATGGCTAAGATGGGCTCCTATTCTTTAAATAGCCTAATGAAAACAGGTGGAGACAGACTCAGAGCCTGGCGAAGCTCTCCAAGTGTTCAGGAAGCCAGGCTGGGAGCTGGAGATGTACCCAGGAGCCTGGGGAAACTCTCCAAGTGTTCAGGAAGCCAGACTGGGAGCCGGAGATGTACCCAGGAGCCTGATCCAGGGCTTGGGGCTCGTCTGGTGATTCACTACCCAGGGCACACAAGGAGGTTCTGTGGCTCTGTGTTTCAGAAGCTTCTGATTCCACGTCCCTAGAGTGGCAGGGAGTCTCTCTGTACTCATTAGAACTTTAGGTGCCTTCAATTTAAAGTTCAAATTTTTTTTTTCTTTCAAGATAAAAAGATTTCATTTTTCTTCCCTAATTCAAGCTCCTTTCTTTTTAAACCACACTAACTTTCAATATCCTAAGAAAGAATTTCCCAAGAAAATAAAAGAGAAATAAAATAAGAGAGAGTTTGTAATTCGTTGCTTTAAGTTTCTAAAATTTGTTCAGTTGGCTAGAGTCACACTTAGTTATCTTTATATTGCCAGAATCATTGCTGAAGCCCCCGGGTACCCCAAGGGAGAAAGGAAAAAGGGAGCAACGTTGTTTTCTACTATGAAGAAGAGACATTTCATACTGATGACAAAAGGTGCAATTTTATGATATGGTTATGTGGGATTTTTTGGCGAAACTAGACTTTTTGTAGCATGAAAGGGTTTAAAAAATTGCTGATGCCCATCAGCAGAGATTCTGATTTATTGTTATTAGGATGCATCAGGTGATTTAAATGCACTACAGGGCTGAGAGCTATTGATGCCTGCCTAGATCTTTCTGACCTGAAGGTGCTTATTTTGTTAGGAACTCGGTGTGAAAAGGAGACAGACCAAGCTGGACATTTCTGTTCATTAAAAACTTACTATGAATCTTATGGTTTATTTTATTTTACCTTTTAATTAATGGAAGAGTTTTACATT
Organism: Balaenoptera physalus; assembly: GCF_965194825.1. Lineage (NCBI taxonomy): Eukaryota > Metazoa > Chordata > Mammalia > Artiodactyla > Balaenopteridae > Balaenoptera > Balaenoptera physalus. Next base: position 170,339,170 of record NC_138883.1, read on the forward strand.
TACAAAAAAAAAAAATTGAGCAGATAATATAGAGAATTCATATATATCCCCCTGTACAGTTTCCCCTGTTATTAACATCTTACGCTGGTATGGTATACTTTTTATAATTAATGAACCGATATATTGATACATTATAATTAACTAAAGACCGTAGTTTACTCAGATTTCCTTAGTTTTTATCTAATGCACTTTTTTTGGTCTCCGAATCCCATCCAGGATACTGCCTTACACTTAGTCAAGGTTATTCTTAGCTGTGACAGTTTTTTAGACTTTCCTAATTTTGGGTGATCTTGACAGTTTGGAGGAGTACTGGGCAGATATATTGTAGGATGCCCCTCGACTGGAATTTGTGTGATGCTTTCCTTATGGTCAGACTGGGAATATAGGTTTTGAGGAGGAGAGCACAGAGGTAAGGTGTCATTTTCATCACACCATAGCTGGGGTACATAATATCATTGTGGACGTTGACCTTGACCACCTGGTTTGAGTAGCATTTGCCAGATTTTTCCACTCTGAAGTTACTTTCCCTCCACTTTCCAGACTGTAGTCTTTAGAAGGAGATCATGAAGCACAGCCCACATTTAAGGAGCAGAGAGTTATGCCTCCAACCCCTTTAGGGTGAAGTATCTACATAATTTGTTTGTTTTCATGCATGAGAGATTTGTCTCGATTTCCCCCATTTATTAATTTATTCAATTGCTTGTCTATATCAGTATGGGTTTATGGGTATTTATTTTATACTCTGGATTATAATCCAATACTACTTTATTTTGTTGTTGAAATTGTCCCAGTGTTGGCCTTGGGGAGCTCTTTCACTTGACTCCTGTGTCCCTTTGACACAATCTCATCATCGTGGGCTTTGTTTTTCTTTTTCTGAGTACTACAAATACTCCAAGCTCATCTTGTATATTTCCTGCCCCAGCCCTCAAATCAGTCATATCTTCAAGGTGCCCTGGTCCCTTTTACTGGAGAATGGTATTAGAATCCAACATCTGGACGGTTATAGTTTATCTTCAAAGAAATTGAAATTATATTGGGTTAAAAACTCTAACTTAATCAGCATGGTCTGCTAATGTCCTGTTCTGATTAACTGAATTTTTATTAACTGGCATTAAGTCATTAACACTATGACATTTTGGAGGAGAAGATTTGTATTTAATTGCTCCTCAGTTTACGCAAGTGTGAGTTGTGATATTTATTTGTGAATGACATAAACCACGAGGTTTGCTATTTTTATTTTATTTTTTTTGTAACGTCTTTATTGGAGTATAATTGCTTTACAATGGTGTGTTAGTTTCTGCTAACCACGGGGCAGAAGATACATGTTATGGTTATCACTAGATCTCTGTTGCCTAGAATATTGGTGGCATCTTGCAAATAAATATTCAAGAAGTATTTGTTAGATTATTGACTGAACAACGATCCACGGGTGGCACTGAGAATGTCTGGGGTTTAGCAAACGTTCCTTTGTAATAGGACATTCAACATCCATCCCATTAGTGTTTACCGAAGTCCCGATACATGTTAAGCTTTATGCCAGCTGCTGGGGCCACACCCGTGAACAGACATGGGATGTGGCTTCACTCAGTCTTCATGGAGCTCGAAGTGACAGAAAAACACATGGTGCAGGTGGAATTACAAAAGTGACGAGTGCTATGAAGTAGGGGAACTGCCCCATGATGAAGGGATCTGACTGGTCAGGGAGGCAGAGGAGGTTTCCATGAGGAAGAGGGCTCATCAGGGAGGAGAATCAGCCTGGTGAATAGAGGGAGTTTCCTTTCACCATGTTTGTTCACGCTGAGAGTGAAGATGATCCCTTGGACCTAGAGTCTGTCATACAGAGTGAAGTAAGTCAGAAAGAGAAAAACAAATACCGTATGCTAGCACATACGTATGGAATCTAAAAAAAAAAATGGTTTTGAAGAACCTAGGGGCAGGACAGGAATAAAGATGCAGACGTAGGGAATGGACTTGAGGACACGGGAGGGGGAAGGGTAAGCTGGGATGAAGTGAGAGAGTGGCATGGACATATATACACTACCAAACATAAAATAGATAGCTAGTGGGAAGCAGCTGCATAGCACAGGGAGATCAGCTCGGTGCTTTGTGACCACCTAGAGGGGTGGGATGGGGAGGGTGGGAGGGAGACGCAAGAGGGAGGGGATATGCGGATATATGTATATGTATAGCTGATTTACTTTGTTATACAACAGAAACTAACACACCATTGTAAAGCAATTATACTCCAATAAAGATGTTAAAAAAAAAAAAAAAGATGATCCTTGAAGGGTTTGGGGAGTGTGTGTGTGTGTGTGTGTGTGTGTGTGTGTATACGTGCACATGCGCGCATGCCCCCACACCCAAGAGACATGATCAGAACTGACCTTTACAAAGAGTTCTCTCCTCTGTAGTATGGTAAATAGTTTGGGGGAAAAGCCGCGTAGATCAGAGCCTCAAGGTCGCTGAAATAGACATTGAAGCCCAGACAGTGGCATTGGAGACATTCAGGAGGTCTGGGGACAGATTAGAGATGGCGGATGAGCCAAAGAGAGGGGCCCAGGATTCCTCCTTATTCCTGCCTTGAGCTGACCGGTGACTTTCAGTGCTGAATCTTCGTCAAAGTAGAGAGGACTGGCCGATGATCAGATTCACAAACCAGGTCGGGGGTCCTAGTGAGGAGATGGGTATGGAAGATCGTATAATAATGATTTAAGAGATTCTTGAAAAATTACTTTCAAAAGTTTTGGATTTGATCTTAAGGTATTATTGTGAATTATTTTACAGAGTTACGCACAAAGTCTTTACATTTAGATCAGGGTCATTGTGTACAAGACCAAGTGGTGGGTAGAGGAGGGCAGCCAGAGAGCATCCTGTTCTTTTTTGAGTTGAGGAAACTGAGGCCAGAGAGCTACTCCGACTTCTCTCAGGGACCCCAGTGACTTAGCCCAACTGCGTCTCAATTTCCTTATTCTCATTGCTCACAAGTTTTTTTTTTGTTTTTAACATTCCATTGAGTTGAGTTCAGGTTTGGGAAAATCCTATGAAGAAAAGCAAGAAGATTTCTCTTCCCCTGATTTTTACTGGGCATCCTTAAGCCTCCCTGGGGAACTGAAAGTTTGATGAGAATCCTTTCATGCCAACCCACCAGCTCTCTTTGGGACCGTAAGACTTTAACTAGAAACCAATATTTTATCTCATGTTTCAGACCCACACTCCAGAAATGTCTCATGTCAGCATGTGGCCTCCAGGCTGGGACGCTGAATACATTTTTTTTTTTTTTGCTGTGGAGGAACACTTAGAAATGTTCTATTTTGCTAACAATATTTTGCTAGTATTGTGGAAGTATATCTATGGTCTAGAATTCTTTAAAATATTTGACCGTACGACATTTGCATTTTGATCCTAGTAAAATTATTCTGCTAAAAAGACATACGTATCTTCCTCCCTGGCTCTGCCTAATGTGGCAGTGTGTGGGAAGCAGAGATGTAATTCAGTGGAAAATGTGTTTACTTCCCCAGTCGTTGAAATAATTCATATTTATCAAAAATTATAACAGTAAATTATAATTCTATTCTTTCCCTTACTAGTACATATTAAACCCACGGAGTCAAGCCATGATACGGCTGAGCTGATTATTTTGAAGATTACTTTAAAGTGGATTGGTCCACTTTGATTATTCACCTATAGAATTTTTAAAAGTCTGCTAGACAATAGCTGATCTTATTATGCTTCTGCTGTACCTCAACTAATAGGAAAAGGCCCAGGACAGAACACACAGAAATTTCATTTGAAATTTGTGGATGTCCAAATGTTCCCTGAGGATTCTTGCTTTGTCCAAGGGCAGGCAGGGCAGTGCACATGCTCTCCAGGGTCAGTTGCACTGCAGGCTGAGAGGCAACTGTCCAGTGAGATGAACTTGGAGCGCTAGGAAGATCCCAGCCGCCCAAATATTTTCTTAACTCTCTGTACCCAGGCTGGCAGTGTTTGGGCATTGTTGCTTTGTGTAGTCAGGTTTTCAGTAGAACCCAATAGATTGATATATATTTTTTAATAGGACCTAATGGATTGATATAATACCTCCTGGCCTTATCAGAAAAAAAGGAAGATTGTATCTTGTCAAATGTAACAAGAGAACTACTGATTGATGTCTGGTAATAGGGTGCTAAAGCAGTCCCTGGGGATCCAGCAAAATATAAATTTCACCTGCTTCCTAAGTCTTCCCAGGATTGGCCAGCTAAAGCTACAACTTGACACTTCAGTTTGGGCATTTATATTGATATGATACCACAGTCATATCATAAAGCATGTTTACCCTGTATAGAGGGAGTGTGAACATATTTGGTATTTGTGTTTATTATTGAGGTCTCACATAAAGCTGTGGGGTCCTGTGGATTCCACTGTAATTCCAGTGTCCTAAGGTGAAGACCAGAACTTTGAATTTCTTAGTGGTTTATCCTTTTTCTTACCTTAGTAACTCCAGAGTGCCTCATTTTATGTTACAGTTGGAGTGATTATACATTTTTTCCAGCTTTATTGAGGTGTAATTGACAAATACAAATTATATATAATACAAAAATTATATATATGGTGCACAACTTGATTTTTAAATTAATTAATTAATTTATCTTTGGCTGCGTTGGGTCTTCGTTGCTGCGCCCGGCCTTTCTCTAGTTACGGCGAGCTGGGGCTACTCTTCATTGCGGTGCGCAGTCTTCTCATTGTGGTGGCTTCTTGGTTGCAGAGCACGGGCTCTAGGCGTACGGGCTGAGTAGTTGTGGCACACGGGCTCAGTAGTTGTGGCACACAGGCTTAGTTGCTCCACAGCATGTGGGATCTTCCCGGACCAGGGCTCGAACCCGTGTCCCCTGCATTGGCAGGCAGATTCTCAACCACTGCGCCACCAGGGAAGTCCCATGACTTGTTGTTTTGATATGCATATCCACTGTGAAATAATCACCTCAGCCAAGCTAATTAGCATATTCATCACCATACATAGTTACCATTTCTTTAATCTACTTTCTTAGCAAATGTCAAGTATACAATACAGTCTTAACTATAGTTACCACACTGTGCATTTATACCTCCAGAATTACTCATCTTGCAGAACTGAAACTTTGTACTCTTTGGCCAAAATGGGGCATGTGATTCAACAGCTGGTCGCCTAAGAGAACAGAGTAGTTGAAACACCTTGTAAAAGAACGTATTCAGATGTGAGCAACCGAGCTCAACTCAAAATGACTGAACAATAAGGAGAAGTCATCATCTCTCCCAAGAAACTTGGAGGAAGAACAGGTCCCGGGAAGTTAATGCAGTGGCTCCACAGATATCAAGGGCCAAGTTCCCCTCATCTTTTCTCTCTGCCTTCTGTCCTCAGGCTGCTCCCTCATGACTGTAAGGTGGCTAATGCAGCTCAAAGTGTCCTGTTCTCAGACGACACTGAGGCCAGAGGACGAACGAGAGCTCATTCTTATTTTACGTCCCATCTTAAGAGGGAGGAAAATGTCCCCAGAAGAACTAGCAGAAATCTCCTATGTCACAGACTGGAGTTGTGACTTATGCCCTTGCTGACCCCTCACTGGCAAGGGGAACAGGGGACCTGGCTCGGAGAAGGCCCACCTTCCCTGGAGCTGAACTGGGATTCTGGAGCGAGGAGGAGGAAACGTTTAGTAGGCAAACAACACTGTCTGCCACATCCTTCCAGCCCTGATGGTCTCGAGAATTCCACACTCTGGTCAAGCTTTTCGGATGATTGCGTCACTGCTGAGGGCTTCCGTGTTGCTTTGAGTGAAGACACCTGTGGACAGAACAAGGAGTTAGAGATGGGGCCTCAGGACTGGCCGTGCTCACGGGGTCTGGTCCCAGCCTCTCCAGGTGTTACTTTCTGTTTGTGCAAATAGGGGCTGGGTACATGACCCCTGGCATTTCTTCTAGGACTTTTGGGGCCTCCCTTCTTGTTTAAATGACCTAAGTGATCATGACCTGTCCCAGAGGAGGCTCCTCATGGACCAGCCCGTGGCCGCTGATGTGATGCTCGTTGCTCATCCCAGCGCTGCCCAGGGTAAGCGAGCCACATTTTCAGGCCCAAGCTTTCTGGCCGCCCCTCTAGGCTGCCTCAGCTGCGCACCTTGACCTTCCTCAGTGAGTCTAATGTGGTTAATACTGAAGACCCGCTAATAATTAGAAGTGCATGACCCAGGGGGAAAATCTAACTAAGTTTAGTTTAATCGAGGAAAGGCTTGTGGGAGAAAGAATCGTGATTACTCAGGCTAAGAGTCTAGTTGTGATTACTCAGGCTAAGTCTAGAAAACGTACATTTATGTGGTGAGAGAGCAGACCAGTGAAAACTACGAAACAAATGTGAAGAAAATAATTGGATTTTGAATGTTAGGATATACGATGGGTTGGTTTCTAAATACTTAAATGCAATTAAGATAGAAATACACTATATGAAATTTTTGTCTTCTCTCATCCTTTTTTCCTGTAAGGGAAAAAAATATCTAACTAACAGAAATGGAAAGCAAACAAGTTAAAAAAATTTCCGGTAAAGGAAATATGCAAGAAGTAGTTATTGAAATGTCTGTAATAGCTTTAATTTTTCAGGTTTATGGCACACGTTCCCAGACACATTGCTTAATAATGATTATCTTGGACAGACTCAGGTTTTTCTTGTCACTGTTTGCTTCTTTGCATGAAGCAAACGTCTGGGGGAAACATCTTAAACTGGATCCTTCACTTCCTAAGAATAATAAAACCTTTTTATATCTATTTTTTTTCTGATACTAAGAAATATGCGTTCTTATATTGCATCTGTAGTTTGGCTAAGGCTATATCTCTAGGTGAACATTTCCTTTGAAATGATTATCTGAAAAAGTAATCTATTAATAAGTATTTGAGCATTTAGTAGGATGTAAAACAAACATCTAGTTACATGTGCCAAGTTTTAGACTTTGGGTGCTTGACATTGTGTAGATCTATACAAAACACAATTGATCACAATAGCACAGTTGATTTTTAGCATAAGTCAAGCCTAACCCACAAATGCCACTTATCAAATGGGTGAATAATAGTTTCAAAGAAATGGGAGCCTCATCAAAGTTATCATGAATATGTGGCACTATTTGTAGTCTACCCATTAGAGTATTGGCTCAAGTTTGGGGAAAATTTGAACCATTTTGAACCACTAAATTCCAGGTAAACCAGAAGATATTGCTGCTATGCTATGGGTGTAAGTCCCTGGTTGTCTGTCCAGAGATCTCCTCAGCTGCCGGATCTTTGGTTCCTGCTGGATTTCAGATGGTCCGGCATAGTAGCTCAGATGAACTATAGACATCTTTTATATATAAGCAGATGTTACATGTAACAAAACCCCAAACCAAGTCAAAACTATGACTTGAACACAATTCATAAATGTTGCCTTTATGTTTTGCTAATATTGTCTATGCTCTGTTATATATTGCTAAGGAGCAGGGTTAAAAGTTCTATAACATTCATTCTAAACAAACAGCTGGAAGAAGCTTGAAAATTGATGAGGGGTTATGTTCTCTTTTTACTTTCTCATTCAATAAATAACTGATGAATTTTCTAGTTGGCAAAAATGAAGAACTGTTCAAGATGCTATTATTAATTAATAGCAGTTTATGATCAGCAAAAAAATATTATTTTAGTTTGAAAACATTTTCGTAATCTTTTCTAGGTCCCTTTGTAATTTAGTAAAGCAGATAGTTGAAAAAGAAAAGACAATAAAATAATTACTTTGTCTATACATCATCGTCCCCGAGATAATGGTTGTTTTGATGCCGTGAATAGGAAATTGCAAGAATAAAACAAATATTTTTAGAGTCAATTATGAGCCAGTCGCTTTCAATGCATCTTGCAGGGGTATGAAGTATTATCCTCATTTTAAAAAAGGAGGAACGTTAGGCTCAGTGTGGTTAAATTGCTCGCCCAAATTCTCACCACTAACAAGTGGCGGTCCTGGGTTTTAAAGCCACACTTGCCTAACTCCAAAGCATAAGCCATCCAGACAGAGCATGAGAAAGATTTCCTCTGTCATCAACATGCTGAGAGAAATTCAACTAGGTCAAATGTAAGCTACTGTGCAGTACGTTTCTTCCAGGAATCTCAAATTACAGATGAACAATCTGGTGTGATGGTTGCTATCTCATGCTCATTAAACAGTCACACAGTCTCCGGCCAGTTAAGAGAGGAACAGCGCGGAGCTGAGGGACCTTCCCAGACAGCATTAACCCTTTTCTGAGAAGCGTGTTGAAAGGAAGATGGCGCAGCGTTCTCGACTTCCCAGCAGTAAGGTACACTTTCTAGGTCTAACAATCACCTCTTTCAGACTTTTCTGAAACAGTGGTCTCTTCCAAAATATGAAAAATTAGGGCTTCCCTGGTGGCGCAGTGGTTGAGAATCTGCCTGCCAATGCAGGGGACACGGGTTCGAGCCCTGGTCCGGGAAGATCCCACATGCCACGGAGCAACTAAGTCCGTGAGCCACAACTACTGAGCCTGCGCGTCTGGAGCCTGTGCTCTGCAACAAGAGAGGCCACGATAGTGAGAGGCCCGCGCACCGCGATGAAGAGTGGCCCCCGCTTGCCGCAACTAGAGAAAGCCCTCGCACAGAAACGAAGACCCAACACAGCCAAAAATAAATAAATAAAATAAATAAAATTAAAAAAAAAAAATATGAAAAATTATATAATGTAGTGAGAAATAGTTTACTCTTGATTGATAAACTGTGAAGGTTTCTGTGCAAAGCTTTATAGGGTCTTAGGGAGCAATGCCGGGATGTCTAATTTCAGCACTTGTGGAATTTAGAAAGTAACAAGACAAAATGTAATGTGTAGGTTAGACCACACAATAGAAAGTTATAATAAAGCTAGTATGAAACCTGTGAAGTAGTCTCCTTTGTGTTTATGTGAATCAGGTACACTGTAAATAAATTCAGTAATCTCCAACTTTTAATTCTTCATCCTTGAACATTTTATTTTTTATTGAAGTACAGTTCATTTATAATAGTAAATTAGTTTCAGGTGTACAGCATAGTGATTCAATATTTTTACAGATTATACTCCATTAAAAGTTATTACAAGATAATGGCTATAATTCCCAGTGCTATACAGAATATCCTTGTTGCTTATCTATTTTATACATAGTAGTTTGTATCTCATAATCCCATACCCCTATCTTGCCCCCTCCTCCCTTCCCTGTCCCCTTTGGTGGTTCGTTCTCTGTGTCTGTGGGTCTGCTTCTGTTTTTCATATACCTTAATTTGTGTTATTTTTAGATTCCACATATAAGTGATATCATACAGTATTTGTTTTTCTCTGTCTGACTTATTTCACTAAGCATGATATTCTCTAGGTCCAACCATGTTGCTGCAAATGGCAGAATTTTAATCTTTTGTAGGGCTGAGTAGTATTCCATTGTATATATACACCACATCTTCTTTATCCATTCATCTGTTGATGAGTACTTGGGTTGCTTCTGTATCTTGGCAATTGTAAATAGTGCTGCTATGAACACTGGGGTGCATGTATCTTTTTGAATTAGTGTTTTTGATTTTTTTCCAGATATATACCCATGAGTGGAATTTCTGGGTCATATGGTAGTTCCATTTTTAGTTTTCTTGGGGGAACCTCCAGACTATTTTCCACAGTGACTGCACCAATTTACATTCCCACCAGCAGTGTACAAAATTTCTCTTTTCCCCAGATCCTCGCTAACATTTGGTATTTGTAGACTTTTTGATGATGGCCATTCTGACAGGTGTGAGGTGATATTTCATTGTGGTTTTGATTTGCATTTTTCTAATCATTAGCAATGTTGAGCATCTTTTCATGTTCCTGTTGATCATCTGTCTATTCAGGTCTTCTGCCCATTTTTTGTTTGGGTTGTTGGGTTTTTATTCATATTGAGTTATATGAGCTGTTTATATATTTTGGATATTTACCCCTTGTCAATCATATCATTTGCAATATTTTCTCTCATCCTGTAGATTGCCTTTTACTTTTGTCAATGGTTTCCTTTGCTGTGCAAGAGCTTTTAAGTTTTAATTAGGTCCCACTTGTTTATTTTTGCATTTATTTCTTTTGCCTTAGGAGACAACGCCAGAAAAATATTGCTGCTATTTATGTCAAAGAGTGTTCTGCCTATGTTCTCTTCTAGGAGTTTTATGGTATCCAGACTTACATTTAGGTCTTTAATACATTTTGAGTTTATTTTTGTATATGGTATTAGGGAATGTTCTAATTTCATTCTTTTACATGTAGCTGTCTAGTTTTCCCAGCACCCTTTGCTGAAGAGACTGTCTTTTCTCCATTGTATATTCTTCCCTCCTTTGTTGCAGATTGACTGTAGGTGACTGGGTTTATTTCTGGGCTTTCTATCCTGTTCCATTCATCCACATGCTTGTTTTTGTGCCAGTACCACCCTGTTTTACTGTAGCTTTGTAGTATAATCTGAAGTCTGGGAAGGTGATACCTCCAGCTTTGTTTATTTTTCTCAAGATCGCTTTGGTAATTTGGGGTGTTTTGTGGTTTCATATAAATTTTAGGATTATTTGTTCTAGTTCTGTGAAAAATGTCATGGGTATTTTGATAGGGATTGCATTAAATCTATAGATTGCTTTGGGTAGTATGGCCATTTTAACAATACCAATCCAAGAGCACATAATATCTTTCCTTTTCTTTGTACCATCCTTGAACTTTTGAATCATCTATTCTAGCCATTGCTGTGTGTTTGTGCATGTGTATGTACCTGTGTTTGTATTGTATAGGCATGTTATTTGTGTGTGCATGTAGGTATGCGTGTGTGTTTGTGCATGTGTATATGTGTGTGTTGCATGTATGTGTGTTTTTGTGTCTATGTGTATGTGTACTAACCCTGCTTTGCTTTAGTCAGGCTCCCTCTTAAACGCGAGTGATGCCACAGCCCACAGATCTTTTCTTAGACCTTTATAAACCAATTTCCTGAAGGTGATCTGGCTTCCTCTTGCACTAGGAAGGCTATTACATAGGAAACTATAGAACCTGCTGTTTTCCGATAAATGGTGAAAATTCCACGCACAGGTGGATGGAGTACTAGATCTGGGACCAGTACTGAGGAGAGCCAGAGGAGAACCTCATCTCTTCCATTAACTCAATGTGTCAACCTGACAAAGGTGTCCTTCCTCAGCCACAATACAGGAGGACTGAACAGAGACCAAAGAACCCCCTCAAGTGAGCACCTCAGCAAACATCTTTGTGAGTGGCCAGCGGGGAGAGAGAGGAAGCTGGACCTCAGAAGAGCAGTGATTGTGTTAGCTTTCAGTGGCCGCTGGATTTGTACCTCATGACCCTCAGGGACTCTAAGCAACTCAGATTTGAACTCTAATTTTACGAAAACTGCACATTTACACAAATGACCCATAACATGTTTTGCTAAAACTGAGACCTGTAATCATAGCCTAAAAATGCACTAAGTATACTATGTTCTATAAGTTTAAAGTTTAGGAATAATTAAAAGTACTGAATAAGTAAGTTATTAAGTACAAAAAACTACCAAAAAATATGGCCTATTCCAACTCATATAAAATATGAATTAGAAATACAGGGAACATTGAAGGCCACACAGAGAAGGCATTTTTGCTGTACAGTGTCTTTTGCTACAAACTTTTCCTAGATTCATAGACATAGTGAAAGTCTTTCTTAAAATTTCAAATTCTTCGCAGGAAAATAAAATCATATTGAGATTTGCTTTCTAGACACAGTTGGTCATGAGGTAACTAGAGGCAATAAACCCTTTTCTAGGTCAGTATGGCTCTGACACAGAGGTTAACAAAAAACATCTTAACGTAAGATAGAATTTTAAACTTTCAATGTGACTTTGCTATAGCATGTGCTCAAGAAGTTAAGTTAGATTCAGATTTAATTAAATTTTGAGTTTAGTTATTCTTGGTCACCAGGTGAGAAATGTTGCACTCATGATTGTCTAATCATTTAGGTGTATTTTTTGTTCCAATTTCACAGATAAGAGAGTTGAAGAGATGAAATCTAAGTGATGTTGTTTGCTCTGGTCACTAGGAGTCTTAGCACCTAATTTAAATCCCCAACTGGTACCCATAGTAGATGCGTGTTATAAACTGTTTATTTTATTCATCCTTTCTTACATTTTCCTCATCCATGTTCATTTTTAACCTGTTTTATGTACCTCAATTCCTTATTTTTCTGTAAGATCCCCTCAATTCCTTATTTTTCTTTGTTTATTGATTTTGTTTTTAAAGGAGAGAAAATCAAATTGATGGCATAAATGATATAGAATGACCGTGTTTGCCTTAACTACTGCTTTGTTTCTAGTCTATGACAGAGCCAGTGCTGGAACTCAGGCTACCTGGTTCCCTTCCTTAAGGGCTAGATTCTGAATGATCATACAGGTATCTAGTGGGATTGCTCTTTTAAAAAACTGCAGCTCCATCCTCAATAATTCAGGAACTGGCTGGTGAGAAAGAGAGAATTGGAAAAATTAAAACAAGAAACAAACATACTAATGAACCAAAAAGCCACTCCAGTGGCATTCAAGAGCAGAGAAGTTGCCACTGCAAGCTGCTTCCTTTCCCCCCATCCCCATGTCCACCCCCTTGAAGTTTCAGCCTTGAGGTTAGAGACCAGACCCAACTTCAGTGGAGTCACAGGAAAGAAGGCAAGTCTGGCCACGCAAGGCTCAAATCAAGGGGTGTTTCTTTCATAGGTGGTAACTTAGTTAACAAGTGACACTTTTCTAGACATCAAAAGGCAGACGAGAGTGGGGAAAAAAAGTGCCAAATGCACTTCACTAACCTAATTGAACATATTTTGTCAACATGCTGTTGCGGGACCTTCTGCTGTAGACACAGCTCAGACAGTCGGTGCAGCTGTAACTCAGAACGTGTGAAGTCTGAGTGGCGAGATGCTGCCTTACCCACACCCCAGAGCTGGTGTCATCATTTGCTGTTGTTGTAATTTGCACCCACGTGTTTATGTAACTCTAGGTAGATCAGACAACGCGGTTTTCAGTTTACTGACATTCTCCAGAGTGAAAAAGAGAGAGAAATGACTTTAAAAAGTACCTTCCACATAGGTGTTTATAAAGTGTTTGTTGACTAGATAGATAAGTAAATGGATGAAAAGTAAATGGTGAAGCAAATAAAATAGATTTTCTTGACCGAGGGCCTGACGCAAGAATGTTGTACAACTTTTGCTAGAGAAAGAGGATCCTCATTTGGTCGGAGATACACCTGCTCCTTCTAATGCAGAAGAAGTGCTGTATAACAGAGTTTTGGGGATGTAGAAACTCGGAAAGCTATGACCTTTGGTGTTATTTTTACTAGAAAGATGCAACATGACATGGGACAAGTTATAACACTAAGAATATTCCTCTTAAAAAACAGAGATAGGTCTGTGGTTTCCCATAGATGAGCAAGTAAATATTTTTGATGATAGTATAGACTCTAGACTGGAAAGAAGTATAGGACATGAGATTTGCATTCAAACACAGACAAAGCTGAAACTTACTAAATAATCAGAGGAGAGTACAGAGCAGCACGCATAGGGTAAGTGTTGGACGTGTATGATTCGAAAGCTCTAGAAACTCAGAAAAGGTTGCAACAACATGGGTGGACCTTGAGGGCATTATGCTAAGTGAAGAAATTCAGACAGAAAGACAAATACTGTATGACCTCACTTATATATGGAATCTAAAACAAAAAGATAACTAAGCTCACAGGTACAGAGAGCAGATTGGTGGTTAACAAAGGGAGGGGTTGGTGGTCAGACAAAATAGGTGAAGGGAGTAAAAGGTCCAAGCTTCCACTTATAAAATAAATTAAGTCCTGGGCATGTGATGTACAACACGGTGACTACAGTTAATAATGTTGCGTTGCATATTTGAAAATTGCTAAGAGAGTAGGTCTTAAAAGTTCTCATCACAAGAAAAAAAGTTTGGTAACGATGTATGGTGACAGATGTTAACTACATTTACTGTAGTGGTCATTTCACAGTGGATACAAATATCGAATCATTATGTTGTGCAGTTGAAACTAACGTGATGTTATACATCAATTTACCCCTCAATAAAAACAAAAAAGTCAGAAAGGGAGTGTGAGAGTCATTAAATCACAGGCAGCATCTGAGTGGGGCATCCAAGAGGCAAAGAAGGGGAGAGTTACGGGGAAGACCAAGGTAGGGTCCTGGCCCGAAGGAAATAATATGAACTAAGTAACAGAGGAAGTAGGATGAGACCAAACTGTAGTGGCACATGATGCTGTATGTTTTGCTGCAAATGACACTTTGAGGACTGCAAGCGGGGGATGCAAGGACCCATTACCATCAACAGCACTACAGCTAATTCTCTTTTTCTTTAGTAACAGGAAACTGAGAGAGAAGCAAACTGAGTAGAGAAGACCCCAAGGCCCGATTGAGTCTGATTACACAACATTTTTCACCTATTTGACCAAGTTTTTAAAAAAATTTTTATTGGAGTATAGTTGATTTACAGTGTGTGTTAGTGTCAGGTGTCCAGTAAAGTGAATCAGGTATATCTATCTATCTATCTACCTGTGTATCTATCTATCTTCCTATGAATCTGTAATTGTCTCAGAATAAAGAGATCTTTAAGTTTTAAAAAAAGCCAATACATTTCACAAACAACACTTAGGTGATGTACTCTGATATTTTCTATACTCTTCCTTTGTGTGTGTGTGTGTGTGTGTGTGTGTGTGTTTAGTTGAAGTATAGTTGATTTACAAAGTTATGTTAGTTTCAGGTATTCAGTGATTCATATATATGTGTGTGTGTGTGTGTGTGTGTGTCCATTTTCAGATTCTTTTCCCATATAGGTTATTATATAATATTGACTAGAGTTCCCTGTGCTGTACAGTAGGTCCTTATTAGTTACCTATTTTATATATAGTAGTGTGTATATGTTTGACCAAGTTTTTAAAAGCATAATAAAATGGATGGGTTTGAGCATCAGACTTTTCCCCATCTCTCCTTGACAAGGAGAGAAAAGAACCCAGAAAACCTGAAGGGTGGATAAATGGGAGGGGGATTCAGGAGGTGGGAAGATTGGGACCCTGGACAGATGAGGAGAAGCCAGAGAATGGATATAAACTTTCCTGTAACCACCATCACTGGGGAGTTTTCCTCTGGCCCATGTATTCATTTCTACCTCGACTACCAGAATGCACTGCTCTACATCAATCAGGGATCTTATGATGAATGAAGGAAGGACCTCCAAGGGCTAGGAACTGTGGACAATTGAGATAAATTTACTTGTTTTTCTGGATGACAGTTGTTTATCAAGTGAACATAGAGGCATTATTTGGTAGGTGAATGGCCAGCTGTGACAGGCACAGAAATCCCTTATTCAGGGAAAGTTAACGTAACGAATCCTGGGTAAAATGGTCAAGTGTTTTGCATTCTTGTAAGGTCAGAAAATTCAGAACTTGCTTCCTTCTATATGCCCGCTAAACTTTCCCACTCCCAGTAAAGACAGGGTCGTGGGAGGGGCCCTACCTAGCATCTTCTCTTTTGTCGTCCTGGTTGTTGAATTTAGAAGAAAGAGTAACAAAGACTTTGAAGGTTTTTATCATAGTGGGCAACAGGAACTACTCCATTTAATCTCTTGCCCTTTCCCTTAATTTTAAAATTACAATCTTTCACTTCAAATGGACTTTTTTCTAACTAGTCTTTGCAGATATACAGTCTGGGTAGTTGGTGTCTAGTGGATATCTCATTGATGCAAATGTCAGGTGGACACCCACTTATTGGGTTAGTCTAATTTATCATTACTGGTTGCTCACGTCTGGCCTGTGGCCAGGTTGTAAGAGAGACAAAGTACTTCCACATTTTCCTTCTGCTTTGCCAAACCGTTTCTCTGTGTCATATTACTTTGAGTCTTTGATTTTTTTTCAAATCTTGCTTAACTTTATTGGTGAACTGAATTCTTTGTGTATGTTTATTTCCATTTTGTTCTGAAAGGCATGGTAGAAAATGTCTTCACTTTTGAGACAAATTCTTCATTTAGAAAAATCCTTTATTTGTTTCAGAACTTGCAAACTGTTTAAGGCAGTTTTCTTCAATCAGCTAGAGGGCAGTTTTTTTCTTATTGTGTCTCATGAAAACAGTGTACAGTCAAAGGAAAAACCGAATTTAACTCCCCATTGTATTTACTAGCAAACTCTAGTTGAACCTTTATGCTAAGTAAAGAACAGGTAGCGAGCTCCCAGCCCATCTATGGCCAAGGAAACTGGGAAACTGATGCATGGGGATGGCGTGTCACTTGCCTCTCCCCCAATGTGTCCCTGTGTCCCTCCTTCTGAGGCTGCTGTCATCCCCTTTATGTGACTTCTGCAAGCTCCTTCCTGCTTTTTTGGCTCCTGCAGTACTTCGTCTGTTGGATCTGCCTGGCTCTGGATGCCTCATGGTGTTCTAAGGGGCTTAAGAGGCTTCCTTGGGCTTTTTCATACACTATGGAGATGCTTTTAGAGATTGCGTCTCAGTACTGCACTGTGCTTACCGCTAATGTGGTGCTGTCTTAGTGTTCCAGCCAACGGCTACATAAACTTCCCTGGCTGGGGCCCATCTGTATTTCCTGTTGGCTCTACAACTCCCCGCTCAGACGTTAGACTGATGCATATTTGGGCGATGGAAGGAGGGGAGATTCTAGAACTCACTGAGGAGGCACGTGTGGACATGTTTTCCCTGAAACTTATTGGCGTCAGGTAAACGGTCAGATGGTTAACTGCACATCTGATTTATATCCTGACTGTTGCTGAAAACATTGGGGTTTTTCCAGAACTGTGAGTTATGCTTTATGTGTTTGTTTCCCCGGCAGCGCTCATTTTCCTGACTTTCTTTTTTTGTGTTGACTCTATCTCCACTCATCAAGGGGTGACCTCGCAGTCACCCAGACTCGCCCTCGGTGATGCAAAGCCGCTGTCTCTTTCTCACCACGGGGAAGAGCGTCGCTGCCCCCCATCCAGTGCTGTACATCCTTCCGCTTTGGTTTAAACTTCCCTATTGACTAATTCTACAATTAAATGATTTGGGTTATTTTAAGGATTCAGTGGATATAATTTTAACAGAAAGAAATCTCACTAAGCTTTGTATTTAAAAGCAAAACAAAATATCCGTAACTATTGTTTTTTCTCCTTGACTTGATCATGAAATTATCTTCCAACCAAATGTGGCGTAGGATGCAAGCTAAAATTTGCCTTCACAAATAACTTTTCTATCAAAACTTGTTCTCCAGTTTTACATGAAATTTATTCCTTGAGAACGAACGTAGCATCTCACCTTGTATATCTGCTTTTGCAATTGACCTATTTCTGTAATTTCTGTCAGAGTTTTTGGTGTGCTAGCTTCTGATGATGTGACCTGGGGAGGCGTTTTCTGTAGCTGGCATTGTTCCTCACACTTGCATGGAGAGAATACCTGCTGTGAAAATACAGATGTTCTAAGTATGAGATGATGATTCTTTAACAGAGGCTTGGAGGTACAATCTCAGACTCAAGGGTCCCCAAATAAGACATAAATACTGAAAGTACTGTGTGTCTTTATTGATGCCTGTGGTCTATCCATGGGATTACAGAGAATGAAAGGATAATCTGAATTTGAATCGCTCTATTCTTGGTCAGAGTGTTCCTCTGTGAACACTTCTTCATGTAATCAGCAAACATCTATTTGTTGCCAGGCATCTATTTGTTGCTGAGCACTAGATCACTTACCTCTTACA
Source organism: Balaenoptera physalus (assembly GCF_965194825.1). Lineage (NCBI taxonomy): Eukaryota > Metazoa > Chordata > Mammalia > Artiodactyla > Balaenopteridae > Balaenoptera > Balaenoptera physalus. The sequence continues at coordinate 170,356,926 of NC_138883.1, forward strand.
TGATGCTGTCTTAGTGACACAACCAACAATACACAACTTGACACACAAACATGAAGAGCATACAAACCTTGCCCACAAGGAGTTTATAACCAACTGGGTCAGACAGATGCACCCACAAGATTATAATTCCATGTGCCATGTGCCACTTTGGCATGTGTCTTTGTACGCTTATTTTGGGGCCAGCTTTATGGGTATGTGACCTGTGTTATCACACAGCGTCCTGTGCTGAGGTGTGGCCCGTGCTTGGATTAATACTCTGCTATTACTATCTTGCAAGTCTGCCTAATTTTTGAACAAGATGTCTTGTATTTTCATTTCACACTGGGTCCCACAAACATGGAGCCCATCCAGATTATACTCATACACTCGTTCAACATTTCTTTTTGAAGGCCAACTGCCACACACTGTTCTGGTGCAGAAACATTTCAGGGAACAAGACAGCAGAGTTCCCTGCCCTCATGGAGTGTACATTCCAGTTGCCGGGAGAAGACAATAAAAGCAAGCACAACAAACAATTCCAATATATCACATAATTACATATGAGGCTGGATGATGTCCAAGGTAAACTGTCAGGGAGGAGGAACGCTTATTCTCAACTCCTCTTGTTTCCAGGAGGGAGGATGTTCTCCTGAACACACTGCTTCTTGCCCTGATTGGTGAGCCTGGGATGAGGAACTGGGCGGTCCATTGCTTGACCCCTTCTTCTCTTATCCTTTCCTGGGGGCCAGGCTTTCCTACACATCATTTCTTGCTTCTCTGCTTGAAAAGTTTTCTGGGGACAACTTCAACAGAAAGTCCTGTGGGTGTCCACTGTGTCTACGACTGTGTGGTTTTGTCTAATTTGGGGGTTTCTTATTAGGAAGCCCGTCACTGCCACATACCAAGGGCACATTTTCCAGGCCAGCCTTTCTCAGTAATGGAGGTATTATTTTCGATCTTCATTGTTCCACTCTTTCCTCGCCTGTTTCATAATTGGTTCAGAATATGGTTCTGGTCAACCTGACATAAATATTTCACCGCTTCGATCTCATCACAAACACAAATAGGGATGACAATATGTATTTTGTCCACCCCTTGGTTCATTCACTTATTTGTTCTTTCAGCAAACATTTGTGGGTTGTCCAGCATGTCCTCTGTGGATAGATGCTTTTTGGTTTCCTCCATAGTATTAGGGCTGTACAATAAAAATGTTAGGCACTCAAATATTTGTTGATTTGTTGGTGTTAAGAAATTTGGGCTTTATTCCCTAGTCAAAGCCAAGTAATCAAAGGTAAATGAGACAATGTCAAAGTCTTCCTCCCCCTTCTCCCCATCAGAGATCAGGTTCAGAATCCAATGGAAATAGGGATCACACTGGTTTAACTGCACATTCATGTGCAATTAACTAGTACTTTCCTACTTGCAGGTTTTGCTTGGATTAGGATAAAGATGCCACAAAATAAATCTAAGGAGTCCGGAGGGTGAGGAATGATGGGTGAGTGCAGAAAAAGTAGGTTGGGAATATTTAAAACATACTTAGGTAAGTAGGTCTCACCAGAGAGTGATGCAACACTTAGGCACTATAAGAGATTGAAAAGGTCTTCCATATATCTGCCCTTTGCTGTTTCCTTATCTCCCTTCCAGGAACCCTAAAAATCATGGTGAATAAACGGTGTTTTTGACTTCTACACTCCTCTTCTCTTTAAAGCCATAGCACTGGTCCTGCCAGGCTGTTCATCTGGATCTGCCCAGCTCTTTTGAAAGATCTTGCCAACTAGACCTAGAGTCTTAACTTTATTGAATCAAGATCTGGATTGTGACACCTGATACTTGACAGTATAGCCATAACCTGGAAGGCTCATAGCATCGGGCTTACTTACAACAGACATATGCAACACGTCAAATAGTTACCTGCCAGATAAATAGAGCCAGTGATAAGGGAAAATCATCTTCTTTCCTCTGCCTGGGAAAATCTTAGCCCTGCTGGGTCTTGTCTGGGAAAAGATCCCCACTCAGGCTTCCCTGCTGCTAGGAGCATTGGCCTAACTCACGACGGAATTCAGCTCAGAGTCTGTGGGAGTGGAACAGACAGATTCTACAGGAAGGGTCCATTCCACCCCAAATCCGGAGTCAGATACCACATGTTGCTGAAAAATTGTTCCTTTTTACCAGAGGCATTTCTTGTAATCAAAACCCAAGGCTTTGTGGTTCTGTTCAGAATGGTGTGCAACTTGTCACAATGTGTTTGCCAGGTCAGAGAGAGCTTAAGTGAACATGTGTGTGTCTAATCCCCAGCCACGTCCGCCTCCGCAGCAGGGGCTGGCGCTCAGGGCGATATTGGTTTTCGCCAGCTGTTTGGAGACCGAGACACATGACAGGTGGGCAAGCCTGGCAGACTCAACAGCTCACTTTCTGATTGCCAAGAAATAGATGGGCCAGCTACAGACGGGGTCGGTCTGAGGAACCGGATGCTTTTTGCACGACAAGGAAAGTGTGGCCACCCTGATAGAGAAAGACACCAACACATCCTGGGAGTGTCTGGGTGGTCCTGATTTCAACCAGCGTGGGTGCTGTCAGACAGTGTGTCTGACCTGTTCATCCCGGTGTCCCCTGTACCAGGGCACACGTGCAGGTTGACTGACAGGCCGTGAGCAGCCCTGCTTTCCTCCAAGTCGTTTTCAGTTGTTACAGGCCTGAAAGTCCATCATTAAAAATTGATCCTTGGATCTTGAAGTCTTTTGTAAAAATTTCAGGAGGTTCTTTTAAAACGGCTGACTTCATAAGTCATGACTCATGGAAAGTAAATTTCTCATTAGGGCAAATGGTACCAGGAATGGAAGAAAGCCATTTAAAAGTCTCGGTTGACCAGCAACAGAAGAAAAGCACAACCTCATTCAAAGTCTAGTCCATGGCTGCACCTCATCTAAGGCTATTTCAATTCATTTGCTGACCTCACTGAAACAAATAGAGTATAAATAAAGTTTTGTTATTGAGAAAAAGCAAGTTTTTGTTCTGTTTTGTTAAAAAACACTGTCTATTTTGTTTAAAAGTGTTAGACCATATGTGATGCCTTTTACATTAGAAAACAGAAGAGGCTGATCTCGAAGGCTCCTTGTGACTGGGACGTTGACGGTAAGATTTCTGGTCCCTGATGTTGGGCGAACAAGAAGAGACGGAGGAATTAGAGGACAGGAAATGATTGATGGGAAGGATAGAATCAAATGTTATAAAACTGGATTTCAGCCATTGCCTCATTTCTGCGCTTTCCACTTTGCCACAGGGCAAAAGTAATCTACACTAGAATCAGAGAGAGTGCTCGGAACACGCATGGGCTTCCTCTCAAATCAGTTGGAAGTGATCGGGTCTCTTTTACAGGACCTAAATGATCAAGGGGGAGTGGAAGCTCTCCGAGAGAAAAAAAGCACCTCTCACCAATGGACGTCCCTCCTGGGCCAAGGGCAATTCAGCTTTAGTTGAATCAAGACCAGGGAAAACAATGGTAAATGCAGACCATTGGAAAATGGGAATGTCAACACTTTTTAGATTAGTAAGACATCTATCTCATTGTTTTCATTTCTGCAAAATGAGTATGTTCTAGAAATCTGCTGTACAACATCGTGCCCATAGCTAACAATACTGAATTGTGCACTTAAGCCTTTGTTAAGAGGAGAGATCTCATGTTAAATGTTCTTACCACAACTAAAAAAAGAGAAATCTATTTCATTGTTTCTGCATGTTTTAAAAAACCTTTTTCTAAATGGTCTTTTAATAGAATGTGGAATATTTTTGATAGAATCACTTGGGGTAGTATTGTGTTCTATAGTCTCTGATTCAGGTAACTGTGCCCATGGGAGGTGAATGCCTACACCATGAGAAAGCACTGGTCACCTGGTGGCACTTTATGTTGACTGAGGTATGAGGACATTGCAGAAAATAAAAAGGCCACCTCGGCACTAATCCCTTAGTTGTTACCACGCCACTGAAACTGCCCTTGCTAAGGTCTTTACTGCTTCCTATTTGCCAAGTCAAATAGAATTTCAGCCCTTTTTTTCAATGAACCTTCTGAGAGATCTGATGCCACCTCCTCCTATTTCTCCTTCTACTGAGAAGATTGCTTCTTCCCAGGCTTTTCCACCAGCTTCCTTCTTGGACTCTTTGGATATTGGCATTCCCTGGGATTTTATTATCCCTGTTGGCCCTCTTCCTTCTCCTTTCTACTCCACTGTCCCGAGCGACCCCACACGTTCCTGTGGCTTCTCCTACCTTCGGAACAAGGCTGGAGCCCCTTGACAAAGCCAACGAAGCCTTCATGTTATGCCTTTTTGTCTGACTTTCAATTTTATCTCTCCCAAATCAACTCCTCACGTCCAAAATGATAGCACTTTTACATGACATGCTGCTCTTTGCACAAATCAGGCTGCCCCCTCCGTCCGTGCCTTTGCATGTGTGTCCCTACTGCCTGGAGTCACCTCCAACTGGCCCTGTATCCTGGTCATCCTTCTGTGTGTCTGTGTTCTAATCTTCTCTTCTTATGGAGACACCAGTCATATTGGACCACAACATATCACCTTGTTTCACCTTAATTACATCTTTAAAGGTTTTATCTCCAAATACAGTCACATTCTGATGTAAGGGGTTGCGGGGGGGGGGGGGGTGGGGGGGGGTGGGGGGGGTGGGGTGGAGTAGGCCTTCAACATATGAAAAGCTTCGCAATTCAGCCCTGAGGTGTTGTCTCAGACTTATCCTTACACTCTGTCCACATCAGTGTTTCTCAGAATATGGTCCCAGGAACCACCTGAACTTCTGGTTACAAATACTTACCCCTGAGCCTCATCCCAGCCTCTTGGATAAGAATCTCGAGGGAGTGGCCCAAGGCGTATGTCTTTGAACAAGCTTTTCAGCTGATTCTTATTCACCTTAAAGTTTGAGAATTATTATTCCGCATGGTCCCTGATCAATTCATCTACTGCCCTGGCTTCAGCTCCTGTCTCTTGTAGGTATCTTTCAGTTTAAGGTTCTTTACTATTTTTAAGCTTCTAATATATTTTCCAACTATTATATGGACAGAACCACCTTGATGTCTTATTGATATCTCAAATTCCACCTGTCTAAGGCGAAATGCTTTTATCATCCTCCCCAAAATCTATTCTCCAAATACTGGGGCTCAGCTAATGGCATTATTATCTACCTAGACTTTAGAGAGAGAAGTTTTAGAGTTATCCTCTGTTTCTCTTCATTGACCCCACACTCTCCCCATAGCATTCAGGTGATTCTTCCACGGGAAGCCCTCTTCCGTCTCCCCATAGAGCCGTATTCCGAGACCAGACCCACACCACTATTCCCTTCCCTGTTCATTGCAATACCTTCCAGATGGCTTCTCTCAACACCCCCCACACTGCGTTCACCTCCATACTGCTTCTGCAGTGACTTCTCCACTCTCCAAATGAAATCACATCACTTTCTTTATTTAAACCCTTCCCTGTTAGATTAGGACAGCACTTCCCAATAAGGCTGGTCATCAGAGGGAGTGGGGTAGTTTTTAACAACTTAAGACTCCCAGGCTCCATGGCTCTCCTGATTCATTGGTCTGGGCTGAGGTCCCAGTTATTCTGCGGATCAGCAAGTCTGGGCACACCTTGCAGCTGGATTCTAGCTTGCAGGATGGAAAACACACTTCTTGGCTTAGCTGCTTCCCCATAGGACTAAACCTAGTCTTCTGCCTCACTCTCTGAGCTTCAGATCCACACGGAACTGGACTCAGGCTTTTCTAAAGGTGACTGAGATCCTCACCATAACTTTGTAGCTTCTTTTATCTGAAATTCCTTTCTTTACCATCATCAGCTCACAAACTCTTATTCATCCTTTATAATCCAGTTTAAACGTCCCCTCTTTGGTCAAGTTTCCCCGAGCCCTTGATTCCCATCAGCTTGTCATTCATATCTCTGGAGCACAATTATTACATTACAATGCAATTTCCCTATACACATACATGTCTTTCCAAAACATCAGAAACTCCTTAAGTATCTAGTGTCTAGTGACACATAGCAGAAGCCTAGTAAACGTTTATTGGATGAATGATCTGGGCTGGAATTTAACATTCTGGTGTCTAATCGTATGAATAAGGCTAGAAGCCACAAGAGCTTCTTGCCGTGACTGGAGCAACCTCATGTTTGGAATGGGATACCAGCTAGGACCTCGGGGTACAGCTGTTCCCTGGGGGACAGGGGACAGCCACAAGCCAATAGGCTGAGGCTCAGGATAGGACTCTAGACCCAGCAAAGTAACCAATGTCCATCAGAAAATGGATTCAGCATCACAGTTAAAGGATATGGATGTACATAGCAGAGGGTATTAGCTAATGTTGTGAGCCTGTTGTGGTGGATTAAACATGTCCACAGATTCTCTGTAGCTCCTCCCACTAAGACACGGCGTCTATGGGGTCTATTTCCCCACCACTTGAACCTGGACTGACCTTGCGACTGGCTTTGCCCAATAGAACATAGTGAGTGCTGCACCACGTGACTTCTGAGCAAGGCCTCGAGATCCCCTGTTGCTTCTCCCTTTGTCCTCTTGGGATGCTTCCACCGTCATGAGAAAGAGCCCTGTGCGGCCCACTGGAGGATGAGAGGCCTGTGGAAGAGAAGCCTTCAGCCTTCAGCTGACAGCCCCAGACAGCTGCCAGGTGTGAGGGAGGCCACCTGGGATGAGCCAGTCCCCAGCTGACCTGCCAGCACCTGGCAGAGAGCTATACCCCACCCTCACTGTGAGCCCCCCAGAATCGGGACCAGATAAACGGCTGGTTCTTCTGGACCACTAAGGGTGGGGTGGTTTGTTACCCAGTAATAGGTAACGATATACAGCTTGATAGGCACAGCAGTAGTGTTTGGAACATTTACTACTGAAATGATAGACATGTTCTAGAAACCTCCATGTGGTGCAGGCTCTGGTGTTCTGCGAGGCTTGGACAGGATGAGCCTGGGGGCAGGGCGGAGCCTGAGGCTGACAACCAGCCTGCACTCTTGGCAGCCAAGAGACCAGGGAAGACAGTCGGACAGGAAAGGGGAGCAGACCACAAGCGTCCCAGGGCAGCATGGCCGGCTGTCAGCAACCCTGTGCATGGCCGCGTGCCGTGCAGAGGTGGGTGTTGTCGCCATCAGGTATGTCAAACTGCAGCAGGACTCAAACGGGCTCCTGAGAACTCTCTAAAAATATATGCCTTTCAAAGTTGTCTTTTATTCTTAGTTTCTTAGGTATTGTTGCTTCAAGCAGCCTGCTAATGCCATCCAAGCCCTGAACCATGTGTGGGAATAATTTACAGCCAGGGTTTCATCGCTGAAATGGTGTTCTTCCCGGTCGTCAGCTCCGTGGCTCCACCACCGACGCACGTAGACTAGTGGCCGGGGGCACATGCGTCCGCAGGACCCGTGAAGCCCTGGCGATGGTGTCTGGCACCCACAGCCGTGTGGCTTCCAGGACCCGCTCTTCAACAGAGATGCGTAACGCCCGCTGCCCTTGCCCCACGATGGCTTTTGTCTGTCATCATATCTCCATGCATTTCAGAACTCAGCTTCTGTTGTAATTTTTTTACTCCTCTCTTTAAAAGATTTCATTACATTTTCCATGTTTTAATCCAAACAGCCAATGCCAAAAAAAAAAAAAAAAAAGTACAGCTGTGGTGAGTCATTAAAGTGATTCTTCCAGCTGTTTAACTATTATGTCTGGCCCCTCAGCAGCCTCTAAAAGGCTAAGAAAAATGTTCTGCTTAGACTTTCTAGGGCTGAGAGTTTACAGATCACTGATTTTTCTTACATTAATAAACCCTTATTACCACCTCTTGGAGCAGTTGCACAGAGGAACTCGGGGGGGAAACAGGATAAAAATGTTTTAGTATAGTCATAAAAATCTCGAGTGCGGGAGTCGACAGATGTGGGTTTAAATCATGGGTCAGCTGCTGATTATCTCAGGACACTGAGCAAACAGTTTAACCTCTCTGTGTCTTTATCAGTAAGTGAGGATGTTATCTAAGATTAAACGAATAGATAAGAATGGATGTAAATTAGAAAATGCTTCCAGGCAGTAATGGGGCAGTCAGGGATACAATTGCAGCGGCTGTGACTACTTGTGACTATTCTCTGGTCTTGCCTGTCCCCCCCACCCCGCCCCCCAGCCCCGTGTTTCCTCCCCATCGAGGCCTGGGCTGTGCATTGTGTTTCCCCAGCAGTTGAGTTGTCTGGGAGGAGTACACAGCAGGCTGCGGTGTAGAGCCAGATGGCCCAGGTGTATTGCTTTCATGAAATTTACAACACAGGGGGTATTTACACCTGTCAGAGCTGTCACTCATGACAGACGGATCAGACAGCGTTCCCTGAGAGGTGAGCAGGGATCTGTCAAAATCCAGCTCTGCAGAAAAGCCTGGTCTCCTCGCTGCCGCCTTGCAGAGGTGGGCACGTACCTTCCCTCCTTCCATAGTCAGCAGCTGCCCTCGCCAAAGAGGAAAGCCCACTTTGCACTCTCACTCCGGGTCTCCTGCCTTCCTTGAGTACTTAGGGATTTGGAGGGGTTTCTTCCTCTAAGAGATTGCCAGGGCTGTAAGAAAAGAACCCCAGAGTTGGAAGGCAGGGCCGAGGGCTGGGGCTCGTCCAGGCTCTGGAGTTTTGATTGTGCAGCTGGTTAACAATGGCTTCTTCTGTCCTCTAACCTCTCCAAATGCCAGGTCCTTTCTGAGATTAGGAAAAAGATAATAAGTTTTGAATATGAATAACCTCTAAGAAACTTCCCAGTGCTATATCCCTCTGACTTTTATATCAGGGAGAACTCACCTTAAGTTGCTAAATTAGGATACCAGAAATTCTCAGTGACACACTGGCCACTTGGCTTCACCTCACATTTATCTCCAAAGTTATCATTATCCTGGCCTCAATTTATTGAGGACTTTTGGTTTGGAAATCCAAATTAATAGCCATTCCTTTTTTTTTTTTTTTTGGTTGTGTTGGGTCTTCGTTTCTGTGCGAGGGCTTTCTCCAGTTGCGGCAAGCGGGGGCCACTCTTCATCGCGCTGCGCGGGCCTCTTCACTGTCGCGGCCTCTCTTGTTGCGGAGCACAGGCTCCAGATGTGCAGGCTCAGTAGCTGTGGCTCACGGGCCTAGTTGCTCCGCAGCATGTGGGATCTCCCCAGACCAGGGCTCGAACCCGTGCCCCCTGCATTAGCAGGCAGATTCTCAACCACTGCGCCACCAGGGAAGCCCAGCTATTCTTAACAGAAGCATGAATCCTTTTGTCCACGTGTGTGAGGCAAAATATCCAGACTGAAGACGAAAGATAAATGTAACTGGTAGTAGCATATGTGTTAAAAAAAAATTATAAGGTTGTTTTCCTAGGAGTTACCTAGATATTAACAAAAGGGAGAAACATTCCTTGATTAATTTGGAAAAATATAAACTCATTTTACTTCTAATTTCTACTCATTATTCCTAATCATTGTCTTATCTCGGAAGAGGACATATTACCAAAAATATATTAGAAAACCCCTGTGTTCCCAAGAATTCTTGGCCAATCATAAATATTTGGAAAAGTCCAAGCAAGTTACCCACTCACTCAAGTATCTGTATGGTGTTGGGGATTTTGACCACAGGAGGGGAGCTAATTCTAGTGATCAACTGGGAGGTTACTTAATATTATATTTTGTATCAATTTAGGAGAGAGGGTGAAGGTGGATCTCAATACTAATCATCAGAAGAATGTGGTTGAACTTCAGTCTTCATAGAGGTTGAAGTTCTACGGGTTTGTGGTGTAAAAGCTTTCTGACCTCATGGACGGTAGGTGCTAGGTTCGTGAAAATGAATGGAATGCGTAAAACACATGTTTGTCGGTACATGGGTAAGATGCTATCTTCCAGCACTCTTCAGCCCCTGACTTTTCTCGTGTCCAGTAGTGCTGGGGCTTGATGACAACTGGCTACTGTTCCCCAAACAGGATGGCTGTCATCTCATCTAGCAAACCATCTGGAGGCTTCTCCATGAGGCTGTCACAACTTTACTGCTGCCCTGACAGTGTGCTGAAATAGCACAGATTTCTTCTGGGTCCTTAGCTCCGGCATTAGGGACACATTATGACTTGGAGGCTCTCATGAAACATCCTTTTATCCTAGAGTCACTTTTCATCTGGTGCAATGCGAAGTACATCCCGGGAGAATAATTCAGCCTGCTCTTACACCTGCTACTTCTTTCATTTTGGGGGCTACCTTAAATAAAGTGATTGACATAATAGTACAATTGGTAGATTTGTGTCATTGCATCCTTAAGTTTCCTATAAAATAAGGTGTACACGATTATGATCAGTGGAGAAATAAATGAAGAGGACATTTGGTTGGTGATGATTGTCACAAACGGATGCACGATTCCCTTGAATATATTAATGGCATAGTCCCATACTTTCAAGGAATTTTTTATTTCATCCAAAATCTAAAGTCAATAAGTCTTGAACTAATTTAATTGAGGTAATTCTCACAACAGACTTCTTTCTTGAAATCTCGGGGTTTCTTTAAAGCTAGTATTTGATGGCTTTGGAGGTGAGTTTAAGTGAATCTAATATAAATTCCGAGAAGCAGATAACTTCTGTTTTTCACTCAGTGCTAGAATAGCTTAGACCTTCCTCCAGGGTTAGAGGTACCTCCTCCGCTTTCACCAATTCTCATGTCCAAATGGAGTTCCATTAATTACTGACATGATTTCCTACACTAGAGACAACCGCTGGTTACAGGGAGATTTTCATTGATGGGGGACCAGCCCCTTTCATGCAGGCAAAGAACCAAGAGCCAAGAACACACAGCTGCTTTCTGAGTTGGCCCTGACTTTGTTCGTCATGCTGAGTGTGTGCTCTTCTGTGCCCTGCTTTGATGGACTTGTTGATTTTGGTTTGATCTGTGTGCTGCTTTGCATGGCTGTCTGCCTAGTGATGTTTAGACATTTTTTTGTTTTTCTTTTTGATAAACTGTTTATTATTTTAGCTATAAATTAAAATGTACACACCACTATATATAACTACTAATTTTTTTTGTGGTTGAAAAGTCTCCAGGGGAAAATAAATTTAACATTGTGAATATGTACCTGTTAGGACCCCACGTCTTTTCCTTCATTGAAACCAGGATTTCTCCACCTTGGCGCTGTTGGTTGTTTGGGCTGGGTAATCATTGTGATGGGCTGGCCTGTGCACAATAAGAAAGTCAGCAACTTCCCTGGTTTCCAATCACTGTAGCATCCTTCTTCCCCTGCTGTAACAACCAAAGTACTTCTAGGCATTGCCAAATGGCCCCCGGGGAACAAAATCACCCCCAGTTGAGGAATGCTGATTTAAACAATTGTGTTTCTATTACCATGCAATCATATGCAGTTTCTTGAAGATTCAATTCTCAGATTACAGCAGCACAGAATTTGTGGTGCTTAGAGACTGATTTTAAGAACATGTATAACTTTATCATCAGCGCTGTCAGGAAAATAAGGTGTTACTTTTAAATATCCAGATTTGGACACTGAAACTTAGCACTCTACTGCTCTAAAACCTTAAAAATTGGATGTTCATCAGTCAAGAAAATGAAGGCTCATTGTGTCCGATCACTGGGCTTTTTTTAAGGTTTTCTTTTTCTTCCTTCAATGTAAATATTATTTATTAATGCTAGTAGAGTCAATTTAACAGCCTTTCCCATCCCTTCAATTTACTACTTCACATCCATGAAAATAGTCTCATTTATTAGAGTTCTCTTCAACCTAAGCACAGATAGACACTTTGTAAGAGTTGGAGGGACTCTCTAATCAAGAACATGCAAGAACTTTGGGCGAGCAACTTTGGGAAAACCCAGGTAACTGCTGATGAGTCTTTCTAGATCCTGACTAAATTTTAGAGCCAAGGTTACCAGGCAGTGAACTTTGGATAAGTGATCACCCAAATTCAGAGCTGACTGGTGCTCTGAATTTTAGGATGCTCTTTTCAGGACACACCTCCAGTAAAGCTCCATCATTGGAATCTGACTAATTGTCATAAAGGCGTTTCCATGACCACCAGCATCCCATATTCTTCCCGCTCCTGTCAGGTTCTGCTCCCTCTGTTTCCTCTCGACTTCACCTTCTTTAATATGTCTCTTTACCTTTTCATGATGGTTCTCTCTGCTCAAGCTGGTTCCTCCCTCTTCTGTGGAGCAAACTCCTACCCATATTTCAAAGCCTCATTTCTCTGCTGCCCTTGAAACCATCCTAAATGCTCTCCTCCTCCCCTGACTACTTACCACCTCTGAGCACCTCTCCACTTATTATTTCCTTCCCTCTATTTTGTTTCTTCGCACTGTTCTCTCTCCCAGAAGGCTGGGCATTCCTGGAGGGTGGGGCCTTTGTCTTTTTCAATGTTGGCAGCTCGGGCAACTCTACAAAAGCTCCATATGAGACGGTTCCGTTGATACTCACACAACTGCCTTCACCTCAAACCAGTTTTCCTCGTCTTTGCATCCAGGGCAGACCAGGGTCCTCATATTGATTCATTTCTTTGCTCCTGAAGGAAACTCTCCATATTGGGTAGTTTGCCCAATGGTTAAAAGAGCTAGCCATCTTTATTGTTTCTGTTCGATTAAAATAGAGGCAACCTTTTCCTTCCTTTCCATCCTGGAGACTGTCTTTCTGTAGAAGATATGCTGGGGAGAAATTCCACAGTGACCACAGGCACTGCTAGCACGGATTAGCCTGAACTAACCCATCATATCCTGTTAGTCATAGTAACGAGGAGAGAAAGATTTCGATATTCTTGGTGCCACCCAGTGAAGACAGGGACCAGACAGACGCTCGCACGCAGGTGATCATTTAATTCTCTTTGTAGTTTAACAGGGACAATCTGTCTTGTTTTTGAAGCTAACTGGAGAGTAACAGATCTGGAAGAAAATCTAGGCAAAAATAAATAAATAAACCAACTTAAAAATAAGAGCTGCACAATGGAATATTCATCAGCCTTAGCCCTGAAGAAGTTCATCCAAAGAGAGGAATATTTTCAATACAACATTTTGAAAACTTCTGGCCTGAGATTAGGAACAAGACAGGGATGTCTGCTATCACATCTCTTCAACATTGTGCTGGAGGTTCTACCAAGTGCAATGAGGCAAGAAAAAGAAACGAAAGGCATAAGGACTGGAAAGGAAGAAATAAAACTTTATTCACAAATGACAGGCATGTGTGCCTAGAAAATCCAAAAATAATCTGCAGTCAAACTACTAGAATTAGTAAGTGAATTTAGCTATGTCATTGTACACAAAGTTAATAGTAAAAATCTATTTTATTTTTATGTACCAGAAAAAAGTAGAAAATGGAATTTTGTTTTAGGAAATGGAATTTTAAAAGACAATTTACACTAGTAAGTTGTAAGAAATATCAAGTACCTAGGAATAAATCTCACAAAATATGTGCAAAAAACAAAAAAACAAAAAAACGAAAACAAAAAGAGGAATATTTAAAACAGAGGGAAGAAACGCAGACTTCTGTGTTCATGGAATAAGAGGTATAGCCACTGACTGACAGTCTCAAGGAGAGAGTGACAGATGCTGAGATACGCCCTGCGTTGCCTTCTCAAAGGCTTTACGTTTCCAGCTTTGCTGGGATTTCACATCCTCGGGGGCTTTGGCTGCTGTAGGGAAGGAGGAAACTTTGTGGATGATGGAGAATTGGGTGAAAACTGGCAGCTAAACAGCTTTTGGGCTCGAGGTGTCTCCTTTTTTCTTTCCTCCCTAAAGGGAGCCCTGGAAAAGAAGTGTGCTCTGGAAACCGAGGCTAGGTCTGACCTGCTCGTTCTTGCCATTTCAAAGAGCCCTACGCCCACCCGGGCCTCACCCTAAGGCCAGTCTTAGACCCAGTTACCATAAGTCTGCGTTAGAAACAGAGCTGCCACAGCACCGGGAAATGGGGTTTTTTTTTTAAAACTATTCCAACTCAAAGCATGAAGTTCTGATATCTCCTCAAGGTGCATGCATACTGGTGAGGGTAGTGACTAAGAAAAATGATCCAAGTCACTCTTAAATTTCAGAGGTTGACTAAGCACCAGGAATTTGGCGGTGCTAAGAACCAGTACAAAGGTTGTGGGCCAAATTATTCTGAAAGAAAATACAATTATCTTTTTGTTTCTTTTCCTCATACTTTAGCTCTTTCTCCAGCACATCATCCAGCTGAACTGAGCCCTCTATGCCCTTATGCCTTACATCCAATTCTCCTTTGAGAATAGACAGGAACAAGCAGCCATTGTGGGAAAAAGGAAGTGGAATCCCTCTTGCTCGGCACTCACCTACATCCTCTTCGCAGGGCAACCCCTCTTCACACTGTGCAATTTTGGGGAACACTGTTCCCCCAAATGGTAGCAACTGAAATACAAATAAGTTTAAAACAATTAAGTAAAATTTACAGACAATCCCAAAGAGTAATGAGGGGGCCTGTAGTTGACCGCTAAGGAGATCACACCTCGCCCTCACCGTCTTCGTTGGCAGACAGGCTGTCAGCCCGAGCCTGCTCTGAGCTCAGAATAGCCTCATTCTTCCCTCGGTCTCAGTCATTTCCTACAGGTGGGTCTTGAGCTCGAGTCATTCTGGACATGTGAGGGGTCTTCTGGATTTTCTGGCTTGCAGTAACAGTTGATTACACAAGTTGCTGGGGTCCAGGATTGACCCCCCCAGCATCCTGTGCCTCCTTTACTTTGGTTCACATCACAGTTTCTTCCAACTGGCAGCTTCGTTGTGTCTTTCCCTCCCTGGACAGTGAACTCAAGGAGGCAGAAACCCGACCTTGCTCACAATTAGCTTTTGGACTCTCTTTGGCACTTACTAGTCACTCAATAAAATTTGGAACCTGAATGAGTCTCCCCAGTTTGAATCCAAACTTGCTTGTTTCCTTGGAAGCTGATTCTGGAGCTGTTTCTGGATTTGTCCATGGGCTGAGGATGTTCTGCTGTCCAGACACTTGCCTGGGTACCACTGTCATTCTGGAGGCAACCCTTCAGCTGAACTGGCTGCATTATTGTTGTCTTTTGTAGGTAGGCCTGTTTAAGCTGATAGGCTCCAGTCTCCAAGTCGCACACTGAAACCTATGTTTGCAAGAGGTTGGGAAGTGTGACTGCAGTGGAGACCGAGGGATCTCCCTGGGGCTGGAGTATGGGGACTTCATAGCACGAATCCTCCTTCCCTTCGTTTGTTTCTTCTGAGCAAACCGAGATCAGAAACACAACCCAGCTAAACTCTGTCGGCTTTGCCTAACCACGTCACATACGTATGACTTTGTCCCTCAAAAATTAACTTCCAAGACTTAAAGCATCAAAAATCCTCTCCCATGTAACCTGGGATTTCGATGCTCTCCTCCCCCTACCCCCAATGAAGGGGGATTGTTTGAGGCAATACTTTGCCTTCAAGAAAGAGTGACTGTTGTTTAGTGTATTTCTATCAAGCACGTGGTACGCATTCTCACACCACACACACACACACACACACACACACACGGGCTAAGCAGGTCCTGAATACTGTCTCTCAACTGTTTGATTCAATGATGGTTATTAACCAGTAAACCCACACCAACTGAGCAGTCATTGTGCTTCTAAAAAACGTAAATGTCACTTTTTTGGTCTTTAAAAATTATTAAGCAGAGAGAAAGCTAGCAATTTCCAGTGTTTGCTTGGATGGTAAGATGCAGGAGAATTAGCATTACTCTTGAGAGCTGCCATTGGTTAGCTGGAGGGAAAAAGGATATCAATTATACATAATCTAAGAAGCCTCTGCATAATAATCAGGCCCAGTAGGGGCTTTGGGGCAGCTTCGTTATTCTCTTGTAAACACAAGAGCCCAGATAGACATGTCAGTCAGGAGTAGGGGAGCAATTCTTCCTTTTTAACACCTTCACTATCTATTGCTTCGATATGCAAACAAGGCTGTTTAGCTGGGGGTAGAGCCGTGCTAATGAGCTCCCTGCACTAACCCTGAAGTAAAAAGGTTCTGTTTCACAGCTGCTCCGAGACAGCCCCTCTGGGCATGCTCAGGTATTGGAAAATAATGCCTTTTAAACAGAGAAATGCCAATCAGGATTTTGTGCATACTTTCCCTTTTTCTCTATGTGCTAATGAAATTACCTCATAACTTGTGAACTTCCAGTGCATTGGTCTGGTCTTTTCTCTCTAAATGATATCTTTGGAATGTAGCTGTGGAAAGAAAATGCTTTAAAAAATAAGCCTTGCCTTTAATTCCTAGAGGATGCTACCTCGAGGCTAATCTCACATGTCTGCCTTAACAGTGGACTGTTCTTTCATCTCCTTAAAAATATATGTGTGTGTGTGTGTGTGTGTATATATATATATATATATATATATATATATATATATATATATATATATATATATCCTCTTGGTCTTGGGGTCACTTGAATGACCTGTATGGACAAGGCCGATCAGGACAGACTTCTCAAGCCGCAGGGTTTGTGTCCCAGCCTCTGTGATTTGGGAGCCATCGTGGGTCCGGGGCTCTGGGCATCACTGCAGCGAGGCAACTCCATAATTGGCTGAGCAAAGACACACAGGGCTGAGGAGAGGGGGCAGGGAGGGAGGGGGCTTCACACATCAGTTGACAGTTTCAAATCAAGATACAATACATGATGGCTTTTCAATATCCAATTATTCTCATGAATAAAGGAATCTTTTGCACAGAAATATTCCCCCAATCCCCACTGGGTTAATTTACCATCTACAGAAAGCGCTCAGCTTTGCTGGCTAAATAGCGTAGTGTGTGATTTCTCGTGTAATTATAGGGCAATCCTCCTTCTCACCATTAATTCAATCTCAGGGTCAGGCCTTCTAAGTGCCTGACACAGCAGACAGGGCCTGTCCATTGCGCCCGATAAATGGATGTGAAGTACAAGCATGGATATTTTCAACTCTTAACCAGCGTTTCAACTTTTGCCCCATCCGAAGAGGTGCTGTATGTCCCATCCCTTAGTTGACCAATCAGTGGGCAGGTTCTTAACCACTGACTGTCTCCGTGTATGACAGTGCAGCCAGGTATTACACAGTCAGCAAGAAAGCCTTTCTGCTGGAATATTTCAGCATTTAAATTATTTATTACTTGAGCTTTATGGCATATCACAACCTATTTGAGACAGGTAGACTGAACGCCCTTCTGCCACAAGGAGGCTCATTAAATGGCCATCATAACTGGTCAGACTTAATTGCTTTGCACCGGGTAGTTCTCTGTCATGATTCAAATCCCTAGCAAGGTAGCTGACCCCAATTCTCAGGGCGATTTGATTCACCCCTAACTTGGAAAATGAGAGCAAGTTAAGAGTTTGCTTGCACATTTTAGCATCTGGTTGACAATGTGCAAGCTGGTGAGCTGCTGTAGGAAACAAATCATTGGCAATTGCATGTGAAAAGACTTAATGAAAACTTACAATAAATTGTTAATTTTTGTTAGTTTATTTAAATCATCATACAGTTGTTCAAATTATTTTTAAAGGCAACATGTTTATAAAACTGAGTTATAACCATTTGCAAACTAATTGTGTTTATGATTAGAACATGATGGGAAGAACAGATTGTATTCAAATTCAAATGACAAGTCCTTTGGCTATGATTACTTGTGTATTAAGGCCATGCCATTCGTTCTGAGTAAACTAATGAAGGTACTAAGCCAGATGACTT
Organism: Balaenoptera physalus; assembly: GCF_965194825.1. Lineage (NCBI taxonomy): Eukaryota > Metazoa > Chordata > Mammalia > Artiodactyla > Balaenopteridae > Balaenoptera > Balaenoptera physalus. The sequence goes on from NC_138883.1 coordinate 170,374,596, forward strand.
TAGATTTCTAAATTTTATGCTCTATTGGTATAGTGCTTAGATTTGCCTTCTGCTTTCTTATGAGAAGTAGTATAGCACATGGATAAGAGTGCAAACTTTTGAGATGGGCGTTTGGAATTCTGGCTCTGTGACTTACTGGTTGTGTGGTCAACTTCTCTGTATGTCAATTTTCTCATCTGTAAAATGGGTGTAATAATAGTACCTACCTTATTGGGTTGCTGAAAAGATTAAATGGGTGAATATATATTAAACTCTTAGAACTCAACACACGCTGGCTGTTGTTGTTGTTTTCATGCATTGCTTTGGTGTTTTGCCTCAAAGCAATATGGTAGCAACATCTAGATATGTCTTCACATACGGCTATCACCAGGTAGTAGTCTGTCTGGACTTATAATTTGATGACCAAATGCCAAGTCAGCAGTTTTTTCTTCTGACAATAATTTATCCAATCTCATTGTCTTTAATATTGACCTTTGGAAATCTGGATTGTATTAAAGTTTGTACCACCATGAAGCACCCACTGATCCATCCATTGTTTTACGATGAGCTCTTTTTGATGGCTAGGGAACCCCAAACTGTTCCAGTCTAGTTCATATTTATACCATTCATATTCCTCTGATACTGCTGGATACTCCCCACAATGCACTACTGATATTATTAAACAAAGAATAGTGACGCTGTTCCAATGGCTTAATTTCCCTCGTCCTATAAAGTGAATTCTCTTTTAATTGTATGTTCTGATTGGAAAACACTCTTAGCAGCATGGTAATTATAACAACACAAATATACACTCAAATCTGCTCTGCAGGCGGCAAGAGTTTCTCAGGACTGTGCAGTTTTACTCTCCTTTTTTGTTATATTCTCCATATGAATAGGAGGAATAAATGAATCTTGAGAAGCTGGTATAAGTCATTGTTAAAACGTTGTTCTCGTTTTTCCTTAAGCCACCATTTGCTCTGTAATTTGAGGGCTTGTAATGCCCAGATTGAGTTTGGGAAGTTCAACAGCCTTCTCCATAAAGGAAAATCTCTGACAGCCTTATAATTAACTGGATGATCAAGTAAAGGTGTGCTAAGATGAACTTACTTTATTCCAAATATCAAAGTGAGGGAGGGAGGAAAAAGGGGAAACACAGATGTTTTGCATTTTGATTAGCTCAAGGCTTCCCCTTTAATTGGAGGATGGATAGAGCAGGAGGGTTAAAGAACATGGAATGGAAATGACTATTTTTGAAAGACATTCTTCAAAAATAAGACAGTTAAGTAATTTAGAGACTATTTTCTCACATCTGGAAGTTAATCATCTGTGAAATTCCACAGGTTGATTCCTTTGATTTCTTTCCCCCCCATCAGATTTGGTCACAAGTCTGCTGGGTGAGAGGTAGAATCTTCTAGTGTGACTGCAAACAGGGCTTGCTTCGTGGATGTTCTACCTGTAAGACTCGGAAGGGTGCCACCTGGTTGAAGGCTCTATGTCACTGTCTTGAAATTCTTAATAAGATTTTGAACAAGGGGCTTCACGTTCATTTTGCACTGGGCTCCACAAAATACGTGGCCAGATTCGATTGCAATCAATATGCAGTGGGGGGAGGTCAGAAAGTGAGCCTGGGGCAGCACCTTGGCTCCCCTGCCTGCATGTGACGTGCAGAGGGCTCAGATGTGTGCCCACCGAGGGACGCTGAGCCACTGAGGCATCATGGGATGGTTGGAGGCTGGGGTCAGAATGAAGAGGCTGTAAAGTGTGTGAGGGACTCTGAGATTGGAGGCTGAGAGTTGGGACAGTGGACCCCACTCATGGGGACCAGAATGTCACTCTGCCATGGGCAGATGGCACTGCGCCACACACCTCAGTGGTTACAGATCAGAGGCCAGACCAGAGGTGGCAGTCTCAGCAAAGGGCACCGAAGATCCAGTGGGCACACGTGGATGCCACCCCATCTTCTCCCCCACGATCCTGAGGACCACATAAGCCAAGAGCGGGACCTTGAAACTGACCTTGGCAAAGAGATTAGCTACTACAGGAAATTCTTTGCGTTTTGAGACATTGTGAGTTTGTCAGATGGTCCAAATAGATCTTCCTGCTCCCCTGTCCACGCCCTCCTTCAACAAGGAGGCTTAAGTGGAAGATTAGATCTGTTATAGAAAATAAAGAGAAAAGAAAGAAATAAAAATGGAAGGAAGGGAGGGAGGGAGGGAGGAAGAAAGAAAGAAAGAAGGAAGGAAAGGAAGCTACATTCTCTACGTACACCTTGTCAGAAAATGTACAACTCCGAGGTATTTGCTTTAGCTAAGGAGATAGTAAGTTCTGGTCTCTCCTTTGTGTCAAGAAACCTTTTATAATGTATCATATTATCCCACCTCCCCTTTCCTCTCTTCTTTTTCCTTCCCCCTCCCATATCCCCAGTTCTGGGAATTACTCTGGATGCAAGTGGGAAACTCATAATCTTCATTGGCTCCTTGTTTTTAAAGGGACATTGGCTTCGTTGTATTTGTTCTGACTGTAGTGGGGGAAAGATTTGCATATGTGAGTGTTTTGGTTTCTTCCAACTATACCCTGAGTTACGCCTGCAGCTTTTCCTCCCTGCACACCTGGGGCGATATCTGTACGGTATTACACAGGACCATAGGGCTGCACGTTAGAATCACCTGGGGAGCTCTTAAAAGTACAGATGTCCAGGACTGGTTCCATTTCAATTAAATCAGAACCTGGGGCGTGGGTGAGGGGCGGCACAGGCATCAGGAGTTTTTTAAACTTCCCAAGAGATCCCAACATGCAACCAAGACTGAGAAGCAGCATTCAAGACCCAGTTTTTCAAACTTGCTTGATTATCAGAATTGCCCAGGTCCTATTTAACTACATAAATTTCCTGGTCTCTTCCAAAGGAATTCAGATTCAGCAAGTCTAGCTTTGGGCCTAAGAGTGTATATTTTGAACAAATAGACAGAAGGAACCGGAGGAAGAGGTTTTTTTTGTCTAGCGTGGATGAGAGAGCTTTTAGGGGGTTGGTGAAAACTTCTGGAGTGTTTGGCTTGTTTGTTTGTTTGTTTTGGAGAGGAAGTAAATAATTAAGGAAGTGAGGGAAGAGAATTATAATAAGTGCAGCAGTAAGTTACACATTTGGATTCCCTTTTTACATTCGACGAGAAATGCAAGTGAAGGATTGTAGTTACTTGACAATTTCTTATGGAGGCAGACGGTGTTTTACTGAGTAAGACATCCCTCCAAAACTGGAACCCATGCATCTCTATAGGGTTCACCTGGGCTTATAAGGAAAATGAGGCAGTTATCTTAGGATGAAGGATACAGCGATGGAGTTGGGAGCTTGAGGAACACGGGACAGTTTGAAGCAGCTCCTGAGGAGATGGGAAAGGTCCTCACCAGAGACGTGGAATAGTGGTGCTCAGTGTATGAGACAGTGGCTAGGGGCATCAGTTTCTAGTAGCTTCTGTAGGAATGGCTTTCAAATTTCCTCCAGGAATACTTAGCCATGCAGGTGTAGGAGTTGGGGAAGCAGAGGGTAGATTAATCAACGGATGGAATTTATCAGGAGGGCAATGTGGGGAATGGAGGCAAAATAATTGAATGTGCAGAAAGGAGACAGTTATTTTGGGATGGTGGTTACTTGAGTATTGATGCAAAAGTGCTACCCAACAAACAGCCATGATCTTCACCTACATGCATCCACGAGCTTTCATTGCTCACAAGTCTGGGATGTAGATAGGTGCCTCTGCAGGCCCTGTTTGGGCTCCTTCACATGTTTGGGGTTTGCTGGCTGCCAGCTGACCCTGGATGTCCTCGGCTGGAAAGACGTAAAGTATAAGGGCAAACAAAGTTACGTGGCAGAGTGTGGACACAGGGCAGGTGAAGAATGGGGCCATCTCTGCAACTGACCACAGGAGCTGTCAATGGACTCTTAGCATCCTTTGACATCATAAGGGAACACATATTTTGGTATACAGGACAATATATAGGGAGACATCCTTCAGCTCCTTTCTCTTTAACATGCTTGATATTACTGTTACCACTATTTAATCAAAACTCATTTAATCACCATAAATGACTCTGAGGAACTAGACCAAGAAATTCTAACTTTTCATTGTTCCTTTTTTGTGGCCCATGTCTGTGCCTATATATTTCAGTGATCTCAATCAATTCATTAAGCATTTTCAAGATATAAAATGTGAAGTTTAAAATTAAATTCTGCCTGTATAAAATCATTCCTGGTATTACGTTTCCTTCAGGACATTCATTTTTTAAAAATAGGTTAAGACATGTGAAAGAACTTTGTACTTTGTCTTCACTATAAAAGTGCCTAGAGTGAACTTTTTCTCGATTCAAGCTAAATTGTTAATTAGTTCAAGGTACACCAGAGATGTGAGCTTGGAATATGCTGTTAGCAAATGTTTATTAAAATAGTAGTCATTGGTCTTGCTTAGATTTACTGGGGGAGGTGGGGAAGGTTAGAGTTTGGGGGGGGTGTTTTTTGTTTTTTGGCTGCGCTGCGCGGTGTGCGGAATTTTATTTCCCCGACTGGGAATCGAACCCGTGCCCCCTGCAGTGGCGGCACGGAGCCCCAACCGCTGGACCGCCAGGGAAGTCCCTCGAGTCATTTCAATATGTATTAACGACCAGTGCTGAAGCATTTGGCTACCGAATGCAAAACACCCGACACGATTTTATCAGAGTTTCTAAAACCGTCTCATCTTAAGACACATTCTTTTTCACCGGCAGAGGCAAATTTCATTTCTGTGCGACCGACAGACACTTCCGGGGAACCTGCTATATGGTCTCCTAACATCTTTCCCCCGCTCTGTGATAGAAATGGCTTGTGGTTTTTGATGCCGTGATTCGGCGAGTCCCCCGGCCCTGCCTCCTGTGGTCCAGGTGGGCGGGGCTGGCTGGCGGGGCTCCGCCCTCCGTGCGCATCTCTGCAGGTGCTGAGCGGTGCTTGGGTGTGCGCCTGAGTGAGGTGATGTTTTGCAGGGACAGTAGAGGTAACTGCCTGCCTTGAGTGATTGAAAGTGTCCCAGGGCATACATGCTGTCCCTAAATATTTCTCTGGTCAGAACCCCACAAAGACCTCTCTAACATGAAGTTCTGGGACCCATTTGAGAGATGGACGGCTCACGTATCCCTGCAAGAAACGTGAAACTTTATCTCAGGTCCCAGGTGCCCAGCTTACTGTTCTTTCCTCCTGCTCCTCCTGTTTTGCCCAAAGGAAACTGGAAACGCCACTGACTTCTTGCTCCCGGCTCCCATGTCTGAGGATAGATCTCCGCACACCCCACCTTCCCCACTTTCATTTCTGGAAAGCCTGTTAAAAAGGCACAGTGGCAATCTGCATCTCTACGCTTCTGGAACGGGTGCAGGCCTGTTAGGAGACCTGGCCTCCAGGGTGCCCTGCCCACCGGCCTCTCCCAGTCCACACAGGGCTCAGGCTGGGGGGCTCTGCTGCCCCGGCCCCAGGGCCTTCCACGTGATCAGCACAGCCGGAATCAGAGATAAAACCCGCAGCACCAGGGCTTTTACCAGGTTTATTTTGACCCTTCCTTTGCAAAGGGAAGAAAAAACGTTTTCCCCATGTATTTTATCAAACAATATACATATAGATATATTTTTAGTTGACATATTTAAAGGAAGAGAAGAGAATCACCTCTTCCTGTAACCTTGTAACTTGTCCAGAGGGCCTTCTTAATATCCCTGCTTCTAAAACTTGGGGGGAAACACACACCTACTCCGATAGCTTTTCCTGTTCTCAGGTATGTCTTGCTAATCTGCCTCTAGCACTGGCCTAAGCCTCTTGCAGCTCTGAGTGAACGTGACCTCCAGCCTCAGGAGAGGCTCCAGCTAGATCTGCATCTGCACAATTGTCAGGATTCTGCCTCCTTTTAAGCTTTAAATCAGCCATTGACAGATTCACAACATCAAGTCAGGAGAAACTCTCCCAGGTATTCGAGCCTGGAAATAAGTAGAAATAAACAGAAGACAGTAGCGTCGGTGGCTGAGGCACTATCTCTGAGCTAAACTGGAGTCCTTTTGGGTGAGTGTTTTCCCAGGGCTGTCGTTAATGATTTGGAGAAAAGGGGCAAATACTTTCAGATCTGCATGGTTTGTTTTTTTTTTTTTCTGACATTTAAACACAGGAGCATCCAAACAGGTGAGTCTGTTAAGGAGAGGTCCTGTAGGCTGTAACTGAGCCAAGGAGATGGACTGAAGGACTGGTATTCCAGTCCCTGCCTTCAGGAAACTTCTAATTTAGGGAAGAGAAGCAATGCACATGTAAAAAATATACAACTGTACCAAGACAATTAGGACCCTGTGAGTGGTCCAGACAGCGAGTGTGGTTTCAGGGCAGCAAATGGCCCCTGCCGTTCTGCTGACTCCTTTTCTCTGCTTGTGATCACCGACAGTCTGTGGCCTGGAGCTTCTGTAAAAGTGGTCATCATAACGAGCAGATTCCTGTTTGTAGCAAAGCTGTGAAATTCTGTACTAGTGAAGTATTTCAAAGTCCCACATGAAATCCCTTGAGGTACCGTGTGAAAAGGACCCACATTTGCTAAAGCTACTTGGAGTGAAATTCAATGTCTGGCAAAAGATCCCCTCTGGGTGAAGTATGGGAAGTGTTCCCGTCCCCCCTCTCTTTTATTCTCCTTCCCTTTTGATCTCACCTCTCCCTCATTTCCCCTGACCCTTTGGCTCATTTCTGTAGATTTTCCAGTCTAATTGGGATCCTCTCTAACAGTGGGTCAGTGAAGGCTGGAAAAGAAAGGAGGGCTATTCTGAATGAAGGCAGGACCCTATTACAAGGGCAATTTGCCCTGAGTGAAATTTTATATCTAACAAATATACTGTCCTATTTCAAATTTACTGCAATTAAAACTCAACTACATCATCTAAGTGTGCTAAGTAGAGTAGCTCTTGGGATATAGTTTTGAGTGTTCACATTATAATTGCTAAATCATAAAATCAGTCAATTCACACTGGGTCTGTAGAGCATTAATATCTAATAGTGAAAGTCCACCATGGTGGGAATTCCACTCAGTTCCTCTTCCAAGAAGCAGAAGCCTTTCCATTCACCCTTGATATTAACCCTTGATGAATGAAATGCACAGAGCCTCTAGGAGTCTGACTCTCCTGTTCTTCTAGATGCTCAATTAATTTGTACACAGGAATACTCAGTTAAAATGATTGGGTGATGCTTCTGTATGAGGGGAGGGGCTGAAAGGAATCCGTAGCAAAAGGACAAAGTTGCATCGTTGTGGGCATGTGGGTGGGTTCATTTGATTTTAGAATCTTGAAAACAGCATGGTGGGGCAGGAAGAAGGGGGAGGCATATATCTGCGGGAAGGGTGGGACATTTTGGGGGGGAGTTTTAATAGGGAATTACAAAAATTAGAGTTACATTTTAGAACTTTGAAATCTAGTCATGAGGCAAAGTATGGGGAAGCAAGATACAAAATGTGACTCTCATTCTATTGGTTGATATTGCAGATAAAGTCGCATCTCGTCTTTGTTGGGGCTACAGTTCATGTAGATGTTGGCTTTCATTACACACCTTTTTCTTACATTGTTTCATAGCTACGGGATGAGTATGATTTTTTTTTAAATTTTACGGTATAAACTTGTTAGTGTTATAACTCCCAGCTCCCCTGGGAAGGGGGTGGAGTCTTAGTAGTGGGGAAGTCACTCTTCATGGTTCTGGTCATGGTAGTTTCCCGAGCCCACGGGGGAAGAAGAAGCCACAGTGATCTCAGGAGCCAAATGGGTCCCTCCCCACTGGAGCCCTCACCATCGAAGATGTAAAAAGCTTTACTTTGCTAGTAGAAACGACAGGCTTCACTTGGTTGTAAGATTTTCAGGCAAACCCCAGCGATGGACTAGGTGGGAGGGGGGGAGGTGGGTTGGGAGGGCTGGGAAGGCAGGATCAAGCTTGTCTCCATCAGCAGTTCAGCTGTGATCAACGTCTTGGGTCAACAACCTCCCTGTTTACCTGAGAGCAATTGCTTAGCACACATTTATTCCAGCCCTGTAGTCTGCTCTGCCCTCTTAGGGTCATTGTCTTTTGGGTCTGGGGTGGGCGCAGGACTAGTGGGCCAGCCTTGTGTCAGCTTCTCCCACGAGCTTTCTGTTCAGCTTGGGATGGAGCCCCCGCCTCTGAGTACCCAGTTATACGAAGTTCTCAGAAGTCAGATAAAATTCAGGGTGGTGAGCAGGGAAGGGACTCCAGGTTTTCCCCTTCACCACTGTCACAGCTTTTGGGAATTCACAGAAGAGGTCTGGTCTCCTAGGCTGTGAGCTGTGCGAAGCTGGGGATGAAGTCTTACCCTGAAGCTCCCTCCCACTTCTGGTGTCCTTCCCTGAGCTTGACCTTCTGCAGGAAATAGGACTGTTAAATATTCTAGGCTTCAAGTGTCATTACTACAAAGGAAAGAATCTGGAAACAGGTCCTCTCATAAAAATATTCCACAAAAGCTAGCGTGAAACAGTCTTAGTATCTAGTGCATGACTCTCGACAAGGGCAAAAACGTTCTTGGGGGTGGAGCAAAAAAATTAGATATTCAATGGCACGTGCTCCTCCAAAGGGCCCCACAATACATACACAGATATACAGTATGCCTGTGGTATGAAAATTTTATGGGGTGGTTGGGAATGTGATTGGGGAAAAACGTCTAAAAAGGCTCCTTAAGAAGGCAAGAAGGAAAAACTGGCTGAGAAATATTGGTCTAGAATGATACATGATTTAAAAAGTTAGAGCATTAAAATTTATTTGGTGATACTTCTCATAGAGCATTAACATAATTTGCTACTTTTTTGAAAAAAAAATAGGACCCAGGAATGTTTGATATTAGAAAGAGTTCAGTATTTAAAACTAGAGAACTGACACTACCGGACTTTAGGACTTCTATCAAAGCTATAGTAACCAAGACAGTGTGGTATTGCAGAAAGAATGGCAAAGCAGTCAATGAAACAGAATAGAGAGCCCAGAAATAGACTTACATAGTCAACTGGTCTTTGATAAAGTAGTAAAGGAAATATAATGAGAAAATGTTTTCAAGAAATACTGCTGGGGTGCCTGGACCTCTGCTTGCAAAAAAAGTGAAACTAGACCCTATATCCTTCAGAAAAAATGAACTCAAAGTAGATGATAGATCTAAATGTAAAACAAATCTGTGAACTCTGAGAAGAAAATGTAGGAGAAAAGTTAGGTGACTTGGGTGTGGCTATGACTTTTGAAATATAACACCAGAGGCACAATCCATGAAAGAAATATTTGATAAGCTGAACTTCATCTAAAACCTTCTGATCTGTGAAACACACTGTCAAGAGAATGAGAAAGTAAACTACAGACTGGGAGAATATATTTGCAAAAGACATATCTGATAAAGGACTCATCCAAAAATATACAAAAACTCTTAAAACTTAACAATAATAAAAGGACATCTCAATCATTAAAAAATGGGCAAAAGACCTGAACAGGCACTTCACAAGAAATGATGTGTAGATGGTAAAGAAGCATATGAAAAGGTGCTGTGCATCAGATGTCACTGGGGAAATACAAATTAAAGCAACACTGAGATACCACTACATACTTATTGAATTGGCCAAAATCCAAAACACTGACGACAGCAAACACTGATGAGGATATGGAGCAAAGGGAACTCTGATTCATTGCTGATGGGAATGCAAAATGGTTCAGCCACTTTGGAAGACAGGTTGGCAGTTTCTTATAAAAATAAGCAGACTCCTACCATATGATCCAGTAATGCTACTCCTTCATATTTACCCAAATGAGTTGAAAACTTATGCCCACAAAATACCTGCACATGGATGTTTGTAGCATTTTTACGCATAACTGCTAAAACTTGGAGGCAACCAAGATGTCCTTCAGTAAATGAATGGATAAATATGCAGTGATACATCCAGACAATGGAATATTATTAAGCACTAAAAAGAAATTAGTAATGAAAAAACATGGAAGAAACTTAAAGGCATGTTATTAAGTGAAAGAAGCCAATCTGAAAAGGTGACTTCCTGTATGATTCTAACCCCACAGCATTCTGGAAATGGAAAAACTATGGAGACAGTAAGAGAATCAGTGGCTGCCAGGAATTAGGGGGAAAGGAGACATGAATAGGCAGAACATAGAGGATTTTTAGGACATTGAAACCATTCTGTATGATACTCTAAAGCCGGATACATGTCATTAGACATTTGTCAAAACCCATAGGACGTACAACACGAAGAGCAGACCCTAGCGTAAACTATCGACTCTGGGTGGTAAGCAGGTGTCTCTGAAGGTTTGACCCATGTACCCTTCTAGTGGGGAAGGCTATGTGTGGCAGAGGCAGGAAGTCTATGGAAACTCGGTATTTTCTGCTCAGTTTTACTATGAACCTAAAACTACCCTAAAAGATAAAGTCTATTTAAAAAAATAAATTAGATGTCACTCTTCTGCTGGAAATCAAACAGAACATATGACCACACAGACTTGTATGTGAATGTCCATAGCCTTTTATTCATAATAGCCCAAAATTGGGAGAGGGGGAGGGATCTTTTGGACTAAAGAGCCCAAAAAACCAAGGAAAAAGCAATACAACTGATGTTCAATTCCAGGCAGACAGAGCCCTGGGTAGGTATCTGGCCTGAATCAGAGTCGTCACTGAGGAGGTGCCTGGGCTCATAGCAGGCAGGAGGAACATACAAGGCTCAGAAACTCGTCCAGCTGGGTGCGGAGAGGGGCCCTCGGAGGGAAGGGGGTGGCTCACGCGGGGACGTGACGCTCCCCTGCACTTTCTGTGTGTGGGAAGCTGAGCCGTGCGTTTTAGGCTGCGGGTGGGGTTTAGTATACTTTGTGTTTTTGTTTTTGCTTTTGTTTTCAATTTTAAAAATGCTTTATTGCTAAACAAACGTAAATCATCATCTGAAGCCTTCAGCAAGTTGTAATCTTTTTTTTTTAATTGAAGTATAGTTGATGTACAATGTTGCGTTAGTTTCAGGTGTACAGGAAGCCTTAGTATACTTTGGTTCTAGTTGGGCCAACACCAGGTTGTTAGAAATCCCGCCTTGTCCGTTACAGGGAGTAACAGAAGCTCTTCACAATCTTTCCAACGTGGATTTCTCTTTGGCCTCCCCCTCCTGAGTTTTGGCCTCACAATTCATCTTTTTTCAAACATTTCCTGATGTTTTCTAGCTCATTCTGTCTCTCTTTTCAGCCACCCCCAGCCTAGCCGAAAGTACCACCATCACTTCCAGCTGCCCTCCGCCTTCTAACTGATTTTGCAAACAGGAGTGAGCACCATCGTCTTCTGGTCCAAGCATCCTGGAGGCCATCCCAATTGCCTTTGGAATCATTGTCAACTTGAGCAGGTGGCCACTGTCACCTCTTTCTCGTCTCCTCTCCACACCCCCTTCTCTCTTCCACAAAGTCAATTGGACTGTTTGTGTCACAAGTAATGTTCTATTGATATGATCTCATAGGTTCAGTCCTTCTTATGCCTTCAACATACTGCCTCTCAAATCGAGTAAACAGAGCACACCACGCTGCCGGTCCCTCCGGCACCCTCTGTGCTCCCTAGTTATTTGGCTGAGGAGGCCACTCATTGTAGTGGGTTTTCCCTGGAATTTCAGAATGTGACCTTGTTTGTAAACTGTCTTTGCAGATGTAATTTTTTAGGGGATGTCTTCGCCTGTTCAGGCTGCTGTAAAGAAATACCACTGGCTGGGTGGCCGATAAACAACAGAAATTGATTTCCCACAGTCCTGGGGGATGGAAGTCCAAGATCAAGACGCCAGCATCGTCACATCCTGCTGGGGCCGCCATCCTGGTTCACCACCTGCACCTTGTTGGCAGAAGGGATTTGGGAGCTCTGTGGCGCTTCTTTCATAAGAACACTAATCCCACTCCTGAGGGTTCTACCTCATGACCTAATCACCTCCAAAAGCCCCACCTCCAAATACCACTATCTTTAGGGGTTAGGATTTTAACAGATGAATTTAGGGGGACACATTCAGACCATAGCACATGAGATCATACTCAGTTCAGGAGGGGCCCAAATCCAATGAGTGGTCTCCTTGTAAGAAGAGGTGAGAACACACACAGAACAGAAATCCATGCACAGAAGGAGGCACAGACTGGAGTGATGCAGCCACATGCCAAGAGCCAGCAGCAGCTGGAAAGACCCTTCCCTACCTTCCCTTCCCTTCCAAGGGGGCGCGGCCCAGCCAACACCTTGATTTTAGACTTCTGGCCTCCAGAATGGTGAGAGAATAAAATCCTGTTGTTTTATTTTATTTTATTTTATTTTGGCCACGAGGTTTGTGGGATCTTAGTTCCCCAGCCAGGGATCGAACCTGGGCCCCCTGCAGTGGAAGTGCGGAGTCCTAACCACTGGACTTCCAGGGAAGTCCCCAAAATTCTGGGGGATTTTATGTTTTTGTTTTTTTCACTTTTTCAATACTTTTATTTTCATTTCACACAGCTCTCTATACTTTATGTGTTTGCTTGGAAATATAGAAAATCACACTTCATTTTCTTGATATCTAATGAGTCTTATCTGTTATCTATTAAAGAGTATGTATAAATGCAAAATCAAAAAAATTAGATGTGTTAACAGCTTTTCATAGTTCCATAAGACAAGGTAGTTACATCCAACTATTTGTACATTTTAACCTAAATTTTCCTTGGGACAATTCTATTACAAATGTCTACAGAGAATTCAATAATTTTTTTTTAAACATCATTATTGGAGTATAATTGCTTTACAAAGGTGTGTTACTTTCTGCTTTATAACAAAGTGAATCAGCTATACATATACATATATCTCCATATTCCTCCCTCTTGCATCTCCCTCCCACCCTCCCTATCCCACCCCTCTAGGTGATCACAAAGCACCGAGCTGATCTCCCTGTGCTATGCAGCTGCTTCCCACTAGCTATCTATTTTACGTTTGGTAGTGTATATATGTCCATGCCACTCTCTCACTTTGTCCCAGTTTCCCCTTCCCCCTCCCCATGTCCTCAAGTCCATTCTCTACATCTGCGTCTTTATTCCTGTCCTGCCCCTGGATTCATCAGAACCATTTATTTTTTAGAGTCCATATATATGTTATAGCATATGGTATTTGTTTTTCTCTTTCTGACTTACTTCACTCTGTATGACAGACTCTAGGTCCACCCACCTCACTACAAAAAACTCAATTTTGTTTCTTTTTATGGCTGAGTAATATTCCATTGTATATATGTGCCACATCTTCTTTATCCATTCATCTGTCGATGGACACTTAGGTTGCTTCCATATCTTGGCTATTGTAAATAGAGCTGCAATGAACATTGTGGTACATGACTCTTTTTGAATTATGGTTTTCTCAGGGTATATGTCCAGCAGTGGGATTGCTGGGTTGTATGGTAGTTCTATTTTTAGTTTTTTGAGGAACCTCCATACTGTTCTCCATAGTGGCTGTATCAATTTACATTCCCACCAACAGTGCAAGAGGGTTCCTTTTTCTCCACACTCTCTCCAGCATTTATTGTTTGTAGATTTTTTGATGATGGCCATTCTGACTAGTGTGAGGTGATACCTCATTGTAGTTTTGATTTGCATTTCTCTAATGATTAGTGATGTTGAGCATCCTTTCATGTGTTTGCTGGCAATCTGTATATCTTCTTTGGAGAAATGTCTATTGAGGTCTTCTGACCATTTTTGGATTGAGTTTTTCTTTTTTTGATATTGAGCTACATGAGCTGCTTGTATATTTTGGATATTAATCCTTTGTCAATTGCTTCATTTGCAAATATTTTCTCCCATTCGGAGGGATGTCTTTTTGTCTTGTTTATTGTTTCCTTTGCTGTGCAAAAGCTTTTAAGTTTCATTAGATCCCATTTGTTTATTTTAGTTTTTACTTCCATTTCTCTAGGAGGTGGGTCAAAAAGGATCTTGCTGTGATTTATGTCATAGAGTGTTCTGCCTATGTTTTCCTCTAAGAGTTTTATAGTGCCTGGCCTTACATCTAGGTCTTTAATCCATTTTGAGTTTATTTTTGTGTATGGTGTTAGGGAGTATTCTAATTTCATTCTTTTACATGTAGATGTCCAGTTTTCCCAGCACCACTTATTGAAGAGGCTGTCTTTTCACGATTGTATATTCTTGCCTCCTTTGTCGAAGATAAGGCAACCATATGTGCGTGGGGTTATCTCTGGGCTTACTATCCTGGTCCATTGATCTATATTTCTGTTTTTGTGCCAGTACCATACTGTCTTGATTGTAGCTTTGTAGTATAGTCTGAAGTCTGGGAGCCTGATTCCTCCAGCTCCGTTTTTCTTTCTCAAGATTGCTTTGGCTATTCGGGGTCTATTTTGTTTCCATACAAATTGTGAAACTTTTTGTTCTAGTTCTGTGAAAAATGCCATTGGTAGTTTGATAAGGATTGCACTAAATCTGTAGATTGCTTTGGGTAGTATAATCATTTTCACAATGTTGATTCTTCCAGTCCAAGAACATGGTATATCTCTCCATCTGTTTGTATCATCTTTAATTTCTTTCATCAGTGTCTTATAGTTTTCTGCATACAGGTCTTTTGTCTCCTTAGATAGGTTTATTTCTGGGTTTTTTATTCTTTTTGTTGCAATGGTAAATGGTAGTGTTTCCTTAATTTCTCTTTCAGATTTTTCATCATTGTATCCTGTTACTTTACCAAATTCTTTGATTAGCTCTAGTAGTTTTCTGGTAGCATCTTTAGGATTCTCTATGTATAGTATCATATCATCTGCAAACAGTGACAGCTTTATTTCTTATTTTCCAATTTGGATTCCTTTTATTTCTTTTTCTTCTCTGATTGCTGTGGCTAATAATAGTGGTGAGAGTGCATAACTTTGTCTTGTTCCTGTCTTGAAGGAAATGGTTTCGGTTTTTCACCATTGAGAACGATGTTCGCTGTGGGTTTGTTTTATATGGCCTTTATTTTGTTGAGGTAAGTTCCCTCTATGCCTATTTTCTGGAGGGTTTTTTAACATAAATAGGTGTTGAATTTTGTCAGAAGCTTTTTCTGCATCTATTGAGATGATCATATGGTTTTTCTCCTTCTATTTGTTATATGGTTTATCACATTGACTGATTTGCCTATATTGAAGTATCCATGCATTACGGGGATAAATCCCACTTGATCATGGTGCATGATCCTTTTAATGTGCTGTTGGATTCTGTTTGCTAGTATTTTGTTGAGGATTTTTGCATGTATGTTCATCAGTGATATCGGCCTGTAGTTTTCTTTCTTTGTGACATCTTTTTCTGGTTTTGGTATCAGGGTGATGCTGACCTCGTAGAATGAGTTTGGGAGTGTTCCTACCTCTGTTATATTTTGGAAGAGTTCAAGAAGATTAGGTGTTAGCTTTGCTCTAACTGTTTGATAGAATTCGGCTGTAAATCCATCTGGTCCTGGGCTTTTGTTTGTTGGAATATTTTTAATCACAGTCTCAATTTCAGTGCTTGTGATTGGTCTCTTTATATTTTCTATTTCTTCCTGGTTCAGTCTCGGAAGGTTGTGCTTTTCTAAGAATTGGGCCATTTCTTCCAGGTTGTCCATTTTATTGGCATAGAGTTGCTTGTAGTAATCACTCATGAACCTTTGTATTTCTGCAGTGTCAGTTGTTACTTCTCCTCTTTCATTTTTAATTCTGTTGATTTGAGTCTTCTTCTTTTTTATCTTGATGAGTCTGGCTAATGTTTTACCAATTTTGTTTATCTTCTCAAAGAATCAGCTTTTAGTTTTATTGATCTTTGCTATTGTTTTCTTCATTCCTTTTTCATTTATTTCTGATCTGATCATTATGATTTCTTTCCTTCTGCCAACTTTGGGATTTTATTGTTCATCTTTCTCTGATTGCTTTAGGTGTAAGGTTAGGTTGTTTATTTGAGATGTTTATTCTTTCTTGAGGTAGGATTGTAATGCTATAAACTTCCCTCTTAGAACTGCTTTTGCTGCATCCCATAGGTTTTGGGTCATCATGTTTTCATTTCATTTGTTTCAAGGTATTTTTTTGATTTCCTCTTTGAGTTCTTCAGTGATCTCTTGGTTATTTTGTACTGTATTGTTTAGCCTCCATGTGTTTGATATTTTATAGATTTTTTTTCCTGTAATTGATATCTAGTCTCACAGTGTTGTGATCGGAAAAGATACTTGATATGAGTTCAGTTTTCTTAAATTTACTAAGGCTTGATTTGTGACCCAAGATATGATCTATCCTGGAGAATGTTCCATGAGCACTTGAGAAGAAGGAGTATTCTGTTGTTTTTGGATGGAATGTCCTATAAATATCAATTAAGTCCATCTTGTTTAATGTATCATTTAAAACTTGTATTTCCTTTTTTATTTTCAATTTGGATGATCTGTCCGTTGGTAAAAGTGGGGTGTTAAAGTCCCCTAATATGATTGTGTTACTGTCGATTTCCCCTTTTATGGCTGTTAACATTTGCCTCATGTATTGAGGTGCTCCTATGTTGGGTGCATAAATATTTACAATTGTTATATCCTCTTCTTGGATTGATCCTTTGATCATTATGTAGTGTCCTTCTTTGTCTCTTGTAATAGTCTTTATTTTAAAGTCTATTTTGTCTGATATATGAATTGCTACTCCAGCTTTCTTTTGATTTCCATTTGCATGGAATATCTCTTTCCATCCCCTCACTTTCCATCTGTATGTGTCCCTAGGTCTGAAGTGGGTCTCTTGTAGACAACATATATACAGGTCTTGTTTTTGTATCCATTCAGACAGTCTCTGTCTTTTCGTTGGAGCATTTAATCCTTTTACATTTAAGGTAGTCATCGATATGTATGTTCCTATTGTCATTTTCTTAATTGATTTGGGTTTGTTATTGTAGGTCTTTTCCTTCTCTTGTGTTTCCTTCCTAGAGAAGTTCGTTTAGCATTTTTGTAAAGCTGGTTTGGTGGTGCTGGATTCTCTTATCTTTTGCTTGTTTGTAAAATTAAAGGTTTTAATTTCTCCATCGAATCTGAATGAGATCCTTGCTGGGTAGAGTAATCTTGGTGGTAGATTTTTCCCTTTCATCAATTTCAATATGTCCTGCCACTCCCTTCTGGCTTACAGAGTTTCTGCTGAAAGGTCAGCTCTTAACCTTATGGGGATTCCCTTGTATGTTATTTGTTGTTTTTCCCTTGCTGCTTTTAATAGTTTTTCATTGTATTTAATTTTGGACTGTTTGAATAATATGTGTCTTGGCATGTTTCTCCTTAGATTTATCCTGTATGGGACTCTCTGTGCTTCCTGGACTTGATTGCTTCTTTCCTTTCCCATATTAAGGAAGTTTTCAACTATAATCTCTTCAAATATTTTCTCAGTCCCTTTCTTTTTCTTTTCTTCTTTTGTGACCCCTATAATTCGAATGTTGGTGCGTTTAATGTTGTCCCAGATGTCTCTGACCCTGTCCTCAATTCTTTTCATTCTTTTTTCTTTATTCTGCTCTGCAGTAGTTATTTCCACTATTTTATCTTCCAGGTCACTTATCCATTCTTCTGCCTCAGTTACTCTGCTATTGATTCCTTCTAGAGTATTGTTAATTTCATTTATTGTGTTGTTCATCATTGTTTGTTTGCTCTTTAGTTCTTCTAGGTCCTTGTTAAACGTTTCATGTATTTTCTCCATTCTATTTCCAAGATTTTGGATCATCTTTACTATCATTACTCTGAATTCTTTTTCAGGTAGACTGCCTATTTTCTCTTCATTTATCTGGTCTGGTGGGTTTTTGCCTTGCTTCTTCATCTGCTGTGTGTTTCTCTGTCTTCTCATTTTGCTTAACTTACTGTGTTTGGGGTCTCTTTTTCGCAGGCTGCATGTTCGTAGTTCCCGTTGTTTTTGGTGTCTGCCCCCAGTGGGTAAGGTTGGTGCAATGGGTTGTGCAGGCTTCCTGGTTGAGGGGACTAGTGCCTGTGTTCTGGTGGATGCAGCTGGATCTTGACTTTCTGGGGGGCAGGACCACGTCTGGTGGTGTGTTTTGAGGTGTCTGTGAACTTATTATGATTTTAGGCAGCCTCTCTGCTAATGGGTGGCATTTTATTCCTTTCTTACGAGTTGTTTGGAATAGGGTGTCCAGCACGATAACTTGCTGGTCGTTGAGTGGAGCTGGGTCTTAGCGTGGAGATGGAGATCTCTGGGAGAGCCTTCGCTATTTGCTATTACGTGGAATTGGGAGGTGTCTGGTGACCAACGTCCTGACCTTGGCTCTCCCACGTCAGCGGCACAGGCCTGACACCTGACTGGAGCACCAACACCCTGTCAGCCACACGGCTCAGAAGAAAAGGGAGAAAAAAAGAAAGAAAGAAAGTAAAATAAAATAAAATAAAGTTATTAAAATAAAAAAATTATTAAAGATAAAAGGAATTAAATGTAATAAAAAAAGAAAGATGAGAGCAACCAAACCAAAAAACAAATCCACCAATGATAACAAGCACTAAAATGTATACTAAAGAAGAAAAAAAAAACAAAAGACAGAACCCAAGACAAATGGTAAAAGCAAAGCTATACAGACCAAATCACACAAAGAAACATGCACATACACACTCAGAAAGAGAGGAAAAGGAAAAAAAAAAAGATATCTATATAAAAAAAAAAGGAAGAGAGCAACAAAATCAATATACAAATCTACCAATGATAATAAACTCTAAATACTAAACTAAGTTAAACATAAAACTAGAAACAAATTAGATGCAGAAAGCAAACCCTAAGTCTACAGTTGCTCCCAAGGTCCACCGCCTCAATTTTGGGATGATTCGTTGTCTATTCAGGTATTCCACAGATGCAGGTTCATCAAGTTGATTGTGGGGATTTAATCCGCTGCTCCTGAGGCTGCTGGGAGAGATTTCCCTTTCTCTTGTTTGTTCGCACAGCTCCCGGGGTTCAGCTTTGGATTTGGCCTTGCCTCTGCGTGTAGGTCCCCTGAGGGCATCTGTTCCCCACACCAACAGGACGGGGTTAAAGGAGTAGCTGATTAGGGGTCTCTGGCTCACTCAGGCAGGGGGGAGGGCGGGGTACAGAATGTGCCATGTGTTCTCCTGGGGAAGTTGTCCCTGGATCATGGACCCTGGCAGTGGCGGGCTGCACAGGCTTCCAGGAGGGGAGGCATGGATAGTGACCTGTCCTTGCACACAGGCTTCTTGGTGGCTGCAGCAGCAGCCTTAGAATCTCATGCCCGTCTCTGGTGTCCGCACTGATATCCATGGCTCACACCCATCTGTGGAGCTGGTTTAGGCATTGCTCTGAATCCCCTCTCCTCACGCACCCCAAAACAATGGTCTGTTGCCTCTTCAGCAGTTCCAGACTTTTTCCTGGACTCCCTCCTGGCTAGTTGTGGCGCACTAGCCCCCTTCAGGCTGTGTTCACACAGCCAACCCCAGTCCTCTCCCTGGGATCTGACCTCCGAACCCCAAGCCTCAGCTCCCAGCCCCCATCTGCTCCGGCGGGTGAGCAGACAAGCCTCTCAGGCTGGTGAGTTCTGGTCGGCACTGATCCTCTATGTGGGAATCTCTCCGCTTTGCCCTCCGCACCCCTGTGGCTGCGCTCTCCTCCGTGGCTCCGAAGCTTCCCCCCTCCGCCACCCCCCGTCTCCACCAGTGAAGGAGCTTCCTAGTGTGTGGAAACATTTTCTCCTTCACAACTCCCTCCCAGAGGTGCAGGTCCCATCCCTATTCTTTTGTCTCTGTTTTTCCTTTTTTCTTTTGCTCTACCCAAGTACGTAGGGAGTTTCTTGCCTTTTGGGAAGTCTGAGGTCTTCTGCCAGCATTCAGTAGGTGTTCTGTAGGAGCTGTTCCACATGTAGATGTATTTGTGGTGAGGAAGGTGATCTCCACGTCTTACTCCTCCACCATCTTGAAGGTCCTCCCCAAAATTCTGTTGTTTTAACCACCAAGTTTGTGGTCACTTGTTCCGGCAGCTCCAGTCATCAAGGGAGAGTGAAATGAACATGAACACAGGTTGACATCTGGACACTCTACTTCACATTCTAACCTCGTGCAAGTAACCTAACCTCTGAACCTCAGTTTCCTTATTTGTATAAATAGAGATAACCCCATCTATACGACAGGGTGGGTGTGCAGATTAAATCAGGCAACACATGTAACGCTCCATGGAGAATTCACTTTCCTCCTCTTCTCACCTTCCTACCCTGGTCTACAAAGGGGAGGGAAGTGTTTGTTCCCCTCCCCCCAGGAGTAATAGAGGGGATGCTGGTGGTGCTTCTCTCCACTTCCTCACTCATGCCCCTCCGTCACTGTTCATCTGGGTAGCACGTGACATTCATTGGGTCACTCTTCCCCATGGGCTCAGCCCCTGTGTTGAAGGTGAGAGCAGGCTGGTCAGACATCTTGGAGTTCGATAGATCTTTGTCCTGTCCCTACAGACGTGACCAAGTAGGCTGATTCCAAAGTGAAGATTCAAGCAGCTCCCTGGCCAGAGTTGTGTTTTTCAGTCCAGGTTTACCAGCCATTCCTGCAGCTGGAGTTGTCAATTCTTATAGAACTGATAATAACCAGGATTTATTTTTGTTTACGTCTGTGTTCCTCCACTCAGATCCCCACCAGGGGTAAATATGAGTGGCACTGCGAACCCCAGACGCCAACAAAGTGCCCAAAGATGCTAATTCTTTCGTATCCCATCCTGGCTTGTTCCCCGGAGGAGTGAATAGATTTTTAAAGGTGTGCACATAAATGTATAGATGCCAATGAGAACACCTGTTCATTTAACCTAAAAACGTCAAAAGGGAGACTCACTCATCCTGCAAACTTGGAATTACCAATTTATCTTATTTTCAGTGGACTCGCTTCTCCACCATGCATGTCACAGTGAGACCCCAGATAATGACTAATGGCCTCAGCAGGTGAAAAACGCCTTTATTCATGAACAGAGATTCATTACACCGCTCCTGCCTATGCTGAAAATTTTGCTGGCTTCGAGTAAAAGATTCTGTGCTGATAAATCCCACTGCTAAGAGAGAAAGTTTGTGTTCTCGTAATGTGCTGGAATTTCACAACACGTACATTCCACAGCAGGACTCGGGCTCTAAAAAGGACAAAAAATAATAAATTTATGGACCCATAAAGGTCGTGTGATAGATTTTGCAAAATGAGCCTGGCTTTTTTTACCTCCTATTTTAAGCTGGTCCTTATCCCTGCAGTGTGCTCCCGTTTTACACCCCAGACCCAGCCGAAGCCTCTTTCCATTAGTGCCCCAAACAGTATGCTCCCTACTGAGGAGCACAGGTCAGCACAGCGCTCTCATATCCACAGGGGCGCTGTGGATTCAGCCTCACCATAGACGCTTGGAGCCATCTCTTGGTGGTTCATTCACCCATTGATTTAACAGAGCTCATCTTGGCTGCTGCACTTGCTCAGACACTGCGCCCGAACCCTTGTTCTTGCCTAAGAGCTGGGCTTTTGCCTTGCAAACCTCCTTCCAACCCAGTGCAGAAACCAGGCTCCTGTTTTATTCTCTCGGTCTGTGCTCAATACGTCTACTTCCCCAGGGATTTGTTCCACCTTGGATCTCCTAGTCCTTCCAGGATGAACCTGTGTTTGTGCATCCAATTTCCTCCCTGCTGTAGCTTCTCTCCGCGTACCATCTACAGACTGTCTGTACCATTGGACTCCTTGACACCATAGTTTTCTTTATTCATATTTCTGGGGTAATAGAGGTGTAATAGAAGCTCAAGACAGGAGGAGGCTTTTCAGAAGAGGTGAGACCTAAGCTGACTTCGTCCTTCTGTTGCCTCCTGCTAGCCGTCCCTGAAGTAAACCATATCTCCTCAGAAGCTTGGACATAACTGGACGTCTGAGCATGGCACTCAAGGACCTTTATGATGTGATGTTTTGAGGCTCCACTCCCAGCCTCATCTCCTGCTGCTCCAATGCTTCTTCCTAAGCCATGAAGTTCAGCTGTCCTGAACTGCTTGTCATTTCTTGAGCACTTCATGCTCTTTTACATCCCCTTTCGAGAGGCAGTTGACAATTTTGTTTGTGAAGCCTTTCCTAAACCCTCACTCCCCAACCCACCACCAATTTGGTTGGAGGCCTATAGATGTTCTGCAAAAATTCCATCACCAGGGGCGCTCTGGTCTCTGGGTCCCGCCATGCCTGTTCTCACCTGTTTGGATCTTGATCAAGCACCAGGGAAGATGAGTTAAAAATCATCTTTCCCTTTAACTCTAGCTCACAGATATCTCCCTTCCCAATTATAGTATAGTAGTTGTCCTGACTGCAGATGTAGCACTTAATTAATTATTTATCATTTTATTGTTTTGTGGCGATGTGTATGAACACTTTCTGGTAGCATGGACTATGGCCTGTGCTAAGACATAGAATAGCACAGGGTGGGGGCCTTGAGAACTACATGATGAAATGATTTGGTACAAGAAGCCCATTTTCCCTTCTTTGGGAGGGATGCATTGCTGGTTTCAGGATCTTCCTCGACTTGGCATCTGATTCCTTGATACCAGGACCAAGGAGCTCACAGATTACATGACGTCGTACAGACAATTCCTATTGTTAGTCTGTCTGTATCACCTGGGACCTAATCTAATACATCAGTGGGGACAATTTGCCATATAAATAATTAATGTATTTAAAAGCTGAACTCACTGATTACATTTATCTACAGGTCCACTGGATCTTTCCACGACATAGGCAGTTGTTTAGACATCATGGCAATTTACAAGTAATAGATTTTGCATTTGGCGGGCCAGGGTTTTCCTTAGAGCCCTAATCCAAGCCCTATTCACTAAGGTCACTGCACTGTACCTCCTTTTCCAGAAAGGTAGGCAATCCAAACTCCACTGGACACGGTTATACCCAAGAAGGCAAAACCACGTACTTTATCCAGGGTCCCAGAACACGTAACAAACAATGGGGGGAGGGGAGGCGTACACCCCCAGGTAGATTATTTCTCCACCATCACTTGTACTCCTAGTAGAATGGCTGACTTGGCAGACGGTCTCTGTCTTTGTTAGGGACTCACCACTGGGCTGACGTTTACTCTTGTTGCCAGCCTCATTGCTCCTTTGTAGAACAGTCTTTTTTGATTTGCTGATAATTTCCAAAGAAGAGAATTAAGTAACAAAGCTATGGGTGGAGAATAGTGCATCTAAGTACAGAAAAGATCCAGTGATGCACCGATTGGCGTCTCCTGCCCCTTGGTTGGGTGTTGGAGCGGGAGACTAACCAGATGTCTCAGGGCACGCCTCTGCCTGGGTACACATGGGGCTGACACCAGTCACTTTTTCTGGACCTTTTCTCTCTTCTCTGCTCCTTTTCTTTCCTTTCCTTCTTCCCTCCCTCTCTCTTTCTCTCTCTCTCCCTCCCTTCCTGCTTTTATTTGGAATTCCTAGCAGGAATGGGAAGGAAGGGAAAAGATAGATCAGGTCAATACATTGATGGGAATCATGGTTATTCTCAAGTCACCTAACTAGTTAGGGTCCTTGCATGGATGTGGGATTTTCAGGGCTTGTCAATTAGAAAGTGGTGTGATTTGGCAAATGACAAGGGAGAATGGGAAGAAAACACTAAGAGGGACTGCTCATCTCTCTGACAAAGGCATTGGGGTTGGAGGTCAAACATGAGGAGGTGATTCCAAAGGGTCTGTCCTTGTGGGAGAAGCAACCGTCCAGCAGAGGCACCTGGACTTAGCTCAAACCATCAAAGTGGGGACATAACCTGTAGTTTGAAAACTTATTTGTGAAGATTACCTTGGGTTGTTCAGTAGGACTAATATCTAAGGGGCAAATCTTCAGAAGTCCTGGGGTCAATTGCCAGGAAGTTCAAGTTCAGGAAGCATATGATGTCTTTTAAGATTGATTAATTTAAGTAAGTCAGACACAGGAAGACAAATATCATATGATATCACTTATAAGTAGAATCTTTAAAAAGGGTACAAATGAACTTATTTACAAAACAGAAGCAGAGTCACAGATGTAGAAAACAAACTTACGGTGACCAGGGGATAACAGGGAGAGGGATAAATTGGGAGATTGGGATTGACATATACACACTACTATATATAAAATAGATAACTAATAAGAACCTACTGTATAGCACAGGGAACTCTACTCAATACTCTGTAAGGGCCTATATGGGAAAAGAATCTAAAGAAACAGAGAGTGGATATATGTATACGTATAGCTGATTCACTTTGCTGTACACCTGAAACTAACACAACATTGTAAATCAGCCATACTCCAATAAAAATTATTTTAAAAATGTAACCACCTCAAAAAAAAAGATTGATTAATTTTTTAAAAAGACATGCATAGAAAAGTAGAAAAAAGCAGAAACTGGTTATGGGGACCACTGTGTGTTAGGTGCCAGGGCCTCCTCAGCATCTGGGGACATGTGAGTATAAATAAGACCTGGTCTGTGTATTCATGAACTTCATAGTATAGTCATAGAGAAAGACGTTGATGAGAGCTGGCTTCTTTGCCCTCATGCAGGTGGAGGGCCTGGTCTGACGTGCTTCTAGGATACTTGGTCAGCTTATGGAGCCTCGCTGGGGAGCTCTGACATCCATTGGGCCTTAGTCTGCATCTCTATCCAGTAAATGGTGTGTATGAGTGCTGATGGGTGCGGGCAAGTCTGCTGAATAAGCTCTAGTGCTGTGTGCATGGGATTGCAGATGTGACTCATTTTGGAACAAGAGTCAGGAGACCTGCTAGTGGGTTTCCTCCCTCCTGATTCAGATGTTATATTTTCTTGTGGTTTGGAAAGCCCCCAAACCCCCCAGAGACAGTACTTGGTTCATGCTGGGGGTTTCCAAATGTCCTGTCCTTCACATTTCCAGGAGAGTTATATGGAAGTGTGTAGAAACTCTCCCCTCTATCCTATACTTTTCCTCGCTAATTAATTTAGGGTTGAGCATTTTACCTCTGGACAAAGTTTTAGTATTTTGTGAGACAAAAATTCTAAATTGAGGTGGAAATTTTTTTCTATCATGGGAAATTACTCAGGATGCAATCAAAATGTGTTTTGCTGATGGCAAAATTTGCAAACCTTCACTTCAGTGAAAAGTACATGGTTTTTGCTCAGTGATGAAGCTGGCAAAAAGTCAAATGTGCCGGTTTCTCTCCACACGGGTGATTTTTCAGTATTTGCACTCCACTCGCTGCATGGGCTCCGTTTTCCTCTGGGGCTATAATTAGACCAACAGGGGTGAATGTTTTAGCAGAAACATAAAGATTCAGGAAGATACGTACCCCAGAATTGCACAAATCTAAATCCGGAGTAATTTCTTAGTGCACTGACTTCCTCTTCCCACCCTTGTTACATTTGAAAAGTGTAAACTTATTGGTGGATTTATATAAGCTAACCTCTACAGCTCTCTGAACACACAGTTTACTTGAGCACTTGGGTGAAAGGGTGCGGTGACATCTCATGCCAACCGAGCCTGTCTAAAAGCCAATTGCCATCCCTATCGGTGGGACAGCAGGCAGGTTAAAATATTAATGTTACAACTGCCCTAACTTATCAGGAAAAATGAAGAGTCCTCTTAATTCAAACAGCTGCTAATTAATTTGCCTTTCTCAACTCGAAGAAATCATAAAGCAAAAGAAATCATTGGAATAATCCGAAGCAAATCTCACAAAAGTAGTTTATATTTCACTTGTACCCTTGGAAGTAATGTTACACTGAAATGAAATAATTTATTCAGTGGAATTATTTGTCTAGCAATAATGAATAGTTTTAAAAGGTGGTTGGTGCGCTGTAGCAATTTAAAGTAGTATTTTTTTTTCAGGCCCATCAACAAGAAAGCCGACATTTAGTTAGGAGTACCAGACTTTGAAAATTATTGCACCCTGTGACATGATGTGGAAAAACGACTAGTCTGGACGCTAGTAACGATGTTCTTTTCTTGGGAACTGCTGGTTAGGGAGGTTTCCTTTCCGAGTCTATTTCTGACTTCAGCCATTGTTCACATTAGAAATAAAGAAAAATAAGAGAAGCTTCATCATTGGTTTTTGAGACATTCAGAATAATGTGAGTGTGTGTGTGTGTGTGTGTGTGTGTGTGCAATACAGGTATCCTCACAGTCTCTGTGATGGTGTGTCTCTGGATCAGTGTTTCTGGAATCTCCCACCATCCAGAAATACCTTAAGATATTTACATAGTCTTTCCACGGCTCTTGCCAGGTTTTCTATCCTTAAAGAGGAGCATCATTAAAAAGAAAAGTTCCTATGCCTGAATCTTTTCTAGATTGTGTGTGTGTATAAAAATTAATATGATGCTAAATCCTTAAAGAAACTTTATATCCAAGTTACTTTTGAAGTAAACCATGGAGTATTTTTTTTATACCATCAAAGATGAGAGATGTTTGCCAGCTTAATTTCTTGCTTGTCTTCTTTCTTATACGTCCCTGAGATTCTCATCAGCCTCTGTTTCCAGCCAGCTATGCAGACAACAAGGATGAGAATCTTAGGGGTCAAAACGTAACTCTCACAGTTTCCCCTTCCAAGTTCAGAACCAATTGAGAAGGAAGATCCAGGAGTCAGATAAGTAGAGATCTGAAGTCACTTCATTACTGATGAAGCCAGTTGGAGAATGTAACTCTTGATTTGTGGGCGAAAGGGCTTGTTGACATATCCCACCTGGATTGAGGGTTTAAGCCTTTGGTCCCTAGTGGCCCCGACATCCCCAGGCGGCCACCACTGGGCAGGCCTGACTGCAGGGCAGAGAGAGAGGACCAGCATCGTGCCCTTTGCAGGCAGGCGGGCTCCCAGGAGGGTGAACATCATCACCTGATGCTGAGTGAGGTGGGGGGAGAGGGAAGAGGGGAAGAGAGGGCAAGTCTTACTTACTTAAGCGCCTCCTCGTGGAAGCTGAAGAGTGGGGAATGAATGTTCTTCTCTAACAGCAAGGAGAATTGATCAGTCCTTTGAACCGCAACATGCAGGAAAAGAGTGATTTATGCCGAGACTTAGCCCCGCAGTCAATGCATTTCTCTCTGGTAGGATGCCTTTCTTTGGTCCCAGCAGTCTTGTTTGCACCTGGTGGCTTGTGTGGTTGTTAATAGAGCTCCTTTGACTCTCAGACCTGTCCCAGCGCGGGTGATAAATCCCCACGGTGCCCGCAGCTTTTGGAGATGAAGTGGTCGATAGATTGCATTTCCTTGGACAGCCTGCCAGTAAGCTCAGGCTTGTGTTGTTCTTGGGGTTCGCGGTTGTTTTCCGGGATGTCCATTTGGTGGAATTTTGTATTAGTGAGGACTGAAACTCTTCCCCGGCGTGAAAAATACCAGCAGTGTCTGCAGCCAGGTGACATCACCATTTCCCGTGCGACTTGAAGACCTTTCCAGACTGCTTATAATGTCCTTCTGGACTAGCATTTTTTAATTTCAGAGATGGTGATTTAAAGTGAATTTCCTCCCTTCTCACGAGCACAGCTGCAGCATCTATTGACAGGTTTTGTCTTTTATGACATAGGGATTAGGATGGTATTAAGTCTCCAGAGAGCATGGCATTCCTGGAGGAGGGAAAGAGAAGAAACAAGCTGAGAAGTGGGGGTGGGAGAGGGAGACCCCAAGATGACTTTTGAGTCTTCCTGGGGAAGTGACACTTACAGCAGGATGTAGGAATTGATCCCGGCCACAGCCTGGGAAGAGAGGGCTGCTCTCTGTGTTGTTACATGATGGCAAACTATCATCAGCAGGACTGCACGTGCTCTCCTACACTGCCCCTGGTGTCTGGAGGAAAATTTTTAAATGTCTATTAGACATGTTGTGATTCAAGGTCAGGATCTGAGTTTCTTCAATTAATTGATGAAAATTGGCTAGGCTCTGTCAGCAACCATTTCTTTATCAGGACTCCAAACTAAAGAGGTAGCTGGGCTACTATTCTTTTCTTTTTTTGGCTGTGCCACGTGTCTTGAGTGATCTTAGTTCCCCAGCCAGGGACTGAGCCAGCACCCTCACCAGTGAAAGCACGGAGTCCTAACCACTTGGACCACCAGGGAATTCCCTGGGCTACCATTCTTAGTCACCCCCGCGCTGACCTGCTGTGCTGACATATTAATGAGAAGTACTTTGACTGCAATGAAAAGTTCTGCAAATCTGAGTTGCTGTATAGAAAACGGAGGTAAACAGCGAGGATTTGTATCCTGCATGTTTCTTTAGAATGTGTAACACTTAAGTATCCTGAGGAAGTAAGAAGAAAGGGTTCAGATATCAATGGGTTTATTTGCCTGTAATGATAAACTTTTAGAGCTAGAAGGCTCCTAAAGATAATTTATTCCAAGACTTCATTTTACTGATGAGGATATGAGATCAGAGACGCAAAGAAAGAGCAGTCATTGGCCAAAGGAAAGAGGAAGTGTGAGCCCAGAGGTGAAGGTGGAATATTGTGTTGAAGAAATAAAACAAATTCAATATCGTTAAAGCACAACGTATGAGGGAAGGAGGGTGGTGAGAGGTGCATCACAAGGAACTCTACTCAATATTCTGTAATAACCTAAATGGGAAAAGAATCTGAAGAAGAATAGATATATGTATAACTGAATCACTTTGCTGTACACTTGAAACTAACATAGCATTGTAAATCAACTATATTCCAATATAAAATAAAAAATTTTTTAAATAAAATAAAATAAAAAAAGATACATGGATCCAAACCTGGGAATATAAGAATGTCATAGAAGCCATGCTCGGATTCAGGAGTTTATCCTAAAGGCACCCAAGAGCTGGAGGGGAGGGAGGTAAGGAGGAGTGGGAAAGGGGTTTCCATCACGGACTGATGGAGCAGGTCTCCCCTCTGCCAACCCTACTCCCCTTTAACGACACAAAATAACTCTTTAAAAAAAATGTAGGCATAAGAGAACCAGAAGGTTGAAGAGTGAGTTATCATTGGACCAGAACTTGTGAACAATTCCTGGAAGCTAGAAAGCAAAGCCTGAAACATGGAGAAGCAGGTGGGAGGCAAGGACAGTCAGCTTTCATGTTCAGAGGACACATTTTGGGAAAACAACACCACATACTCGCAGAAAAAACACATGGCAGTTCCTGCACTTGTTAACCTAGTTTTTCATCATAAAAATAGCCAAGGATTATTAGATATTCAAGGAAAGACCAAGATCATGGAAGGAAAAATAAAGACTAAGTATGGAGAAAATGGGAATGATTCAGTGAACAGGACTGTGGGGGGCGGTGGGGGTGGAAAGTGAATTTTTGAGCACTTACTATGCGCCAGGCACTTTTCAAGAGTTTTGCGTGTATTAACTCATTCAGGTCTCAACTACTCCAAGAGATAAGGACTATAATTAGCCCCTCTTTTTAAATGTGGAAACTGAGGAGCAGAGAGGTTAGGCAATTTACCTAAAGCCACACAGCTAAACAGCGGTGGAGGAGATTCAAACACAGGCTGTTTGACCTAAAACTTATGATCTTAAACATCTGGAGAAATAGCAAAAGCTATTCCACCAAGTGAGGACAGTTATCAACCCGAAGAAAGAAAGGATGCTGCAATACCAGGCACCGTGAGTCAGGGAAGACCAGAGCTGGGGACCACCTGGTCACAGCACAGGCTTTCAGAAAAAAGGGTGACAGCTTACCTACAGAGGAACAGGAATCCCACTGGCTTCAGAGTTCTCACTGATGGGACAATGGGACAATGAAGTTTTTTCCAAATAGGTCCAGCTGGTGATTGATCCCCCTTCCTGACCCTCTTCCCGTGCCAACCCTGAATGCCTCCTTCAGTAAAACAACATTCAAGCTTATGGGGGGAAGTAAAGACCATTTAGACATGCAGTGACTCAGGATTTCCTATACACTGACCAGCTCTGAAAGAATGATTTGATAATAGCATCAAAATGAAAAATAAATCTACAAAATGATGACGATCATACTTCTGATCAAAGAAGCACACAAACGGTTAAATAGCTCTTGATGCATAGTATATAGTAAGTAACAATGCAGCGCTAAGATCAACAACATTTATTGGCCAAGGAACAGTGAGGGGAATGTGAGTTTGACAGCACACTGAAGCTCCTTCTTGTTTCTGGGGAGACTGCAGAAAGAAATAT
This sequence comes from Balaenoptera physalus, assembly GCF_965194825.1. Classification (NCBI taxonomy): domain Eukaryota; kingdom Metazoa; phylum Chordata; class Mammalia; order Artiodactyla; family Balaenopteridae; genus Balaenoptera; species Balaenoptera physalus. Next base: position 170,404,649 of record NC_138883.1, read on the forward strand.
GTTTAGTTTTGTGTGTAAAAATGTAAGAGCAACTATTACAAAAACAGTAGTAGGATGTAACACTTCTGGACCTCTGGAGGAAGAAAATGGAAAAAAGAAAAATTGATCAATACTATGACAGTCAAGAGGGTAAAAGAAATAAAAACAAAAATGAAAGAGGAGGAGTAGACAGAAACCAACAGGAAGGAATGTTAAAAAAAAACAAATAAGAGTTTGTCCCCGCTGTGAGCCATAGCCACCCCACACCTCTGCAGGACACCCTCCAAAACTAGCAGCCGTGTGGCTGACAGGATCTTGGTGCTCCAGTTGGGTGTCAGGCCTGAGCCTCTGAGGTGGGAGAGCCGAGTTCAGGACTTTGGACCACCAGAGATCTCCCGGCCCCATGTAATATCAGTCAGCGAGAGCTCTCCTAGAGATCTCCGTCTCAACGCTAAGACCCAGGTCCACTCAACGACCAGCAAGCTCCAGTGCAGGACACCCCATGCCAAACAACTAGCAAGACAGGAACACAACCCCACCCATTAGCAGAGAGGCTGCCTAAAATCATGCTAAGTTCACAGACACCCGAAAACACACCACCAGATGCGGTCCTGCCCACCAGAAAGACAAGATTCAGACTCATCCACCAGAACACAGGCACCAGTCCCCTCCACCAGGAAGCTTACAAAACCCACTGAACCAATCTTAGCCACTAGGGGCAGAAACCAAAAACTACAGGAACTATGAACCTGCAGCCTGCAAAAAGGAGACCCCAAACACAGTAAGTTAAGCAAAATGAGAAGACAGAGAAATATGCAGCAGATGAAGGAGCCAAGTAAAAGCCAACCAGACCAAACAAATGAAGAGGAAATAGGCAGTCTACCTGAAAAAGAATTCAGAGTAATGATAGTAAAGATGATCCAAAATCTTGGAAATAGAATGGAGAAAATACATGAAACGTTTAACAAGGACCTAGAAGAACTAAAGAGCAAACAAACAATGATGAACAACACAATAAATGAAATTAACAATTCTCTAGAAGGAATCAATAGCAGAATAACTGAGGCAGAAGAACGGATAAGTGACCTGGAAGATAAAATAGTGGAAATAACTACCGCAGAGCAGAATAAAGAAAAAAGAATGAAAAGAATTGAGGACAGGCTCAGAGACCTCTGGGACAATATTAAATGCACCAACATTCGAATTATAGGGGTCACAAAAGAAGAAGAGAAAAAGAAAGGGACTGAGAAAATATTTGAAGAGATTATAGTTGAAAACTTCCTTAATATGGGAAAGTAAATAGGCAATCAAGTCCAGGAAGCACAGAGAGTCCCCATACAGGATAAATCTAAGGAGAAACATGCCAAGACACATATTAATCAAACTATCAAAAATTAAATTCAAAGAAAAAATATTAAAAGCAGCAAGAGAAAAACAGCAAATAACATACAAGGGAATCCCCATAAGGTTAACAGCTGACCTTTCAGCAGAAACTCTGCAAGCCAGAAGGGAGTGGCAGGACATATTGAAAGTGATGAAAGGGAAAAAACTGCAACCAAGATTACTCTACCCAGCAAGGATCTCATCCAGATTTGATGGAGAAATTAAAACCTTTAATTTTACAAGCAAGCAAAAGATAAGAGAATTCAGCACCACCAAACCAGCTTTACAAAAATGCTGAAGGAACTTCTCTAGGCAGGAAACACAAGACAAGGAAAAAACCTACAATAACAAACCCAAATCAATTAAGAAAATGGTAATAGGAACATACATATCAATAACTACCTTAAATGTAAAAGGATTAAATGCTCCAACGAAAAGACATAGACTGGCTGAATGGATACAAAAACAAGACCCATATATATGCTGTCTACAAGAGACCCACTTCAGACTTAGGGACACATACAGACTGAAAGTGAGGGGATGGAAAAAGATATTCCATGGAAATGGAAATCAAAAGAATGCTCGAGTAGCAATTCTCATATCAGACAAAATAGACTTTAAAATAAAGATTATTACAAGAGACAAAGAAAGACACTACATAATGATCAAGGGATCAATCCAAGAAGAAGATATAGCAATTGTAAATATTTATGCACCCAACATAGGAGCACCTCCTATGATTACTACAAGCAACTATATGCTGATAAAATGGATAACCTGGAAGAAATGGACCAATTCTTAGAAAAGCACACCCTTCTGAGACTGAACCAGGAAGAAATAGAAAATATAAACAGACCAATCACAAGCACTGAAATTGAAACTGTGACTAAAAATCTTCCAACAAACAAAAGGCCCAGACCAGATGGCTTCACAGGCGAATTCTATCAAATATTTAGAGAAGAGCCAACACCTATCCTTCTCAAACTCTTCCAAAATATAGCAGAGGGAGGAACATTCCCAAACTCATTCTACAAGGTCACCATCTCTGTCTTTGTCTTGATACCAAAAACCAGACAAAGATGTCACACACAAAAAAAATTACAGGCCAATATCACTGATGAACATAGATGCAAAAATCCTCAACAACATACTAGCAAACCGAATCCAAGAGCACACTAAAAGGATCATACACCATGATCAAGTGGGGTTTATCACAGGAATGCAAAGATTCTTCAATATGTGCAAATCAATCAATGTGATACACCATATTAACAAACAGAAGGATGAAAACCACATGATAATCTTGATAGATGCAGAAAAAGCTTTTCACAAAATCAACACCAATTTATGTTAAACACCCGCCAGAAAGTAGGCATAGAGGGAACTTACCTCAACGTAATAAAGACCATATATGACAAACACACAGCCAACATCGTTCTCAATGGCGAAAAACTGAAACCATTTTCTCCAAGATCAGGAACAAGACAAGGTTGCCCACTCTCACCACTATTATTCAACATAGTTTTGGAAGTTCTAGCTACAGCAATCAGAGAAGAAAAAGAAACAAAAGGAATCCAAATCGGAAAAGAAGAAGTAAAGCTGTCACTGTTTGCAGATGACATGATACAATACATAGAGAATCCTGAAGATGCTACCAGAAAACTACTAGAGCTAATCAAAGAATTTGGTAAAGTAGCAGGATACAAAATTAATGCACAGAAATCTCTTGCATTCCTATACACTAATGATGAAAAATCTGAAAGGGAAATTAAGGAAACACTACCATTTACCATTCCAACAAAAAGAAAAAAAACCTAGAAATAAACATACCGAAGGAGACAAAAGACCTGTATGCAGAAAACTATAAGATGCTGATGAAAGAAGTTAAAGATGATACAAACAGATGGAGAGATATACCATGTTCTTGGATTAGAAGAATCAACAATGTGAAAATGACTATACTACCCGAAGCAAACTACAGTTTCAATGCAATCCCTATCAAACTACCAATGGCATTTTTCACAGAACTAGAAGAAAAAATTTCACAATTTGTATGGAAACACAAAAGACCCCGAATAGCCAAAGCAATCATGAGAAAGAAAAGCGGAGCTGGAGGAATCAGGCTCCCAGACTTCAGACTATACTACAAAGCTACAATCAAGACAGTATGGTACTGGCACAAAAACAGAAATATAGATCAGTGGAACAGGATAGAAAGCCCAGAGATAAACCCACACACATATGGTCACCTTATCTTTGATAAAGGAGGCAAGAATATACAGTGGAGAAAAGACAGCATCTTCAATAGTGGTGCTGGGAAAACTGGACAGCTACATGTAAAAGAATGAAATTAGAATACTCCCTAACACCATACACAAAAATAAACTCAAAATAGATTAAAGACCTAAATATAAGGCCAGACACTATAAAACTCTTAGAGGAAAACATAGGCAGAACACTCTATGACATAAATCACAGCAAGATCCTTTTTGACCCACCTCCTAGAGAAATGGAAGTAAAAAGAAAAATAAACAAATGGGACCTAATGAAACTTAAAAGCTTTTGCACAGCAAAGGAAACCATAAACAAGACAAAAAGACATCCCTCAGAATGGGACAAAATATTTGCAAATGAAGCAATTGACAAAGGATTAATCTCCAAAATTTACAAGCAGTTCATGCAGCTCAATATCAAAAAAACAAACAACCCAATACAAAAATGGGCAGAGGACCTAAACAGACGTTTCTCCAAAGAAGATACACAGATTGCCAACAAACACATGAAAGGATGCTCAACATCACTAATCATTAGAGAAATGCAAATCAAAACTACAATGAGGTATCACCTCACACCAGTCAGGATGGCCATCATCAAAAAATCTACAAACAATAAGTGCTGGAGAGGGTGTGGAGAAAAGGGAACCCTCTTGCACTGTTGGTAGGAATGTAAATTGATACAGCCACTATGGAGAACAGTATGGCGGTTCCTTAAAAAACTAAAAATAGAACTACTATACGACCCAGCAATCCCACTACTGGGCATATACCCTAAGAAAACCATAATTCAAAAATAGTCATGTATCACAATGTTCATTGAAGCTCTATTTACAATAGCCAGGACATGGAAGCAACCTAAGTGTCCACTGACAGATGAATGGATAAAGAAGATGTGGCACATATATACAATGGAATATTACTCAACCTTAAAAAGAAACAAAATTGAGTTATTTGTAGTGAGGTGGATGGACCTAGAGTCTGTCATACAGAGTGCAGTAAGTCAGAAAGAGAAAAACAAATACCGTATGCTAACACATATATATGGAATCTAAAAAATTTTAAAAAGTTCTGAAGAACCTAGGGGCAGGACAGGAATAAAGATACAGACGTTGAGAATGGACCTGAGGACACAGGGAGGGGGAAGGGTAAGCTGGGACAAAGTGCGAGAGTGACATTGACATATATACACTAAGAAATGTAAAGTAAATAGGTAGTGGGAAGCAGCTTCACAGCACAGGGAGATCACCTTGGTGTTTTGTGACCACCTAGAGGGGTGGGATAGGGAGGGTGGGAGGGAGACGCAAGAAGGAGGGGATATGGGGATATATGTATACGTATTTCCTATTCCCTTTGTTGTACAGCAGAAACTAACACAACATTGTAAAGCAATTATACTCCAATAAAGATGTTAAAAAGAAAAAAGATGGCAGAATTAAGTTCAAACATAGCATTAATGCTCATTAATGTGAATGAATTTAGTTCTCCTCTTAAAAAATGGGCACTCCTGGACAATAAATGAGAAAATTAAAATCCCACAAACCTCTGTAATTAAAAAAATTGAAAATAATAGTGAAAATATTTTCCCCTCAAACTAGACTCCAATCTCATGACCCAATCTAAATGCAGTACTCAAGAAATTGAATCCTAATTTATTTATTAAAAGGAAATCCTTACTTGATCGTGATGTAATATGTTCAGGATCACAAGAATGGTTCAACATCAGGAAATATAACATTATTGTAATCAATTTTAATAAATAGATTAAAAAATAGCATCACCTGCACATAAAATAGTTATACTTTCTTTAATGCAGCACTTTCTTATTGATTTATAGGAGTTCTTTATATACTCTGGAGAGTAATCCTTCTGATATTTATATTGCCACTATTTTTCTTTTTGATAATGTGATATAGTTTGAATATTATTGTTTCAAGACTGTAAATCTTTTATTTTCCAGGTTTATATATATTGTTGAAGATAACTTTTCCTTTCCCTGGGTGTTTTTTTTTTTTAATTCTCCAATTTTTTTCCTACTATTATAATTTTTTTCGCTATATTGCTGTTTGTAATAGCCATATACTAGGAGAAATTGAATGTTGGTGAAAGCATGGTGTATTCCTATGATGGCATACTCAGCCTGAGATCAAATGAATAAACAGTTAAAGGAACAGGATGAAGAAAGAACACCAAGACATGTTAAATGGAAGAAGCAAGTCACAGGATGAAATGTAATGATTACATTAATGTAAAATGATATGTTTATAGACAACAAATGCACAGAGAAAGTCTAAAACAGTACATACCAATGCACATAAAAAGTATTGGGTTGGTCAAAAGGTTCGTTCGGTTTTTTCCGTTCAATGGCTCTAGTAGCACTTAGTTGTCTTTGACTTCATTCGAAACAATTTTGTTAGATTGTATGTGACAGCTGTCATATCAGCGTGCATTTAAAAAAAGACTTATCAAAATTGTTGAATTTTTGTGTAGCCAAGATGGAAGAATAAAACCCACATTTTCAGCATATTATGCTTTATGATTTCAAGAAAGGTAAAAATGCAACTGAAATGCAAAAAAAAAGATTTGTGCGGTGTATGGAGAAGGTGCTGTGACTGATTGAACATGTAAAAAGTGGTTTGTGAAGTTTCGTGCTGGCGATTTCTTGCTGGACGATGCTCCACGGTCAGGTAGACCAGTTGACGTTGATAGCGATCTAATCGAGACATTAACTGAGAACAGTCAATGTTATTCCACGTGGGAGATAGTCGACATACTCAAAATATCCAAATCAAGCACTGAAAATCATTTACACCAGCTTGGTTATGTTAATCGCTTTGATGTTTGGGTTCCACGTAAGTTAAGTGAAAAAAACCTTCTTGACCATATTTCTGCATGCGATTCTCTACTTAAATGTAATGAAAACCTTCTGTTTTTAAAACAAATTGTGATGGGCGATGAAAAGTGGATACTGTACAATAATGTGGAATGGAAGAGATCATGGGGCAAGTGAAATGAACCACCACCAACCACAACAAAGGCCGATCTTCATCCAAAGAAGATGATGTTGTGTATATGGTGGGATTGGAAGGGAATCCTCTATTATGAGCTCCTTCTGGAAAACCAAACGATTAATTCTGTCAAGTACTGCTCCCAACTGAAAGCAGCACTCGATGAAAAGAGTCCAGAATTAGTCAACAGAAAACGTATAATCTTCCATCAGGATAATGCAAGATGCGTGTTTCTTTGCTGACCAGGAAAAACTGTTACAGCTTGGCTGGGAAGTTCTGAATCATCCACTGTATTCACCAGACACTGCACCTTCAGATTTCCATTTATTTCAGTCTTTACAAAATTCTCTTAATAGAAAAAATTTCAATTCCCTTGAAGACTGTAAAAGGCACCTGGAACAGTTCTTTGCTCAAAAGATAAAAAGCTTTGGGAAGATGGAATTAGGAAGTTGTCTGAAAAATGGCAGAAGGTAGTGGAACAAAAGGGTGAATACATTGTTCAATAAAGTTCTTGGTGAAAATGAAAAATGTGTCTTTTATTTTTACTTAAAAACTGAAGGCAATTTTTGGCCAACCCAGGGGAGTTCAGTTGGTGTTTACTCTGAATATTTTGTATTATTTGAAATCAAGAAGATAATCTTAGAATAAAGGATAAGAAGGAGGGAGAAATGAAGATGGACCATCTGTCCTGGAGGAATCACAAGACCTCCTTTCTCAGCAGAAGACTGGGAAGCGAGGCTGCTGTGTCCAGACATGTGCCTCTCTGAGACTCAACCTTCATGACCACAGGAGCCCTGGCTGGTCCGCTGTCATGTGTAGGTCATGAATGTGGTTCACCTTGAGGAGTCAGCACAGGGCAGGAACCAGGTCACTGGTTCGAAAGACCTGGGTTCAAATCCTAACTCTCCCTTCTGAACCTCTTTGTATTTATAGGAAAGGAACAGCGATGTAAGCCCTACTGGGGGCAGGTAGGTTAAATGTGAAGCATTTTCTAGCACAGTGCCTAGTTCCTCTGTCCTTCTTTTGGATTATAAAATGGAGGTTTCAAAGATTTTCGATGGTTCTAAAGTTTTATGGGTCTTTTGAAGCTGAGGAAGGTGGTTGGTGGGATAGTTCTTTTTAGTCATTTCCATCAGGTACACGAAGAGCATTTCCTATGGGAGCCTCTCACCGAGGCCTGCTAGATTAGATTAATTATTTGCTGTGGATTAAACTGGATGTTAATTATGGGTTCAAATAAGATCCTGGTGTGTTCATTGAAGGCAATGTTAAGACTTTACTTTTTTCTAATGGTTCTGATAGAGAAAGTGTAGAGGTTATTCTTGGAGCATGAAAAAGGTCTAAATAGCCACAGCTGGTTTAATTACAACTAGGAAGAGATCAGAGGGAAGAAAAAAGATGAGGTGTATGATCCCATGATATGCTAATTAGAAATTTTCATATATGTTGCTTTGCAAAATACTATTATATCAGGTACTTTTGCAAAGACCTTGAAGAGGAAAATTGCACTTTTTTTTTTTTTTTATGAGTTTCTACTTTCTCTGAAGATAGTAACTTTTCCAACCACACTGGTCAGGGTGAAAAAATGACTTTTCTGCAATTGCTCTGCAGTCAGGTCTTTGCCATCACGGTGACGGAAGTGAAAGTGCTGATTAAGGGCTCAGCAGGAAGGTGACATGTGCAGAATCATAATAGGAAGGTGGCAGCGATTCAAACATTGGGTCATTTACTTTGGCAACTGTCATTAGCAGGTGACAGGGCTGTGGGGTAGGGAGAAGGGGAGTCACCCCAATTATGTTCCGCAGCATTTGCTCGTTTCTCCAATTCTGCTCCTTAGGTAATTTTGCTTCTTACTGTAGTGGTCTGCATATCTGTTTTTCCAGGAAGATTTTAAGCTGTGGCAAGGCCTAAACTAGACATGCATTCATCAGTGAATCCCCCAGAACTTTGCACAATACTCTGCAGTAATCGTTGCTTAATAAATGCTGGTTGAACTGAATTTTCAAGTAGCCGGTGCCGTGTCAATGTATTCCACGGCTTCTAGTTTAAACAGTTGGCTACAAGCACAGGCAGAGACATGGGATGGCCTTTGTGCTTGGCCTGAGAGAGTTTGAAATGAACTCTTCCTTCAATCTGTTGACTCATTTTGCGTTTGACCGAGTTGCTCGAATGCACTTTTCTGGTCAGGAGCTGATGTTGACAGCGGTACCCAAATTCAGTTTGATCGTTAAAATGTCCCAAAGAGGAAGAATCAAAGGAGCTGAAATCGGCTGATAACGGACTCTAATTCTGGACACCTCTTGGTAACAGTAAATGCTTCTTTCTGTCTAACTCCCATCTCACAAGATGCATTTTAATCCCCTTTATTCTTACCTCTTCTCTTGGGAGAGATGGATATAGGACACTTTGCTAGGTTGTGTGGAAACACCATTTATGCTCTTTACCACGGTAGTAAGATTACTTCTTGGCCCTTAGTGAGGCTGACCCAAATCATCTGTTGGTCTGTTTTTCTCATGAACTGGTCAACGGCAGAGTTAGGACCCATCAGCACGGATTCAGTTTTGAAGCTTAGTGGTCAGTACAGGTCTGATTAATTTATTTAGCTCTGGTATTAGTCCAGAGACAGAGAATTTCACTTGGTCAAAAATGTTCACCGCCTCCTTCATTTGGGCTGATGGATTCGTGGCTGAACAGAGGCATTTCTTCTGACCCCAAATTAATGGAAATTCCACTTCAGATGCTCCCACTGAAAGCATAAGCTTTGTTAGACTCATGCAAGGAGGGAAAAGATCAGGTTTCTTCTTTTCTTAACAGTTCTTAACAGCTTTTTCAGAATCTTCATCATTTTCCCCCGCTTCCCTCAGCCAGCAAGGTGACAAGGCACTGACTTTGAATTGGGGGCTGGGATTGAAGTCTGCTCCCGCTTCTTCCACAGTCAATGCATTAATAAACAGCTCAGAAAATAACATGTCAGCTCAGATTTCCTCTCTCAGCGGTGAATAACATTTCAGAATCCTTTGGAGGTGCTCACGACTGCAGCGCATTATTTGTGATTGGTCCCTACTTCCCTCCCTAGCATGTGAATTCATTTCCTCTTCCTTTTCCTAAGCCAGAGTGGTAATGTTTCCTGCTTGCCTGAGTATCATTCTCTAAGGGAGGGACCAAACCTTTGTGTTTTAGCCCTGCAATAGAAATGCTTGGTGAAACCATTTAGCAGGACCGTTTAACCATTTAACCATTTAAATGTTGGGACAAAATGATGAAAATCACATTCAATCCACCTTTTTTTTTTAAGTGACAAGTTACGTAATAGTTACGCTAGCTTCTAATATTACGTAGCTACATACATGTCAGGCTGGGTCTGTTGCCTCCTACTAATGTTAAAACCAGAGGTATTGAAAGTGATAATTATTATTTTATATGAAGAATGAAGCTTGAAATCTGAATTGAGGTCAATGTATAATAATCATAGCTCACATTTATCAAGTGATTATGAATAAGGCACTTGGTAATTACCTTATGTGCATTATCTCATGTAATTCCAACAACATCCCTAAGAAGTTGGTGCTATTGTTATTATTTTGCAGTTGAGGCAACTCTAGGTTAGAGAGTTAAGTAACTTGACATAGAGACAAGGACATAGAGAAGATGGGACTTGAGCTGGCGTCCACTTGCCACATACTATATCATATTTCCAGGTAGACCTGTTGGCTTCTAACTGCTTAATACCAGCTTCTGGGACACTGTTTTCTCAACAGCTGTAGTTGGCATGAAGATTACTCTTCTCTTCTTAACATTTGCTTTTATTTAGATTCTAGAATGCTTGCAAATACATGTATTTCAGTCAAGGGGTAGGTGATTGTTTTAACAGAAAAAGACTATGTAACTTCCTGGAAGGAAGGGTGGGGACTTAAGTTATAGCACAGGGAACTCTACTCAATACTCTGTAATGGCCTATATGGGAAAAGAATCTAAAAAAGAGTGGATATGTGTATTGATATATGTATAACTGGCTCACTTTGCTGTACACCTGAAACCAACACAACTCTGTAAATCAACTTTACGCCAATAAAAATTAAAAACAAAAGTGGGGTTGGGGGGAGAAGTTCTTCCCCTAAATTCCTCTGAACACACTACATGGGTGAAAGAAAAAGTGGCATCATTCACTGCCTTTGCCCTCTTTCCACAATGGAAGTAAAATCAGCTTCTAGGATGAACCTTGAAAAGGTTATGCTAGGGACTTCCCTGGTGGCACAGTGGTTAAGAATCCGCCTGCCAATGCAGGAGGCATGGGTTCGAGCCCTGGTCCAGGAAGATCCCACATGCCGTGGAGTAAATAAGCCAGTGCGCCACAACTACTGAGCCTATGCTCTAGAGCCCGCGAGCCACAGATGCTGAGCCCACGTGCTGCAACTACTGAAGCCTGGGTGCCTAGAGCCCGTGCTCTGCAGCAAGAGAAGCCACCGCAATGAGAAGCCCGAGCACCGCAATGAAGAGTAGCCCCTGCTCACTGCAACTAGAGAAAGCCCGCGGGCAGCAACAAAGACCCAACGCAGCCAAAAATAAAATAAATAAATAAACTTATTTAAAAAAAGAAAAGGTTATGCTAAGCGAAAGAAGTCAGACACAAAGGTCCGATGTTGTATGATTCCTTTTATGGCATATATCCAGAGACAGAAAGCAGATTACAGGTCACCAGGGAAGTGGTTACTTAATAGGTAGAGGGTGTTTTTATGGGGTGATGAAAAGGTTTGGAAGTTAGAAGAAGCTGATGGTTGCACAACAAAGCGAATACACTAAATATTAGTGACGTGTACATTTTAAAATCGTCAATTATACATAATGTGAATTTTACCTCAATAAAAGTTAAAAAATAAAACAAAATCAGTTTCTGGTGAGGTTTTCTGTTTCTCTGGTTGACTGTTGGACGAATGCTACCCTTTCAGTGAAAGGAACATAGAGAAACTCTGAAGTATTATCCTATTGGGTGAACCTCAGAAATGGTGGCAGTGGCGGTTTAAGTGATTTGTCAAGTACTCCCCATATATCCACTCTTATGTATATGTATAACTGATTCACTTTGCTGTACAGTAGAAACTAACACAATACTTTAAATCAAGTATACTCCAATAAAAATTTTAAAAAAAGATTGGTCTTGAAGAACGGGCAAGATTTGGAATAATTAAAAGGAGTGATGACGGTGAATTTAGGTATTTGCTGCCATGGGGTAGAGTCTAGATGAACTGGGTCTTTTCAACATCATCCTCAACAGACAGAAAATAGTTTTCTTACGTGAACGGAGAGCATTATTCATTTAACCCACTGTAATGCATTTACTGTCATTTTTATTTGTAGCCCCTTCCAATGCTGTAGTTTTCTACTGTATGTGGCAGTTCTGTGCCAGCTTTTGGCTTCCAACATTTGAACTCTTCTATTTGGGGGCCTTCATTGTGCAGATCTTGGTGGGAGGGAGGGCCATGATCCCCAACAGAAGGCAAAGAAGGGAACAAATCTCTCCCTTCCCTGCTTCTTGACACTGACGTGACCTGAACTTGACCAATCAGATGGTCCCGCCCAGTCCTGTGAAGCTGTCTGCAGAAATTTACAGCAGTGGAGAGGGTCCAGGGGAGGAAGCACCAGCACTAGAGCTTTAAATAGACTTTCTGGTGCAAACATGGCTGGGTTCTGGGCTGTCAAGCTTGCTCTGTTTTCTGTAAATATCCTGAGAGTATCCCTCAGATTTCCCAGAATTTTTTTCCCCACTACCCAATATTTCATGCATATATATATATTTAATAACAACATTATTGAAATATCATTTGTATACCATGCAATTCTCACAACTGGCTTTTGATCCATGTAATCAAAAGTCCCAACCGACACAAGTCCCCATTAAGAAATGAGGATTTTAAACATATCATGGAATTTTAAAAAGTTAATACAAATCACATTACAGAAAAGTTGTGAAACAGAAGAAAATTATCTATAACCCACCATTCTAACATAATTATTATGTTTGTGTTTTTACATTCCTTTTTTAAACCTATACACATTCTTACAGTTATCTTCATGTCTCATCCAGCTTTAAAAAGATGCTTACCCGACCATAGCTCTTCCAGGGAACACAGTTAGTCTGGAGATTCTGGGGGAGCCATCTAAAAAGTGTTGAAAAATGAAGAACCAGGGTTGATATGGTCCCTCATCCAATTAGCATTCACTGAGCTAATCAGCCGCCCAGTTTAAGAAAAGTTTTGTTAGCAGATAAAGAAAAATTATGTATAGAAGGTTCTTCATTCACACAAGGATGAAAATGTAAAGGCCAAGAGGGAAGGTGGGTTGCTAAGGGAGAAGGTGGATTTCTAAGGGAGAAGGTGTGTGGCAAAAGCCTGGTCATGACTTATTCGGATGCATCCATTCAAATTGGATGATCACATTTACATTAAATGATGCAGCTGTGCATCCGTGTGCTGGGTATAGGAAGATAAAGGATCACCGAACAGAGTCTCTTCTCTTAAAGACTACGATCAAGTTGGTGTGATGAGACGTAACATAGGACGACTAGAGAACGTATTGTGTTGGCCAAAAAGTTCGTTCGGGTTTTTCCCTAAGATGGTACGGGGAAAGCGAATGAACTTTTTGGCCAAGCCAATATAATACAAGGCACAGGCATCTGTAAGAGCGGTGGATGTCCATGATGGGGAGATGTGTGACTTACAGTTCCCAGGAAGGGCTGCTTGGGCTTGAGACCCTTCAGATGTGCCTGGAAGAATGGGCAAGACTCCGGTAGATGAAGAGAAAGAGCAAGGGCAAATTGAGGGGACAGTTATAGCAAAGTCATGCTTCAGAGATGGAAGGCTGCCCGGGTTGGCGTCTCCCAGCCCAGCTTCGGTTGTGGAACAACAGGGCTTGGATCAGGAGTTCCCAAACTTTAGGGTCCTGAGACCCCCTTGACACTCTTAAAAATTACTTAACATATCAAAGAATTTTTGTTTCTGTGAGCCATTTCTATCTATATTTACTGGATCTGAAATTAAAAATGGGAAATTTGGAAGGATTTATTTATTACTTGATTTAACATAACAATAATAAAGTCTTACAAGTTAAAATAAGTAACATTTTCATGAGAAATAATTCTATTTTCTACAACAAAACGTTTTAGTGAGAAGAGAGGCATTGTTTTTGCAGATCTTAGTAGAAGACAGCTGGTTTCTTTTATCTGCTTCTGCATTCAGTCTGCCGCAATTTGTTGTTTCTGTCGAAAGAGCTGGGGGAAATGTGGTCTCTGTTATAAAAGGGGAAACCTTTTAATAGCATTTTCAGATGATATTACACTAGAATTTGACAAGAAGTAATTTCTTAAAAGTTAGTTGCAGTTGTAGAATTTGAAACCTTATCAATAAACTTTTCATACTCTGCTAGGTTATAATCCACTGGTCCCTTGTGCACTGTGGTTGGGTCTTTTACCTGTGTGTGATTTTGTAACTTCATTCATTGGTCATTTGGAAAATATTGTTCACTCAGTTGTACAGATCTTCCAAATGATGCCATATTCAAAAGATCACATCTGTTACATCATCCTATCAAAAGATCGTATCTGTTACATCATCCCTCCATCTCATTAGCAGAGTCTCTAAATACTGGGAAGCTCTCAAGCTCATGGTGACAGATAGAGTTTTCCAACATTCTCCTTTTCACTTGAAAGCTAGGCATTTATCACTGGCAGCAAGTCGTCCTTGAAGTGATAAGGTCATGTCATACTTTTTAGAGACAACGCCTCATAAATACCCAAGTCTGAAGGACCATCGTTTGTCTGTCAATAATCCTTTCTGGTAAAAGTCTATTCCATGAAAAAAGTGGCTTGTTTGGCTCACAATTCAAATGATTGCCTGAGTACTTGGCTTTCTGGCTTATGCAGAGGAAGAGGCTGCCTGCAGGACTTTTGGTGGGGGGATGCTGTCAGCCAGCCTCGGTTGTGTGTTCCCCAACCTCAGGATTCTCTATCCCTCCGCTTTCCTGCTCCATCTCCTGCTGGAAGCCAAGAGCAAGGGTGTTCCCTGATGTAGCTGACACAGGTCAACAAGGATGGGGAAAGAGCGGGGTGTGGTTCTGGAAGGTGTCCAACACGATAAACAGGGAAGAGTTCCTCGATTGGCATGTCTTATATTTCAACTTGGTATTACGTCCTATGCTTTATTCAAACAGCTGGAAGATAAACTGTTTGTCCACAACTGTGTTGAGGACATATGTCAGATGTGACAATGGTTCTCATTGGCCAGTCAAGGCAAGCAGAGCTTCCCCTCCAGGTCTGCCTCTGGCTCCCGCTTTACAGGGTTTGGAACAGTTCTCCTGTCCCGCAGATTGTAGCCCACTCATCACCACTTCCCCATCTGCCCGACTGACTCTGTGTCAAGGACTCCCCACTTGGAGTTCCTAAATGGCAGTGGAGGCCAGTACTTTAGTTCTGGATCCTGATGTCAGTCGTCCATTTGTCCGAGATCTCGTCAAATCTCTCTCTGCTGCTGATGCCAGGACCCTGGTCTCAAATATTTCCTGCTCTGCTCCCCAGCTCTCTCTATCTTCCGGGTGCCCAGCACTTACCAGTTAACAACTCCCGTGCTCTTTGAAGGTAAACACATTGACTAATTAGTCCTTAGTGAATAATTTAAATAATTCGAGAAAAGTGGAAGGAGCAGAGTTGAAGCGCTTTTCTGGGTGGATACAGAGCTGAGTCATCTCTTCACTGTCCAGATACACCAACTGAAGGTCACCGTGGTGGTTAATCTTGTGTCAGTTTGGCTGGGCTATGACGCCCGGCTGTTTGGTCAAACACCAGTCTAGAGGTTGCTGTGAGGGTCCTTTTTAGATGTGATTAACATTTAAATCAGTAGACTTTAAGTCAAACCAATTAGCCTCCATAATGTGGGTAGGTCTCATCCGATCAGTTGAAGGCCTTAAGAGAAAAGACTGAGGTCTCTCAAGGAGGGAGAACTGCCTTCAGGTTTCCTTTGGACTTGAATTGCAACAGTAGGTCTTCCCTGGGTCCCCAGTCTGCGGGCCTGCCCTGTAGATTTCAGACCTGACATCCTCCACAGTCACATGAGTCAATTCCTTAAAATAACTCTCTCTCGGGCTTCTCTGGTGGTGCAGTGGTTGAGAATCTGCCTGCCAATGCAGGGGACACGGATTCAAGCCCTGGTCTGGGAAGATCCCACATGCCGCGGAGCAACTAGACCCGTGAGCCACAACTACTGAGCCTGCGCGTCTGGAGCCTGTGCTCCACAACAAGAGAGGCCGCGACAGTGAGAGGCCCGCGCACTGCGGTGAAGGATGGCCCCCACTTGCCGCAACTAGAGAAAGCCCTCGCACAGAAACAAAGACCCAACACAGCCAAAAATAATAAATAAATAAATAAAAATTAAAAAAAAAATAACTCTCTCTCTCCACACCCTCCACCACCATACGTATATATGGAGAGAGACACATTCTATCAGTTCTGTTGGTTCCTCTGGACCCTGACTTAGATGCACTGTTTGGAAACTAAGTATCCTGGGAAAGTATTAAATTATTTTGTTCTCACAACAACTCTCTTCAGGTTAAAAAATATATATATACACATCTCTTAAGGAATTGTAGTGATTAGTTCAACGTTTCTAGACCATGGCTGCACATTAGAATCAACCGGGGAGACTAAAAATGCTGATGCCCAGGCCCCACCCCAGACCAATGAAGAATCTCTAGAGTTTGATCCAGCACTGGGGTTTTAAAAACTCCAGGGCTATCTGAGTACCGCAGCCAGGGTCAAGGACCAGTGAATTAGGCCACCTCTGGGAAGAGGTAAAGGCAGTGCTGAGAAAGCACAAAGACAGCCTTTCTTCCTGGGGCATAAAATGCAGCCACCTATAAGGGACAAATTAACCAGGAACAATATTCACGCTGATTACCCCTCTTCACCCTGGCATTCACTGCCAGCTCACTGGAACTTTCAGTTTTAGGAAACCTATAATTTATGGAATTCTTTGAAGATGTCTCTGTGAATAATGCATATCTGTCTACCGTCCATCAAATGATTTTGTCATTCCGAGTGGGTATGACCAATATGAATAGTCAGAATTGAGCTCCTGCTGTACTTGAAGGAGAATCACCCTTCTATTCATAATCACCTTATGTCATTGGAAACAGAGCTTTGCCCTGGATTCACAAAAGATATTGGCTTGACACGTTACCTTACCTTAACCATACGCTACTGTGCAGGTTAAAAAAAATAGTATCTTTTGAAACTGACTGGAATTATATTCATTTCCCCCCAAGATAAATAGACTCTGTTGAACATATTCATTTTTCAAAGACCATTCAGTATCCAGGAACATGCATCTGATCTTTAGGTGGGCGGTGCTGTCAGAGAGAGATGAAGTGAGTGAAGGCAAATTAATGAAGGTTGTGCCCCAGGACTAACCTTCCCTTGGTCTGAAGGGCTATCCCATTGTTGCTACCAAGGTTCCCTCTGCTAGATCCTTGGCCTGTGACCATTGTCCTAATTTACTGAGGTGAAGCTTAGAAGTGGAGCTATTTTTACCTTTGGGCACAATAACAGCCAGCACCACACAGAGAATGAGTGTGCTGGGCAGCAAAGTTGCAAAGGATGTGAATGTTGGTGTTCGTTCTTTGTCCATAGCGTTGGCTCTGAGGGGCATTTCCCACCCCAGGTGAGGTGCCAGGTGCTGGGAAGGTGTGTGTGCACAATGTGGAGGATTGTGCTACTGCCCACCTGTAGCAATGCAACCCGTGTCTGTGAAAATGCTATCCTTCACCTGCAGCTATCCTACCCTCCACGTGCAACGATGCTACCCCTTTGCAGAGTATGGTCACCACGATGACCTCATGCCGTTCTCATTCTGTTCAGGCAACTACGAATATCATCCTTTGGGGGCAACGGAAATCATGAAGAAATAATGACATCCAGTCCCATGCCTGTCCTCACACAGTTAGGGAATGGCAGCCCCATGGCTAGAACCCTGTCCTAACTCTTATTTCAACACTCTTAAAAACCAATGCGGCATTTATCTGCTACTCTTTACGAGGATAGAGATAGTGTTTATGTGTGCCTGTGGAAGGAGAAAGAGGTCCTCTGGAAAGAGAGGGAAGTTGAGGGCAGTTGGCTGCACCCCTGTTTTGGGTCCTGGGGAGCAGGTGGAATTCCAGGGGCTTCTCACCTATGATGCTGCCCAAGTGCTCCCAGTGTGCCCGGCTCCTACCTAGCAGGGGAGATGGGTCCAGGGCTGTGTCCCTTTCATGCTGAGCCAGGCCTGGAGGGTGCCTGTGGCTGCAGTGGGGAGAGGGGAGCTGGGAGAGGTGTGTCTGCACGGGGACCTGGCCCTGGCCATGAGCTATAGGAGGCGGATCAAGCTTCACCAAGTATATTTCATTTGTTTATATCTTCTTTCCTTTTCCCCTTCCTTCATTAAACATGGCCTATGTAATAAAACATGTCTGTTGTATAATATATAAATGTCATATATGATTTGTACAATATTTGTAAATATCGTCCTGTATAATATGACATTCCCTGTTAATCTTAGCAATTCTAAGTTGCACTTCTGAAAATATTATGTCTTATGGTCAAAGCTGCACTGGTTAATTAGGATGATAATACGGTTATTTAACTTTTTTTCACAAACTCCACCCCTGTTAGTGACAGTAAGATGTTCCAGCTCTGCTTAATATCACTTGGTTTTTATTTCTTTTACTATTTTTTATTCTTCACTAGGAGTTTTTTTTTTTTAATTCAAAATACTGTAGCTGGTTGATTTAACTTGTCATTGCCAATAAAGTTTGTCATTATCAGCAAAGGATAGCAAGCAACCTAAACAAAGGCAATTGTTAATAAGGAAGCAGGATATGAGCCCTTTCCCAGAGAGCAGTGAATTTTGGTTCTAGCTCATCGTGTGTCTACCTTTGTTCTCTTTGCACTGGTGGAGATGAGGGGACATGTGGAACGTATCAGGTGAGCTTTGAGGGTACTTTGTGGGTGATGATATGAATATTTCAGGCTTACCCTCCAGACTGTTTTTTGTGTTTACTGGGGAGTGCATGGCAGGTGAAGCCCCATCTGGAGAACAAAGACACATATGAGCAAAATGGACAGGCCCGTCCAAGTTGAGGTCACCATTAATTAGGTGGTATACAGCATCTAAAAAGAAAGTGATCCAGACTCAGGTTTAGTGCCTAGGCAGGGAAAAGGCTAAGACACGGAGGAAGAAGACGTAAGAACACTTAGGAAACCAAGATGATCTTTGCTGAAGAGGTCGGTGGGATTCACTCCTCCGAAGTCAGTGGGCACTGGTCAGCAGAGATTTTGAAATCTCTCTCAAGGGAAGGGAAGAAGCACCTGCTTTTCCCATTCCAGGCAGAAGGCAGATCCATTACTTTTACCTGAAATTGGACTTTAATAAGCCTCCTTTTATAGTTTCCTCAACGGTTAAAACAGAATCGTAATAGTTCATAGGTCATATTGTTGTTATAAGGATCAAATCTACCATATAAATGCTGCCTTTTGTGGTTCTATTAAAATTCTGTTGAATTAATAAATGCTTCTGCCTTTTTTTTTTTTTATGAGCCAAGGTACCATCAGAGGGAAAGTGGGAAACGATAGTACTAGAAAGGCATTCGGTTCCTTTCCCTTTATAGGGAAGGCCCTGGAACTACATTGTACATCAGCCACATTGCCCACGTTCCAATTGTTTCACATCCAACACTGTTTGACTAATGCTTTTTTTTTTAAATTTTTATTTATTTATTTATTTATTTATTTATTTATTTATTTATGGCTGTGTTGGGTCTTCGTTTCTGTGCGAGGGCTTTCTCTAGTTGCGGCAAGCGGGGGCCACTCTTCATCGCGGTGCGCGGGCCTCTCACTGTCGCGACCTCTCTTGTTGCGGAGCACATGCTCCAGATGCGCAGGCTCAGTAGTTGTGGCTCACGGGCCTAGTTGCTCCGCGGCATGTGGGATCTTCCCAGACCGGGGCTTGAACCCGAGTCCCCTGCACTGGCAGGCAGATTCTCAACCACTGCGCCACCAGGGAAGCCCCGTGTTTGACTAATTCTTAAGTTCTGCTCTCTACTGACTTATCTGGTAGATCGCTGCTCTACATAGGAGCTCTGTATATTTCTAAAGCTTGTTGTCTGTAAGGAGATTTTTTTTTTTTTTTTTTTTTGCCCTCTTGCCTTTGAATTCTGAATCCATGGTGAAATTTCAAACATTTATGTCTTTTCTCATTAAACGATGACCTGGTCAGAAGCACCAAGATCCGTCCCAGTGGAGAAAGCTTGTTCAGCCTTGAGATTTTTGGAGCCGTGCAACCCTGACTTCCTCCATGGTCTGCTGGATGGTCTCAGGAGCCCACTCATCCTTTGGCAGGAAATGGAGAGAAGGTCAGCCTGGAGACCTTCCTGCCTCCTGGTCTGGGATTCTCTTTAAGTGTGGAATTGCAGGAAAAAAATCAGGGGGTCTTGTTCCCTTTTCTTTCCAAGATACTGAGCGATCATCTAAACATATTAGCTAATAGAACACGACTGGTCTGGGGACTGGATATTTCTGGCAGGGTCTGAAGCTCTCCTCTCTGCAGGCTGGAGCTGTGATAAATCTGAGTTCTTTCATTTTTCCAGAGCAACTGGAGACTGACTCTGCCATGGGTGAGTGATGCCTCACCAGGGCACTTACTTCCTGTGCGGTCAGCCCAGGGCGGGAAGGGAGGCAACTAGAGAGCTGGCAACAGTCCTGTTTCTGGGAGCTGAGCTGCCATTTGGGGGGAAAGACTGGAGTAAAAATACCAGTGGAAAGCAATCAACAAAGGAAAAGTGACGGTTTGGAAGAACTGTCAGTGTATGTACTTTGACTGAAGCTTTGAACTCAGATGGTGCATTAGGTCCCTACTCTCTCTTTTCAAAAAAGTGTTTTCTGGAGGAACTGTCAAAAGATCACAGTAGGAGAGGACAATGAAGACTGACCCTGGCACGCAGGTGAAGCTCTTGGGCCCCCTGGTCCATCGTACCTGCCAGCCCATCACAATGGAGGAGATATTGATGCTGCTGACAGACGGGGGAGGTGGGAAGTTGCTTATAGCACCTGTTAGCCCTGTGCATGCAGCGTTATGCGTTTTTGATTTCTTTTTCTTTTTTGACTATTCATCTGACGTGGCATGAGAAGGGACCATGGGGTGTAGGAGGAGGAAATAATTACCAGGCATGAGCAGAAATGGGACCATTTCTGTTCAATCAAATGAAGAGATGCTGTGTGTAATGTCCACCACTGGGCAATGCGGTCCACTGTCTGGGAAGATGCAAGCCACCGGAAGTTGAAGCTAAACGCTATGCAAACTCAGGACACTCGTGGAGGTTCTTGGACTCGGTGCTTGTGGTGCTATCTTAATGAGCTGTGGAAGTCAGAATAATCAAATCTTTAAGCTGTGTCCAATTTCCCTTAAGAAGAGAGAGAGCCTGAGGCGAAACACCCCAGGTTTCAGGAGGAAGCAGCTAAGCTGGTACCAAAGATCATTATCATCAGGGAAGGAGAGGTGACACTGAGCCTGTCACCTGCCCTGCCCAAGCAACCTGGGGCTGTGTCATGTGAGGGAGGGGAAACGAGCCTATTATCTTTGAGAAGCTAGCCAAAAAGTATTTTTCTTTTTGCCTAAAATATCCTAAAAATGAAGTCAATGTGAGCTGAGGAGAGGATCAGGGTTTGAAAAGAGAAGCTCATACTAACTGGATAGTTACCCATTTGACTTTGGGATGTGTGTGTGCGTGTGCGTGCGTGCGCGTGTGCGTGCGTGTGCGCGTGTGCGTGTGTGTGTTTAAGATTTAGTTTTAAGATAGAGCAGTACTAAGAATGTACTTATATAAAATTCTTTAAATTCAAGGGACTTTATGTACAAATTTACTCTTTTAATGGGTACATAAATTGAATATTAGCTCTACTGCATATATATTGCTTTTCCAACTTTTATGCCCCCCTATAGGGATTTTTCCCTTAAATCAAAATCTATGTATATATGAAATACTCTCACATGTGAATCACATTCTACTTTTATTTGGGGAAAATAGAAAATATTTTTATTATGAAATCATCAAAGAAATGATATTAAAATGAAAACTGTAATAATATATAGATTTATGAATCACGTCTTGGTGACTTTTATCATTTGTGAAATAGCCCTCTATTGGTAAGAGTCAGCTTTTAACCCTGGTTTCTATTTTTTTTTTTTTTTTATTTTATTTTATTTTTTTTTAACATCTTTATTGAAGTATAATTGCCTTACAATGGTGTGTTAGCTTCTGCTTTATAACAAAGTGAATCAGTTATACATATACAATATGTTCCCATTTCTCTTCCCTCTTGCATCTCCCTCCCTCCCACCCTCCCCATCCCATCCCTCTAGGTGGTCACAAAGCACCGAGCTGATCTCCCTGTGCTATGCGGCTGCTTCCCACTAGTTATCTATTTTACATTTGGTAGTGTATATATGTCCATGACACTCTCTTACCCTGTCACATCTCACCCCACCCCCTCCCCATATCCTCAAGTCCATTCTCTAGTAGGTCTGTGTCTTTATTCCCGTCTTGCCACTAGGTTCTTCATGGCCTTTTTTTTTTTTTTTTTTCCCCTTAGATTCCGTATATATGTGTTAGCATACTGTATTTGTTTTTCTCTTTCTGACTTACTTCACTCTGTATGACAGACTCTAACTCCATCCACCTCATTACAAATACCTCCATTTCATTTCTTTTTATGGCTGAGTAATATTCCATTGTATATATGTGCCACATCTTCTTTATCCATTCATCTGTCGATGGACATTTAGATTGCTTCCATGTCCTGGCTATTGTAAATAGAGCTGCAATGAACATTTTGGTACATGACTCTTTTTGACCTATGGTTTTCTCAGGGTATATGCCCAGTAGTGGGATTGCTGGGTCGTATGGTAGTTCTATTTGTAGTTTTTTAAGGAACCTCCATACTGTTCTCCATAGTGGCTGTATCAATTTACATTCCCACCAACAGTGCAAGAGTGTTCCCTTTCCTCCACACCCTCTCCAGCATTTATTGTTTCTAGATTTTTTGATGATGGCCATTCTGACCGGTGTGAGATGATATCTCATTGTAGTTTTGATTTGCATTTCTCTAATGATTAATGATGTTGAGCATTCTTTCATGTGTCTGTAGGCCATCTGTATATCTTCTTTGGAGAAATGTCTATTTAGGTCTTCTGCCCATTTTTGGATTGGGTTGTTCGTTTTTTTGTTATTGAGCTGCATGAGCTGCTTGTAAATCTTGGAGATTAATCCTTTGTCAGTTGCTTCATTTGCAAATATTTTCTCCCATTCTAATGGTTGTCTTTTGGTCTTGTTTATGGTTTCCTTTGCTGTGCAAAAGCTTTTAAGTTTCATTAGGTCCCATTTGTTTATTTGTGTTCTTATTTCCATTTCTCTGGGAGCTGGGTCAAAAAGAATCTTGCTGTGATGTATGTCATAGAGTGTTCTGCCTATGTTTTCTTCTAAGAGTTTGATAGTGTCTGGCCTTACACTTAGGTCTTTAATCCATTTTGAGTTTATTTTTGTGCATGGTGTCAGGGAGTGTTCTATTTTCATACTTTTACATGTACCTGTCCAATTTTCCCAGCACCACTTATTGAAGAGGCTGTCTTTTCTCCACTGTATATGCTTGCCTCCTTTATCAAAAATAAGGTGCCCATATGTGTGTGGGTTTATCTCTGGGCTTTCTATCCTGTTCCATTGATCTATATTTCTGTTTTTGTGCCAGTACCAAACTGTCTTGATTACTGAAGCTTTGTAATATAGTCTGAAGTCAGGGAGCCTGATTCCCCCAGCTCCATTTTTCGTTCTCAAGATTGCTTTGGCTATTCGGGGTCTTTTGTGTTTCCATACAAATTGTGAAATTTTTTGTTCTAGTTCTGTGAAAAATGCCAGTGGTAGTTTGATAGGGATTGCATTGAATCTGTAGATTGCTTTGGGTAGTAGAGTCATTTTCACAATGTTGATTCTTCCAATCCAGGAACATGGTATATCTCTCCATCTATTTGTATCATCTTTAATTTCTTTCATCAGTGTCTTATAATTTTCTGCATACAGGTCTTTTGTCTCCTTAGGTAGGTTTATTCCTAGATATTTTATTCTTTTTGTTGCAATGGTAAATGGGAGTGTTTTCTTAATTTCACTTTCAGATTTTTCGTCATTAGTGTATAGAAATGCAAGAGATTTCTGTGCATTAATTTTGTATCCTGCTACTTTACCAAATTCATTGATTAGCTCTAGGAGTTTTCTGGTAGCATCTTTAGGATTCTCTATGTATAGTATCATGTCATCTGCAAATAGTGACAGCTTTACTTCTTCTTTTCCGATTTGGATTCCTTTTATTTCTTTGTCTTCTCTGATTGCTGTGGCTAACACTTCCAAAACTATGTTGAATAATAGTGGTGAGAGTGGGCAACCTTGTCTTGTTCCTGATCTTAGTGGAAATGGTTTCAGTTTTTCACCATTGAGGACAATGTTGGCTGTGGGTTTGTCATATATGGCCTTTATTATGTTGAGGAAAGTTCCCTCTATGCCTACTTTCTGCAGGGCTTTTATCATAAATGGGTGTTGAATTTTGTCGAAAGCTTTCTCTGCATCTATTGAGATGATCATATGGTTTTTCTCCTTCAGTTTGTTAATATGATGTATCACATTGATTGATTTGCGTATATTGAAGAATCCTTGCATTCCTGGGATAAACCCCACTTGATCATGGTGTATGATCCTTTTAATGTGCTGTTGGATTCTGTTTGCTAGTATTTTGTTGAGGATTTTTGCATCTATGTTCATCAGTGATATTGGCCTGTAGTTTTCTTTCTTTGTGACATCTTTGTCTGGTTTTGGTATCAGGGTGATGGTGGCCTCGTAGAATGAGTTTGGGAGTGTTCCTCCCTCTGCAATATTTTGGAAGAGTTTGAGAAGGATAGGTGTTAGCTCTTCTCTAAATGTTTGATAGAATTCACCTGTGAAGCCATCTGGTCCTGGGCTTTTGTTTGTTGGAAGGTTTTTAATCACAGTTTCAATTTCAGTGCCTGTGATTGGTCTGTTCATATTTTCTATTTCTTCCTGGTTCAGTCTCGGCAGTTTGTGCATTTCTAAGAATCTGTCCATTTCTTCCAGGTTGTCCATTTTATTGGCATAGAGTTGCTTGTAGTAATCTCTCATGATCTTTTGTATTTCTGCAGTGTCAGTGGTTACTTCTCCTTTTTCATTTCTAATTCTATTGATCTGAGTCTTCTCCCTTTTTCTCTTGATGAGTCTGGCTAATGGTTTATCAATTTTGTTTATCTTCTCAAAGAACCAGCTTTTAGTTTCATTGATTTTTGCTATTGTTTCCTTCATTTCTTTTTCATTTATTTCTGACCTGATCTTTATAATTTCTTTCCTTCTGCTGGCTTTGGGGTTTTTTTGTTCTTCTTTCTCTAATTGCTTTAGGTGCAAGGTTAGGTTGTTTATTCGAGATGTTTCCTGTTTCTTGAGGTAGGCTTGTATTGCTATAAACTTCCCTCTTAGCACTGCTTTTGCTGCGTCCCATAGGTTTTGGGTCGTCGTATCTCCATTGTCATTTGTTTCTAGGTATTTTTTGATTTCCCCTTTGATTTCTTCAGTGATCACTTCGTTATTAAGTAGTGTATTGTGTAGCCTCCATGTGTTTGTATTTTTTACAGATCTTTTCCTGTAATTGATATCTAGTCTCATAGCGTTGTGGTCGGAAAAGATACTTGATACGATTTCAATTTTCTTAAATTTACCAAGGCTTGATTTGTGACCCAAGATATGATCTATCCTGGAGAATGTTCCATGAGCACTTGAGAAAAATGTGTATTCTGTTGTTTTTGGATGGAATGTCCTATAAATATCAATTAAGTCCATCTTGTTTAATGTATCATTTAAAGCTTGTGTTTCCTTATTTATTTTCATTTTGGATTATCTGTCCATTGGTGAGAGTGGGGTGTTAAAGTCCCCTACTATGATTGTGTTGTTGTCGATTTCCCCTTTTATGGCTGTTAGTATTTGCCTTATGTATTGAGGTGCTCCTATGTTGGGTGCATAAATATTTACAATTGTTATACCTTCCTCTTGTATCGATCCCTTGATCATTATATAGTGTCCTTCTTTGTCTCTTGTAATAGTCTTTATTTTAAAGTCTATTTTGTCTGATATGAGAATTGCTACTCCAGCTTTCTTTTGATTTCCATTTGCATGGAATATCTTTTTCCATCCCCTCACTTTCAGTCTATATGTGTCTCTAGGTCTGAAGTGGGTCTCTTGTAGACAGCATATATATGGGTCTTGTTTTTGTATCCATTCAGCCAGCCTGTGTCTTTTGGTGGGAGCATTTAATCCATTTACATTCAAGGTAATTATCGATATGTATGTTCCTATTCCCATTTTCTTAAATGTTTTGGGTTTGTTATTGTAGGTGTTTTCCTTCTCTTGTGTTTCTTGCCTAGAGAAGTTCCTTTAGCATTTGTTGTAAAGCTGGTTTGGTGGTGCTGAACTCACTCAGCTTTTGCTTGTCTGTAAAGGTTTTAATTTCTCCATCGAATCTGAATGAGATCCTTGCTGGGTAGTGTAATCTTGGTTGCAGGTTTTTCTCCTTCATCACTTTAAGTATATCCTGCCACTCCCTTCTGGCTTGCAGAGTTTCTGCTGAAAGATCAGATGTTAACCTTATGGGGATTCCCTTGTGTGTTATTTGTTTTTTTTCCCTTGCTGCCTTTAATATGTTTTCCTTATATTTAATTTTTGATAGTTTGATTAATATGTGTCTTGGTGTGTTTCTCCTTGGGTTTATCCTGTATGGGACTCTCTGTGCTTCCAGGACTTGATTAACTATTTCCTTTCCCATATTAGGGAAGTTTTCAACTATAATCTCTTCAAATATCTTCTCAGTCCCTTTCTTTTTCTCTTCTTCTTCTGGGACCCCTATAATTCGAATGTTGGCGCGTTTAATGTTGTCCCAGAGGTCTCTGAGACTGTCCTCAGTTCTTTTCATTCTTTTTTCTTTATCCTGCTCTGCAGTAGTTATTTCCACCATTTTATCTTCCAGGTCACTTATCCTTTCTTCTGCCTCAGTTATTCTGCTATTGATCCCATCTAGAGTATTTTTAATTTCATTTATTGTGCTTTTCATCATTGCTTGGTTCCTCTTTAGTTCTTCTACGTCCTTGTTAAATGTTTCTTGCATTTTGTCTATTCTATTTCCAAGATTTTGGATCATCCTTACTATCATTATTCTGAATTCTTTTTCAGGTAGACTATCTATTTCCTCTTCATTTGTTAAGTCTGGTATGTTCTGACCCTGCTCCTTCATCTGCTGTGTGTTTTTCTGTCATCTCATTTTGCTTATCTTACTGTGTTTGGGGTCTCCTTTTCACAGGCTACAGGTTCGTAGTTCCTGTTGTTTTTGGTATCTGTCCCCAGTGGCTAAGGTTGGTTCAGTGGGTTGTGTAGGCTTCCTGGTGGAGGGAACTAGTGCCTGAGCTCTGGTGGATGAGGTTGGATCTTGTCTTTCTGGTGGGCACGTCCACGTCTGGTGGTGTATTTTGGGGTGTCTGTGGCCTTATTATGATTTTAGGCAGCCTCTCTGCTAATGGATGGGGCTGTGTTCCTGTCTTGCTAGTTGTTTGGCATAGGGTGTCCAGCACTGTAGCTTGCTGGTCGTTGAGTGAAGCTGGGTCTTGATGTTGAGATGGAGATCTCTGAGAGATTTTTGCCGTTTGGTATTACGTGAAGCTGGGAGGTCTCTTGTGGACCAGTGTCCTGAAGTTGGCTCTCCCACCTCAGAGGCACGGCCCTGATGCCTGGCTGGAGCACCAAGAGCCTTTCGTCCACACGGCTCAGAGTAAAAGGGAGAAAAAATAGAAAGAAAGAAAGAAAGAAAGAAAGAGGCTATAATATAGTGAAGTAAAATAAAGCTATTGTAAAGCAAAGCTATACAGACAAAATCGCACCCAGAAGCATATACATATACACTCACAAATAAAGGAAAAGGGGAAAAATTAATATATCCTGCTCCCAAAGTCCACCTCCTGAATTTGGGATGATTCGTTGTCTATTCAGGTATTCACCAGATGCAGGCACATCAAGTTGTTTGTGGAGTTTTAATCCGCTGCTTCTAAGGCTGCTGGGAGAGATTTCCCCTTATCTTCCCTGTTCGCACAGTTCCTGGGGTTCAGCTTTGGATTTGGACCCGCCTCTGCGTGTAGGTCGCCTGAGGGCGTCTATTCCCCGCACAGACAGGACGGGGTTAAAGGAGCAGCTGCTTCGGGGGCTCTGGCTCACTCAGGCCGCGGGGAGGGAGGTGTACAGAGGAGGCGGGGTGAGCCTGCGGCGGCCGAGGCCGGCGTGACGTTGCACCAGCCTGAGGCGGGCAGTGCGTTCTCCCGGGGAACTTGTCCCCGGATCACGGGACCCTGGCAGTGGCGGGCTGCACAGGCTCCCGGGAGGGGCGATGTGGAGAGTGACTTGTGCTCACACACAGGCTTTTTGGAGGCGGCAGCAGCAGCCCCAGCGTCTCACGCCCGTCTCTGGGGTCCGTGCTGATCGCCGCGGCTCACGCCTTTCTCTGGAGTTCGTTTAGGCGGCACTCTGAATCCCCTCTCCTTGCGCGCCGTGAAACAAAGAGGCAAGAAAAAGTCTCTTGCCTCTTCGGCAGCTGCAGACTTTTTCCCGGACTCCCTACCAGCCAGCTGTGGTGCGCTAACCCCTTCAGGCTGTGTTCACGCCGCCAGCCCCAGTCCTCTCCCTGCATCTGACCGAAGCCCGAGCCTCAGCTCCCAGCCCCGCCCGCCCCGGCGGGGGAGCAGACAAGCCTCTCGGGCTGGTGAGTGCTGCTCGGCGCCGAGCCTCTGTGCGGGAGTCTCTCCGTTTTTCCCTCTGCGCCCCTGTTGCTGTGGGGTCTGCGCTGATCGCCGCGGCTCGCGTCCTTCTCTGGAGTTCGTTTAGGCGGCGCTCTGAATCCCCTCTCCTTGCGCGCCGCGAAACAAAGAGGCAAGAAAAAGTCCCTTGCCTCTTCGGCAGCTGCAGACTTTTTCCCGGACTCCCTCCCAGCCAGCTGTTGTGCGCTAATCCCTTCAGGCTGTGTTCACGCTGCCAGCCTCAGTCCTCTCCCTGCGATCCGACCGAAGCCGAGCCTCAGCTCCCAGCCCCGCCCGCCCCGGCGGGGGAGCAGACAAGCCTCTCGGGCTGGAGAGTGCTGGTCGGCGCCGAGCCTCTGTGCATGAATCTCTCCGCTTTGCCCTCCGCACCCCTGTGGCTGCGCTCTCCTCCGTGGCTCCGAAGCTTCCCCCCTCTGCCACCCGCAGTCTCCGCCCGCGAAGGGGCTTCCTAGTGCGTGGAAATCTTTCCTCCTTCACGGCTCCCTCCCACTGGTGCAGGTGCCGTCCCTATTCTTTTGTCTCTGTTATTTCTTTTTTCTTTTGCCCTACCCAAGTACGGGGGGAGTTTCTTGCCTTTTTGGAGGTCGGACGTCTTCTGCCAGCGTTCAGTGGGTGTTCTGTAGGAGCAGTTCCACGTGTAGATGTATTTCTACTGTATCTGTGGGAAGGAAGGTGATCTCCGCGTCTTACTCTTCCGCCATCTTCCCGAGGACCCTTGGTTTCTATTTTGTACACTATTATTTATATTACGACATTGTGCTTTTCTTTTGTGGTCTAGAGAATACCATGCTTCTCCCAGTTGGTTCTGAGAGGTAATCTTCTGACCCAGTCTCTAAGAAAAGCTACGCAAAACATGCCCTCAAATAGGTTTAAAGGTATCAAATCAAATGAAGGCTTTTTTAGAAATAGATTAAAAAACAGGAAGAAGCAACATCTCTCCGCTTTGAATTAATACATATCGCTAAAGCCTATGTCAGGGAATGTTTGGTTGCCCTCTCTTTAAGTTATTTGATTAATAAAGATATCATTTGCTCGATTAGCCACGATGGAAAGTGGAATTAGGAAATATTTATAGAGACATATAATGTTCATTTTTTCAGATGTAAGATGTTAGTACGCCCTGGGTAACACATCATGAAGCTGTTCCAAGGGAAAGAGGAATTTTTGGAGTGTCTCAACTTAGCCTTTTGAAGACATTTTAGTGTCAAGGGCATCCAAGTGAAACTGCTTTTCCGTTGAATAATCATCCATTCGTTGTCCCACACCCACACACGTCTGCATCTTCAGTTCCTCACCGTTGACACCCACACCACTAAACAGCCCCTCGGCTTGAGAGCTGAGGATCAGCTTCTTGGGTCCCACCCTCTGTCCTGACAATCAGTCTTACCCTGCGAGAACAGTCAGTCTCCTGCTACCCACTCTTTCCTCAATATTAAGGTCAAATTTCAAGGTCCACCCTCTACAAAATACTTTTCCTGTTTACACATTAACTTAGCTTCTTTTTGATCCCATTCATTCCTGCAGAAATTGAATTTGGTCGCGTTGCCCCCAGCCGGCTGTAAGCTTCTAGGGGAGAACTTGCGCTCTTTCACATTCTGTACCTGTTGAACGTGGCACATTTTAGGAACCCACGATTCATGCAGGGCTGCACTGAAAAGTGATGATTTTCCTATCCCTTCCCCCCACCCCAGCCCCTCGTATTTGTGCACAGGTGAAACCAAGAGCCTCGAGGCACGAGCAGCTTAGAGTGGACAGTGTGTCTCACACGACCGCCTGAAAGATGTTGGGAAGGGGGGTGGCACCTCCTTCGGGGTTTATCAGCAGATCGTGTGTGTACCTGCAGCCCTGGGGGAGCAGGACCCCCTCCCCCATGGGCTGCCTCTACGAGGGCTCTTTGGATGGTGTCACCACCCAGCCACAGGCAAGAGCAAAAGGTCAGCATCCCCTAGGCTGGTTGCCTCTCTCCACTTCTTATCCCATGGCCGCCTCTGATGACAGGCTGCCACTCAGCAGGATTTCTAAAAATGGCATTGGAGAAGGAAGGAATTCACTGTGGACTATTTAATAATTTAGGATAGTATACCTCAATCTGGGGGAATTTATATTCTTGGGAAATATTAAATATTAGCATCATTGGGCAATTCCTAATAGTGTACGTGGTAAATCAACAACGTCACTGCCTTCGCCAGGGTTGTTCTGCGGGTGAAGTGACACCATCACATGGTGTTTTAGGGGGTGGAATGGCAAGGGACTAGGACACAGTGAGACTATTGGTGCAACTTGTAAAATGCAGTTGTTTCCTGTTAGCCTCTCTGAAAGACTGTGGGTTGTGAAAAGAATATTTGGTTTGAAGTCAAACATTGGTTTAGCTGCCTGCTGTAGGATTTGGTGCAAGGCAGCCAACTCTTCTTTTCCCCTGTCTTCTTATCTAAACAATGGGGTGAGAATAGTTCCTGCTCAAGTGGAATAGCAGCTAGCATGTTGAAGAGCTTATGACATGTCAGGCACTGTTCCAGTAGCTTAATATGTATGAACTCCTTTAATCCTCAAGCCTACAAAATAAGTATCTTTATGATGCCCATTTTACAGATGTGAAAGCCGAGGCACAGAGGGCATGTAACTTGTAAGTGGTAGGAATTCAAACCCAGGCCCTCTGCTTCCAAAGACGCAGAGGTCCACCTCCTCCCCAGCATTTCACAGGATGGTTGCTCGGGTCAAATTGCTTCTTTCTCTCTGATGTAAAATACACATATCAGGTGTTATAGCACTGAGAGCAATGTTGATATTAACATATACCATGTATACTAGTCTTTCACTGGCTTGTGTGTAGTTGTTTTGAGGGGTGTGATTTGGTCCATCTTCTATTCAAATCCATGGAATCATGAGCCACGTAGTAATAGGATTATAAATTGCCTGAAGTGTAGAACTGACAGAGCAAAAGCGATCTGTCCGCTGGAGATCAAGTTTAAACCCTTTTAGCACTCAGAGATCGTGTTGCCTGCATGCCAGCCAGAGACTGCTTGCGAGGCAGCTGGGGCAGAGGTACTAAGAATGGGGATTTGAACCTCAGCTTTGCCACTCTTAATTATGTGACAATAGCTGTATCACTTGCTCTCTGTTCCTTGGTGCCGTGTCGATATAATGTGGGTAATCGTGTTCCCTTCCTTATGGGTTTTGATGAGGATTAAGTTAGTGTTTAACCAGCCCTTGAAAGATTATTCGGCACATAGTGGGCCCTTTCTATAGATGTTAGCTATTAAGAGTCAGGATTTTCTTTTCAAAATTAGTAGATACTGTATCTAAAACAGGCAGACAGAAGCAGAGCTTTCCTTAATACTGAGTTTGTGTGTGTGTGTGCATGTGTGTGCGTGTGCATGTGTGTGTGTGAAGGGAGATGTGGAAGACAGCGTATGAGAGAGAAAATAAGAGACAGAATATGTACTGTATATGAATTAGGTAAAAATTCAGGGAGGAGAGAGAGCACTGACTTGGTGGAAAAAAAAAAATGAAAATGCATTCTGGGGAAGATAGGAAACTTCCAGTGGGAGATCCTGAAAGGAATCCCAGAAGCCCATGGGCTTGTCCCTGGCCTCTCCCAGGCCAGCCTGGGCCTCATGCAGACATAGGTCTGAGCTGATTTGGAAGGCAGGTGCCTGCCACAGGCTAGAGACGGGGGAACACACCTCTGACTCATTCTCTCAGAGCTAGGGAGCCTCTGTTCCATTGCATTTTCCTTTGTGTCAGCTGGTTTGTTCCAGACAGATGTGCAGGATTCTCTAAAATAAGCTTTTTAAGAAAAATAGCAGGCACGTTCTGAGTGAAGCACATCTCAACTTCAGCAGAATGGCTTCTGTGTGCAGCTGTAGCTTATGTTTCTTACATGTTTACAAGTATCAAAGGTAGCCCTAAAAAGACATTTATTAGCACCTTAGTTTTAATAGTTTGGATTCAGAGCATTGAGATATCCTCAATCACACCGTATTTAAATAAAAATAGGAAAAACATAAAATCTAAGCCTCCATATATCTTTGGGAACGAAGAAGAAAATCAGCTGGAAACTGTGAACCAGTGAAAGTGTTTATCTCAGGGGAAATATTCGCATTAATCATTTCCAGTAGGGGAAGAGACATAAATTCTCATCCACAAAGTTTTAGATCGTATGAATTTTGCTAAGGCTGCTTTAACGAAACTGTGATTTTGAATTTTGCATTGTCAGTGTCTGTGAAAATGATCACATTTGAAATGTTTATACCATCAACTTGTTTAAAAAGTTTAAGTGATGTCATAAGCCTTAATGATTATCGTGAATTCTAAATAGTGAAGTTCAAATTAATATAATTTTATGTTTGCGACACAGTGGTCATTGTTTCTGAGTAACAGATAGTTTAAAACAAATAGATGATGCATTATATGTGATCAGAGTGCCAAGTTTTTTCTTAAGGTTCTGTGTGTGGTTTGGGGAAAAGGTGAAGGTCTGCTGGTTGTGGGACAAAACAGAAACCACTTTGGAATCAGAGTTAGACTGACTGGATTTAAGTGCTGGCTCTGCTACTTTCCAGCCTTGATACTTTGACAAGTCAGTGAACCTTCTGAATCTCAGTCTCCCCATCTGCAAGACGCAGGTTGGAGGATGAAGTTGAGAGTGTATATAAAATAGCGCGGCTCTTGACATTTGCTAGGTACCCAAAAGACGGTGATTTTTTTTTAGGATAGTTCTAGTGGTTTTAAAATTTTCCCACAAAATCTTTGACACAACTCCCTTCAGGAGGTAGAATCTGATTCTCCTTCCTCTGGACGTGGGCTGGACTTAGTGATTCACCCCTAATGAATAGAATGCAATGATGTGATGCTTGCTCTGTGACTACCAAGACTGCGTCCTGAAGAGGATACAACATTTGCTGTCAACTGCCATGTTGTGAGGATGCTCAAGCAGTCGGTGGAGGGTCCATGTAGAGGAGGAAGCCTTGGGGAGAAACTGAAGCCTCTTGCTAGCACTCAGCTCCAACTTGCCAGCTGTGTGAGTCAGCTGCCTCGGGAGTGGATCCGATAACTCAGCCAAGCCTTAAGACGCCTGTAGTCCTGGACCACATCTTGTCTGCAGTCTGATGAGAGACCCTGAGTCAGAACCATGTTTATTGTTTTAAGTCACTACGGTTTGGGCTCATTTGCTACAGAACGATAGACAAATAGTACAGCAAAGATAGTAGTCAAACTTACCCCAGAGTGGGGTGAAAAATCTGAATTAGGTTGCAGCCCCTGCCTGTGTCTATGCAGTTACAGTTGATACTAAAATTCAATGGGGTGATTAAGTTTGTTAATGCATTCATTCATTCAGCAAATGCGTTAAGTGCTGACTAGGAACAAGGCCCTTCATGGTCCCGGACACACCACTTTTCTACTTAAAATGATGAATTGTCCCCTCATTTCTTGTAGGACAAACTCCATGATGCCTGCATGGCCCACATGCCCTTCACGTCTGGCTCTCATCCACACGTCCATCCAGATTCAGCCTGCCCTCTGCGTGGCTCACTTCTCCGGCAGCAGGCACCTTCTTTCTGGTCCCAGGCCACAGATTTCTGGCCTCACAGCCACCACCATGCTGGCACTTCACCAGATGTGCCTCCCCCCACCCTCTGCCTGGCTGATTCCTGCCAATCATCCACCCTCGACGGTCACATTCTCTGCCAAGCTTCCTGCCCCTCCTAACTAACTGATTTAACTTCCTCCATCATCAGACACTAAGCCGAGGACTATTTATGGCAATTATGAAATATTTGGACAATAGTTTGTTTATTTAAAACATATTTATTGAGCACCTACTAAGTGCCAGACAGTTTTAGGCGCTGAGGTCACAGCAACAAATGAAACAACAAAAATTCCTGCCCTCGTGGGGCTTCTGCTTCCATGAAGGCAAAGACAATAAATAAGATGAATAAAAAATATGGAAGGGGTCACTTGCTAATGAGTGCTATGGAGACAATTAGGCAGGAAAAGGAAAACAGGAAATCCTAGTGGCTGAGGGGCTATAATTCCACACAGAATGCTCAGAAAAGGCTCCAGTGAGGGCATAACAAGCTGGGCCCTGCTGTGGGTCCTGTGACCTTAGACTGGCCTTGAGACACAGCCTTTACGCCTTCTCTCCCATGGAGCCGGCTGGACATGCTCCAGACCGGCTCACCTCTGGTGAGAGTGGCCAGGTGTCAGGGGTCAAATCATCCAATATCCTCTGCAGGGACCACATAGGTAGTTACTGAACCGTTTCTCCCATCAGTGGGGTTTAAGCACTGGGGTTGAGGCTGCTTATGTGAACATAACCCACCAATTTTTTTAAAGCACATCACTGAAAGCCAACTACTCACGTCCATTTCAAACACAGCATTAATGCATAAGCTGCTGTCTTCTAAGCAAGTTGCATCAGCCAGCTTTACATCATAGGCATGACTTTGGAGTCTGATGACCAAAGAGCCTGAGTACAAAGCAGAAGGAGATTATCTAAGCTAAAGCTCACCACGACACCTGGGACGGGGAACAATGCACAGGATTCATGTCAACGTGGACATGACAGGTACCTAATACTTTCCTGAAAGCAGGTTTTGTTAAAAGTGGGAGAGAATAGGAGAACCCTGAGTGTTTGAATGTGAAATCGAGTGGGAGAAAAGGGAGGATGCAAAACACACCTCCATCAATTTCTAAACTTTATTCAAGATGTCTATGTATAACTGAATCACTTTGCTGTACACCTGAAACTAACACAACATTGTAAATCAACTATACTCTAATATAAAATAAAAATTAACTTAAATTAAATTAAAAAAAGAAATAGCTCAAAGGGGATCTTGGCTCACAATGTTCATATCAAGTTTTCTTATTTACCATGATTGCTGATTAATTGCCTTTTCTCCAGATAAAATGTGTGATATTTTTATGATGCTGTTCAAAACTTCATTCATTTATTCATATATATTTATATTTATCCAACAAATATTTATTGCACTGCAATAAGGTCTATAGAGACGGGTAAGTGAGGATCTTGTCTGTAAATCACTGGCTTCCAAACGTGGCTGTTTATCAGAAAAAGCAATAGTTATAGTTAATAATAATTTAAATAATGTTTATATAATTAAAACATATGAACACCTGTAAGTTAATAGTTTGGCTAACACCTTTCCAGAAACATTGCTATTTTGTTTGCTTTCTCTTTTTATTTTTCTTGTATTGATTTAGGAACAAGGCCCTACTACTAAAATGTAGTTTTAAAATACATTTC
The DNA here is from genome assembly GCF_965194825.1 of Balaenoptera physalus. NCBI lineage: Eukaryota > Metazoa > Chordata > Mammalia > Artiodactyla > Balaenopteridae > Balaenoptera > Balaenoptera physalus. The sequence goes on from NC_138883.1 coordinate 170,440,530, forward strand.
TGTGTGGGAAGATAAAGACTTCCTCATTATAAATGTTAAAAATATATATAAGATCATAATAAATTAATTAAACATTCTGAAGCCTTGAACAAAGCATGATTTTGTTAAATTCTTAATACAGCTAAGTGATAGCTGTTTAGCTTTTAAATTGTTTTTGCTACATTAAATAGCGCCATGTTTAGCATCTTTGTGTATACATTTTCCAGATGTGGAATTGTTAAACTACCCTAAGTAAAGCTGCACCCACCAACATTACACAAACATGTGAAGGAAAGCATGTTATGTATAGCACGGTGTTTTGTGGTTCAGGTAAAGTCGATTATTGTAGATTTGTCCCTTCGGGGTTTCTGTAGATGTGTGCAGAAATCGGACATGGAGCTGGCTAGAGAAATATTTGTTCTAAATATTAAAGTCTGTTCCTACTTCTAAAGCAGCAACTGCATCTAAACAGACAATAGAACGAAGGAAAAATATGTCTAATTTTGGGCATAGACCCACGATCAGTTTTGAGGCAAAGACCCTAAAAGTGAAAAGACTGCAGACATCAGCTAATGGTGTGGGCAGTTCTGACCCCCGTGTGGTGGAGACTGCCTTATGCTTTATTTTGTTAATGCAAATAGTGGCCGGCAAACAAAATTAGCAGCTAACATGGCATTGGGCTAAATACTTTACAGTAATTCTCTGATTTTATGCTCAGGAGTCCTCTAACAGAAAGTGCCTTGAAGTAACAGAAGTGACTTGAAGTCACAGATGGAACCAGGGTTTAATCTAGGAGGTTTGAGTCTAGAGCCATGCCCTTGACATTAGTTACCTTGACTTTGATACTTTGTAGATATGAAAATGAAAATAAATTCTTAAGGGTATGTTAAACAAAATTAATTTTATTTGAGTAAGATACTAAGTCACTGATACCTAGACAGTTTTTTTTTTAAATTTAAAGTGCACATTAATTTATTGTTTCAAAAATATTTGAGCACTTCATATTTGCAGGCACGGGGACATGTTACAGTGGCTGGGACAGACGTGGACCTGGATTTCACACAGGTGTTGTCCTGAGGAGGGGGCAGTAGGCAAGCAGACCCCCTCGCTGCAGGATGCCCAGTGTGCCATGGGGTACAAGGGGAGGACCCAACTTTGAACCTTAAGTCCAGGATTATCTTTAAAGCAGATGAAAGCTAAACAAAACTGGTTAACTTCACATACACCTCTTAAAAACAAAACTGAGTCTTGTCTAAGAATCCTACTGGAAATATTAGACAACTGTGACATCCAAGGTTCATGGATAGGTTATTTTTAATTTTCTATCTGGCCTCATGGTATGATCAGAATTTCAGATAAAGCTTAGAAAAATATGTAACTTTTGGAAACTTGGCAGTTTTCTTCAGTTTAGTGTTTCTCATAATTTATGGATCTCGTGGGAAAGTTGTTTATCTCTGGTTTCTGGGATTTGCTAGAACTTTGTAGAAATCATCTTATAGGCAGCTTTTGGAGAGAGAAAAATTTCCCAAATTTACATTTTAACCTTTTTACCAAGGTCTCTTAATACCAGGTTTCCCGGCTGCTGATCCGGATACATTTAAATGGGCTTCACTGTGTGCATTGGGTGTGTCCCATGGTGACGGTCATGCCCGGCACTGCCTCCGTGTCACTCGGGCACCAGTGATCTTCTTGTGAAAAGTACTAGTCCTGTCTTTGCTCAATGTGCGTCTTTAGGATGTGTGCTGTCTGACACAGAGTAGCTGCTCAATGGTTTTTTGTGGGATGAAAGAAGTGTATGTCTGGGGAAACTTAAAAATGTAGAAAGAAAAATAAGGGGATTGATACTGGGCTGTCTGTTAAGGCAGCGTCTTTTCCATGCTGCAAATTCTCTTTGTCTACTTCTCTTGTACATGTACATTATCTAGCCACCTTAGGTGAACAAAAGGTTGCAACAGTTAAAATTTCCACAGCTTATTCTATTCCCCAGTGTCAAATCACAGCTCTCAGTCGGCGGCATCACCAATTCTCTAAATATCCTGGGGAAGCATTTGGAACATGTGCTTTGAGGAACTTTGTTTTCAAAATAGGAAGTGGATTTCTAAGTGTTTATTCAAGGAGGATAGCAGAGGAAGGATGGTATGTTCTAATTACCTTTGTAATTGGCACACATTCTATGTCAATTTATTGTAACTGAAAGGAAAGTATCGTGCTTTTCTGCTTTGAGCTGCTGACCTCAGAGGAAAGCACACGGTGTGTGCTGTGTCTGAGCGCAGAACGCCTGCATCACTTCAGAAGTAATGGGCAATATTTTCAGCAAAGCTAGATGATATTCACCACCTAATTCCTTTCACTTCTTTTAGTGAAGACACTGAAAGAACTGATTTTAATCTGAGGATACTGCTTTCAAAGAAATCTCAAGAGATTGACTGCTACTAGAGAAGCTAAAAGATATGAAAGTAGTTGTTACAAGCCAGGAGAGCTTTAAAACAATGTAGAATAGGAAATGTACACCTGGTGACCTCTCCCCTACCTTGGAAGATAGTGAAAAGTATCTGATGGGGATGGCGACTGTCACTGAGTATGGATGTTAGACTTACTTTCTAATGGAAAGACAACAAAGGCTGCACTCAGTGGGTATTCAACGATCAGACGAAACTGTCGAGAAGCATGAAGGTCTTACCTGAACATTGGTTCAAAAAAGTGTTCTAGCACCGGGAAACTCTTAACACCATATAGAGAAAGGAAGCCGGGATTGATGTGAGGTTGCCTACCTAAAATGATCACAGGAGACGTTTAGATGGAAAACTATTTGACACATTATTCTTTCCCCAAGCAATTTTGTATTGATTTTATAGTATATCTTTCACCTAAATGTTTCGAGTGAATCAGTAAAACTATGGATTCTTTCATCCAATCACCTTACATCAGGAAGTATTGAGTAATTGTGACACAAGTGTATATACAATAATCTCTATTTTGTATAAATGAGTATGTGTGAAATTTTTAAAATATTGACTTTAATTCAGTTGAATTAAGAACTGTGATAACCTATATGAGAAAAGAATTTGAAAAAGAACAGATATATAGATATATGTATAACTGAATCTCTTTGCTGTACACCTGAAACTAACACAACTCTAAATCAACTATACTCCAGTAAGATTTTAAAAAATAAAGACAAAACAAATAAAAAAAGAATTATAAACTAGGAAGGGTGGTATGTGTATAGGTGTGTATTTATGTGTGACTGTTATGAAGCTAAATAAGTTAGTGAACATTTATGTGTAATGTGTTTTAGTCAGTATGACAGCCGTCATCGTAGGAAATAGAATCAGTTAAACTTACGTCATTCGATTTGAATATTTAAAATTTGCATAATATGAATGACTTTTCTTATTTGCTTTATAATGATATACATAGTGGTACAAATGATTTTTCTACCCACACTCTTTCTAGGGGGATTCCAATATATATGATATAAAATAAATATTCTGAAATGATATATTCTCCTAGTGGTATAATAATAGACATTTCATTAAAGCCATAAGTAGCTGGAAATAACTGATGAATAATATGTCTGAGAATCTTTTATGATTTTGGGAATATAAGATGGGGTGAAATACATCAGCTGCAAAAGCAAAAATCCCCGGGAACATAATTGCCCATTAACCATGTCTTTTACTTTGTTATTAATGGATAAGATAAGGGAATCCCAGGACAGTGGAAATAATTCCACGGGATAATTAGAGGAATGAAAAATGTAAGGGAAACTTCCCAGTAACTGGTAAGTTTTATATATATATATATATATATATATATATATATATATATATATATATATATATATATATATAATATGTATATATATATATAATATATATAAAATATATATATAAATATATACTTCGTTCTTTCAATTACAGTTATTTCATACTTTCCCACATGATTGTTAATATAAACCAGGTTTCATTTGTTAAATACATAGATCTTGTTTCAAATTTATGTACAAGATTTGTTAGCAATTATGAATCAAACTTGCTATATCTGAGTGCATAAATATAATGTAGTACGCTTATTTCTGTTTTAAGATCTAGCATAGTTTCATTATACTTTTGGATTTCCTTCCTAATACATTTTATTATGGTGTTTTAGTCCATAGAAAGTCTAAGATGATTAAGAATTCTTACCCAAGAGGAGAGCGATCACAATAATTCCTTTCTGGAAGAGTTCCTTTAACTCAGTTTAATACATTTATGTGAGAAAAGGCAGTTGGAAAACAGGTTTCACATAAACATTAACTAACTACTTTTTTTTTAACATCTTTATTGGAGTATAATTGCTTTACAATGGTGTGTTAGTTTCTGCTTTATAACAAAGTGAATCAGCTTTACATATGCACATATCCCCATAGCTCCTCCCTTTTGTGTCTCCCTCCCACCCTCCCTATCCCACCCCTCTAGGTGGTCACAAAGCACCGAGCTGATCTCCCCGTGCTATGCGGCTGTTTCCCACTAGCTATCTATTTCACATTTGGTAGTGTATATATGTCAAAGCCACTCATAAGCTGGGATGAAGTGAGAGAGTAACTAACGACTTTTATGTCAGCGTGTAGAAGCATATATTAAACCTGTACATCTGTAGACAGACTCTTCCCCAGGACTCTGTTAAAACTATTTGACTTTTTCCTTAGTATTCACAATTACAATTGAGAAACCCAGCGTTAGTTTGAATCTCTTTCTCAGCCAGGTAACGATTTTTGTTTCCAGAAAATTAAATTATTCTATTTATAGAATTTTGACAAGGAGATATCAATATAGGCTTTTCTATTAATAATCTTACTCAGAAGACTAGGGCACACTTTTTCCTTAATAATTTAAGTCTACCTTCAGCTCAGGAAAAATTTCTCTTGATTCTTTGAATGTGAATTCTCTGTAACTTTAACACACTCTCTCCCTTTTTAGTACTTCGTGGATACTTTTGTCATAATAACTCAAGTCTATAATCAGTTTAAGAGATTTTCTTTCTTTCTTTCTTTCTTTCTTTCTTTCTTTCTTTCTTTCCTTTCTTTCTTTCTTTCTTTCCTCTTTTCTTCTTCTTTTTTTCTTTTAATACTTCTCCACCATTTACTCTATTAGCTTCTCCTGATACTTCTAATACATCTGCACTGTATCTTCTTGATTTGTATTTTTTGTCTTAAGCCCTCTTCCCTACTTTTCATCTTGTTTTCTTTTTAAGTTAGGGAAGAATTGTTCAAGATGAGATTCCAAATTACCAATTCAGTTACCTGGAGCATCTGTTATGGAATTTCAGCCATTTATTGAGTTTTAAGTTTTAGTGTTTAGAATTTACTAAATTCCAAGAAGACTTTCTGGTTCTCAGTGGATCCTTTTGCAGCCTGTTCTTTTACGGATGTAACAGTCTTGAAACCAAGTTTCACAATTTTTTAAAATTAGTTTATTTATTTATTTATTTATTTTATTTATTTATTTATTTTTTTAATATATTTATTTATTTATTTATGGCTGTGTTGGGTCTTCGTTTCCGTGCAAGGGCTTTCTCCAGTTGCGGCAAACGGGGGCCACTCCTCATCGCGGTGCGCTAGCGTCTCACCGTCGCAGCCTCTCTTGCTGCGGAGCACAGGCTCCAGACGCGCAGGCTCAGTTAGTTGTGGCTCACGGGCCCAGTCGCTCCGCGGCATGTGGGATCTTCCCAGACCAGGGCTCGAACCCGTGTTGCCTACATTGGCAGGCAGATTCCCAACCACTGCGCCACCAGGGAAGCCCCTATTTATTTTTTTTTTAATTTATTTTTGACTGTGTTGGGTCTTCGTTGCTGTGTGCGGACTTTCTCTAGTTGCCAGGAGCAGAGGCTACTCTTTGTTGTGGTGCATGGGCTTCTCATTGCGGTGGCTTCTCTTGTTGCGGAGCATGGGCTCTAGGCACGTGGTCTTCAGTAGTTGCCACACGTGGTCTTCAGTAGTTGGGGCACGTGGGCTTCAGTAGTTGTGGCCCACAGGCTTATTTGCTTCGCGGCATGTGGGATCTTCCTGGACCAGGGCTCGAACCCGTGTCCCCTGCACTGGCAGGTGGACTCTTAACCACTGCGCCACCAGGGAAGTCCCCACAATTATTTTCAAAAAATAAGTTATGTCCTGTTTCTGCACTGTCTGTTTTTGTGGTTTGTTTGCTTGTTTTTAGGGAGCATTTTAATTGCTTATTTAGTTTGATTATCCTCTTTCAGGTTGCTGATTTTCCACAAATGATCAAAAGTGTCTTATCCACATTTATGCATCAGTGGCTAAGCTGATCAGTACCAGGGGCCATCAGGAATTGTGTGAGCCACTGTTGAATTTCCCTTTGAAGATGGAGGTTGACTTTGGGGACCTGCATTTCATTCATTCAACAAATATTTATTGCATCTAATAAATTAGTAAGCTACCGTGAGCTAAGCACTGTTCTAGGCACTTGGAAAACAGTGATAAAGAAATAGATACTAATCGCTGGCCATGGGGAAATGATATTCTGGTGGGGAGAACAAGACGAGCAATACACATAATAAATAAATATTCTGATGTGTTACAGGGGGTAAGTGCTAGGGAAACAATAGCAGAGTAAGGAGGGTTGGAATTGCTGGCAGGGAAGGGAAGTTGCAACTGTAATTGAACAGCGGGGTCAGGGTGGGTCTTACTGAGAGGATGACATTTGAGCAGAAGCCCACCTGAAACTGGTGAAGCAGCAGCCAGGAAGCCAACAGGGAACAACAGGTATGATGAGACCGATGCCGGGATGCATCTGGAATGTTCCAGGAACAGCAAGGAGGTGACTGTGACTGCAGTGATGTGACTGAGGGGAGAAGAACGGGGGATGGGAATCGATGTAAGACTGAATCATCTGAGGTCTTGTGAACTGTGGCTTTTAGTCTGAGTGAAATGGAGAGCCGTCAGAAGGTTTTGAGTAAAACAATGAGCTGATTTGATTAATTGTAAGAGGATCACACGGGCTGTCATGCTGAGAATAATAGCAAGAAGGCGAGAGTGGAGGCCGGGAGACCAGCGAGAAGATTATTACGACGATCAGAGGAACAGCAATGGTGATGCGGCTAGTGTGCCTGCAGCGAGGGGCGCTTGGATTCTAGATGTACTTGAAGACAATGGCAGTTGGTGATATCTCGCACGTGGCGTACGGGAGAAAGGCGGGAGGCGAGGATGACACCCCGATTTTAGGTCTACGTGCCTAAAGCGAGGAGTAGCTATTACTGAGACAAGGAATGCTGGGCTGTAGCAGGTTTTAGGCAGGGTCCAGGAATTCCAGTTTGCACATGCTATATTTGAAATACTTGTTTGACATCCAAATACAGTATAGATGTCGCCAAGGCATTTGGGTATGTACATACGAGGATGGGAGACGTCCAGGGTAAAGATATTAGTCTGTGAGTCATGGGCTCACAGTGGTATTTAAAGCTATGGACTCACACACAAAAAAGTAGATGGAGAAGAAACGTAGGCACTGAGCCTGCAGGTGGCTTTCTGGCCCTGATGGTTGGCTGGTTGGCATGTTTCTGTTCAAGATGTTGGAAGGGTTAGGGTTAGGGTTAGGGTTAGAGTTGACGGCATGCTGACAGCAGGGGACGCATCCCTACAGGAGGAACACTTGAGAGATCTCTTTGCCATCTCTGGCAAGTTACTGCTCACTGGAGGAAGGTATGTGAAAAGCCGCAAGTTAAACGGAGGACGGCCTCATGCACCTCCAGCTTCGCTGTTCACGCGAGGGTCCACTGGGACTGGTCCCATTTCACAGAGAGGAGCAATTTGCCAGTCGACACGTGGCATGTGCTTCAGCTGCACCCTGGACAAGAAGAGCAGAGCACAGCCCCCAGGCTTGCAGAATGTTCCAGAGCAGGCTCAAGGTGGAAGTTTGCTGCAGTTTAGTTCAGAAAATGTGTTTATTCACCTTATCCAGAGGTCCCCTCTTTGACCTGAATTGGGTCTTAGGACATTCATCTATAATTAGGTGTTTTGCAAAATGATCCTTTTGTTTTTATTTTATAGAAAGTATATAGTTTCTGGGTCATCAGTATGATCTTGCCCCATCTATTTTATTCTAGTGCTATAATGTGTGTGTGTGTGTGTGTGTGTGTGTGTGTGGGAGTGTGTGGGAGTGTGTACATGAGAGTTACCAGCCAACGTGATTCGGGAAAAGCGGAAAGGTGAATGTGGACTTTTCTTGAAGTAGAAACCATTTACAAAGTTTCATTGTGTTTCAAGGAAAGGTATATTTAAATTACTTAAAAATTTTTTTTTCTCTGAAGGCACATGCGATTATAAAATTACCGATCATAAAAGGACCAAGTAAATATTTAAAATGTAAAATATATTTTACTTTTAGTCCTAGATGTTACAATGTTAATAAAAAATATCGAGAAGCATAAAGTCTCCAGAGTCATTATAGCTACAACTGTGTAAATAGCTTGTTTCACATGATATCAAAAGGAGAGTTAACCTCATTAGATGTAATTCTAACATCAAGAGAGCCAAAGGCATGGCAACAATTGTATCTGAAGATTAACTGGAGGCATGCTGTCCTTATAAAGGGTAGGATTCAATGAAACTTTACTTGGTGAAATTTTCATTTGCAAAGTGATGTTTCTTCTTACAACAACTTACTAATCTGGTTTACTTTGGGGGTCTATAACCAATTTTGCTGTTCATGTTATAAAATGAAAAGCAGTTAAAATACCAGATTTAGAAAAACAATGCACTTGACCATAGGGACATTCTGTGATTGATCATATTATTTGTGATGTGACAGATGCAATGAAGCTAGAATGAGAAGGAGACATATAATTTTGTGTATACTAAACAGGAAAAAAAGGTGACATAGCAAATCCCTAGCCACTGTGCTTTGATCCTAAATAATAGTACTCAATTTATATTCGAAGTATTTTCCATAAATTAACAATACTACTCTTTCAAAAGAATGTACCAGATTTTAGATGGTTTAGGAAATAAAGTTGAGTTACTCCACAAGCATTTTTGAAAGAGGTTGTTGATAAGACAAAGATGGAAGATATACAATATACATGTATTTAATACAGCAAATTCTACAAAGCAGATTGTATTAGTACATCTGTGCCTGAACTGCACCGTCAGCCCGAAAATGGAAATTCTGATGCTGTTTTCAGGTTTGACGAGGAATTTTTATATAACCAGCAAGATCTTTTGGCACTCCAGTAGCTGAGTCCCCCTGAAAAGGATGCAAATCTAGGCTTCTCCCAATATTTTCCCTATTATATAGTAGTTCTAGTGAATTATTATGGAGGGACGCTATCTGCACTGGCTGTTTTCCATTTGACACCTTCCTCCCCCAACCTGCTATTCTCTGCCTTGTTCATACCAGGCAGGCTGCCCCGATGGACCACACAGCCTGAGCACCTCTGCCACTGGCCAGTAGTGAGGTGCAGCCAGGGCTGGGATCAGCCGGAGACGGTGGCAAAAGGAGCTAGTCTGTTCCTATTTCCTATATAGAAGCAGCGGTGTCCCTCTCTATCCAGAGTTCCAGCTCTCACAGAAATCTGGTCACATTACCCACCACCCACCTTTGCCCCTTCTGCCCTAAGGGTGGTAATAGCTTCCCACAGTTAAACATTTCTGGGTGCTTCAGCATCTTTTGTAGGTACCTTTAACCCTGCACACACCCCTGAAATTGTCTCATTAAAATCTCTTCAATTGAGTCATCAGAGCGGAATTCTTTTCCTGCTGTGGCCCTGGCTGACACAGGCACAAAGATGC